>NC_134454.1:86730934-87037434 GCF_030867145.1 Opisthocomus hoazin | reverse complement strand
CCTGTCTCTTTTTCTCTCCTGTCACTATTAAGGAGCTCAGGAGCAATCTCTGAATTATTAGAAGAGGGCGAAATGTTGAATTTCTTTATTTTTTGCCCATCTCGCAATGTTAGGTGTGTTGGGTTGGTTTTTTTTTTAGCTGCATCTCCTGGAATCTGGTGAGACTCTCGCCTTCCATTTAAAACCAACCAAGAATTGACAACTTTCTCACCCTCCTGCTTCTAGAATGAAGTTGTGAAATGCTTCCCAGATTTGTGCAGAAGGTTCAGGCAAAAAGCCAGCTGATTTGTTGTCTCTGTAAAACGTTTCGTGTGGTTAAGTTGCTCACAGTTTTTGAACGTTCGGTTTGAAATCCTGTTTTCTTCTCAATCCATCAGTACTTCAGTGTGGATTTTTTTCCATCAGATGTCCATGTTTCAAACTTTAAATTGAGGTTATAAATTAGATTTTATCTGTGCAAAAATTGGAAGTAGTTTGTGTTAAAGTTAATTTCAGGGCAAACTGACAGATTTTGTAAGACGTGTGGATCAGCCCCAATACAGAAAAGCACTTAAGGTGCTTATTGAGCTTCCTAGAATAGGCGTATTTTCCCAAGTCCTGACTATTCTATTGATTATTCCCCCCAAAAGCAGCATGAATATACACAATGCGTGAATATTTTCGGTAAGGGTAGGATTTCTTCAGGACATACACAAGAACTTTGTGTGTCTTAAAGCGAGTAATTAATTGCAAATACAGATGGAGCCGTTGGAGCTCTGAAAATCTGCCAACTCGCATCTGCCTAGGTTTTTAAAATGTATATATATATAGCCAGAAGATACGGGCATCTTCACCGCTACGGTCTTTGTGTCTGCAGAGAGTACTCTCCCCAGCTAAAAATACGGGTGGATGTTGAAGTTATGGTAGGCCGTCGGTGCTGGGGGCTTCGCTGGCTGCCCCGCATCGCGTGCTCTGCGATACTTCTGTACTGTCCTTGAATAACGGGGCCGCTGCTGAGACGCGGGCGGGCGGATGATTTCGGTCGATGCGGTCTGGCGCTGCCGATGTAGGGGGAGTTGTGGAGAGCTCCGAGTTGGGGACGAGGCACGGGGCTGAGAGGCTGGAGAGCAGAGTTGTATTCCCGGCCCATCGGAGCTCAGCGCTGGGCAAATCAGTTGCCCGTTGACGTAGCTGAGTTGTCTGGGCCAGCTGGGAGTTTTTAGCTGCTGTTTGAAGACTGCTTTGAGAGCTTCCCAGGGACGGACTGCAGGAGATCACCTCTTCGTGCTGTGCTACCGACAGCAACCTGGCTATGTCTGGGTTGGTTTTGTACGCTGAGGGCAGTGTGCATTGATTTCGGAGAGGATAAATTTAGAAATGTTTTTGTTAATTTCTTTTATTAAAAATGCAAATCTTATCTACTCCAGTGGGTGTAGTGCTAATAAAATAGTGGCGTCACAAGAGCTGAGGTTGTGTCGGTGCACAAATCGGGACCTCTGGTTTTCAGAGTGCTGATAAAGCAAGTTGAAGTGTGTCTGCTCACAGGCATCATTTCTGCTTTTCTCCATGGGTGGATGTTCACCTTGCAGATAAGGCGGCCATTTATTTAACCCAAAAATACAACCCCTGTACCTTTATTCCAGAATTAACAGTGTCTGTGCACCTGAGCTGGTAGGGAAGAACAGAGGCAGCAAAAGCTTTAGCTGAGGCAGCGCAGGCTGGCTGTGAATGCTTCATCCCCTTTTCCCCCTAGCCAGCAGATGGTTGAGGTATAGTTTGATTTTTCTGAATAAACTGAAATAGGCCTTTCTTAAAGAAAACCTATGTGGCTGAACTGGAGGGGGGCTGCACAGTTTTCAGTGTTGCTTTTTAAATGCTGCTACGAGTTCGTGTGTAGACAAGGCCCAAGAGAGTTATGGTGGAGCTATTAGAAGGGGAAGTGATTTTTTCTTAGACTGATTAAAATTCTTTGGGCTTTCTGTTTGTTTGTTTTTAAACACCTATTTAGCTTTTAATTAACATTTAAGAGAAAGGAAGCTGGTTAAATATTCAATACCTCCTCCCTTTCAATTAAGGTAGAACAGTACACAATGCGTGATGAGGCCTCTGGGAAGTATGGAAAAACAGAGAAGAGCAGGCTCCTGATTATCATTTTCAGGGGGACTGGAAAGGTGAAACCCATCTGATTGTTATTACCATTAACAATAATAATGCCAAGGCATTTTTTGAACATCGGAAAGCAGTTTGACAGTGCAATTATTCTTTAAAACTCATATGTGCTGAGTTTTGCTTTTAAATGTCTTCGCTTTTCCTATCCTGTGCTTTGCTTATTTGGGGGGCAGGGATGGGGAATTTTCTAAGCCTTTTTGGTAGCTTAGCAGGGAGGCTGCAGATGCTGGAGAAGTTACTCTTTATGCTACGTGCTGTTGTTTGCATTTTGATGCGGTTCTTTCAGTCCCAGCGAGTCGGCAGCCTCAAACCGTACGGCCCTGAAAGCTCAACTGAGCAAGTGGGAGAGGGCTGTGTTGCCGCCATGGTCTGTGCTAGGATCTAGTCTCTGCCCCTTTCTCTTCCTCCCCCCCTGAAGAATCCAGTTACCTTCTGTGAGTCTGTTATCCCTCAGAACTGCACATAAAACGTTCAGAAAAGAATGCCTCGATGAAAGAAATTGAGTGGAAAAAATATACTAGTATTTGTAATTCAGTAAATACCCTTCCTAAATTTAAATTCTTTCTTTTTGATTTTGCGTACCCTAATTTAGCTGACAAAATACTTCTTTTGTTAGCAGTCCTGTTTAAAACAGAATTATGTTAACTCAAAAAAAGGAGACCATTTGATATTGCGGAAACACCTCAAACCACTGCCCAAAAGGTGATGCATTTTTAAGCTTCTTGTTTCTTTTAGTGCGGTGAGACAACTTACCTGTGCAAAATATTTTGTTTATATCAAATGGCATACAAAAATGATTTTTTTAAATCGTTGTGTTGCGTAAGCAGATTTTTGAAATGGAATTGCTGGCACCAGAAATCAGTTGTGTAAATGTATATGCCTGAATGAGTGGTTCTTCTTTTTGTTTTTTTTTAAGGAAGGAAGAGATAGCAGATGTGAAAATGCATAGCTATTGGATATGTTTCACATACTGGGACTTTAAAGTTTACTGGATAAAAGAATGCATTGATTTTTAAAACCAGAAAATAAACGTTTTGCAAAAAGATTTCTGGCTGCGTATGAAACAAGACTTTCTAATTCAAATTGAAAATTAGCTAATTGTGATGACTTGCTGTCAAATGCATGGTGACAGTTTTTTAAGTAACTGCTGTCTTATCTGTTGCATGGTGTCCTGTTCAGTGCTAGGGCTTTTCATTTGCAAAACAACCCAAAGTGTTTCCTCCATGATTAATTCTTCCAAATACATAAACACATGAATAGCTTTACATGTATGTCTTTCTTGTGATTACTCGTTAGTAGAGTTAATGATGTGTATTTACTGGCTGGACTAAACCAAAAATTGGTCCAATTAGTTCAATAATTGGTTATTTACCAAATATTTTCTTAATTATTGCGAGTCCATTTGTATTTCAGCTGTAAATAATAGAAAATCTCCCATTAATTTCAGCTAAAGTGGTATTTTTTCTTTTAAAAACATTTTTTTCATGGCTTTTTGTTTCAAAACCCCATTCGTAGAAATTAGACGAAAATTTTACAGTTCCAGAGGATAATGAAAATAACACCTTCTGTCAGGAGGTTCATATTTAAGTCAAACCTTCATCCAGGTGAACTTAACACCTTGTGAAGATTTTTTTATTATTATTTCATTTTATTTGTAAAGGAAAAGGGCTGAAGGAAGTAGCATGCGTATTATCTGGAAATAGTCTAATTCTGTTATCTGTAAAATTCTTTACTACTACATGATTAAAACTTTACATGAGCAACCTAAGACAGAAGTCTCTGAATTGGTTGACCCTGAAGGTGTATCCTTTAGATGCAAATACCACTAATGTCAATTTTATCTCAGCTGGGTGTAAATTACATCCAGTTACAACAAGCCAATGCCACAGAGCTCTAGAAGGTGATAAAGCACCGGTGAAGGTGAAGAAGCTGGTGCAAAAAGGATTTCGCCTGTGGATTTGGGAACAGGGACCTGCCCAGCTAGATAGCATGGACCTCCCGTTGTGAGGAGAGGAGATGAGGCTGTAGAGAAGGTGGCTCTGCCCCTTTCTCAGCTTGCTCCTAGTCATTCTCCGATGAAAGCATTTTCAGGAGGGGTTAGAGGGAAAGCAGGGATCAGTTCGGCGGAAGACATGGGAGGGAAGCTCTCCTAAGTATGGAGGAGACGTCGGGTCTCGTCCGCAGGAGGCTGAGGTGTAGGTAGACATTTTACTAAACTAGAAGCAAATACAAGCTCTACAAAAATCGGTGCTGTGCATGCAGAGATATGTAGATAAACCTCAGTCTTACTCTTTCCGTATATTTTTTTCTCTTTTTTTTCCTCCAGATTTTCTGAAGCAGTTGCGTAGTAAGCACGATACTTACAAAAAGCAGTATCAGTAAATCAATAACTTTTTTTTCCCCACTTTTTTAAGGCGAACGCACGCAAGAAACCAATTCACCTCATGCACTGAAGAAGGATGTAGAAAACATGGGGAAAGGTAAAACAAATAAGGGCGTCTTGCGTTATAAAACTGCTCTTTGTTTTAATAGAATATGAGGATAATAGGGGGCACTTTTGTTCTGCACCATATTTTAAGCTTGTCAAGTAACATATGAGTAATATATGGACCTTTGGGTGGATATAATTGAGATTAATGCATATATATCAATCAATACATGACACTGTAATATAATACTTTAAAATAATATATTACATTGATTTATATTCATGGCTTTCTGCACAAAATCTATTGTAGGTCTGTGCAACACACTTTTTTATTTTAACAGAACTGCTAAAATATTTTGTCTTATAGTAATGAATTGCTCTGCAACTGTTCTTTCAAGAACTATTTATACAGATTAGCAAAACCACTTTTCTTTTCTCTTTGTTAGATGAACTCCAGAAGGTTTTGTTTGAACAGATCGACTTACGGAGGAGACTAGAACAGGAATTCCAGGTGTTGAAAGGAAATGCATCTTTCCCAGTCTTCAGTAAGACACATACCTGTGGTTTTGGTGCTATTTGTGGGTGGTTGGTTGTTGACAGATTGTTAAAATGGGAGAGGTGTGTTCTCAGTTGTGTTAGCAGGATCTTTGGCTTAGTTGTGCTGAGGTTGATGGCACTTCTGCTGTGGCTGTTTAGGCTGCCTGAGCAGGTCATTTGTAGGGAAAATCTGAAGCTGAATGTCTGTTTTGGTGTGTGTTTTACTGGTTTTGATGACGTTGAATACAGTGAGTAGACAGAAACATGTCTGGGGCTGCTTGGGGTACAGTGATGTCGGTAGTCTTAAGCAGCTTCTTGGAGGATTTTGAAGACAGGGTGCTGTACTGGCATCTTCAGGTGGTTCTAGCTGATGCTGGAGAATTGATTTTGTCTGTGTTTAAGGAGTAGAAAGACATGTTTGGGTTTTTCCTCTTGAGATCAGGGCTGTTTGAGATGGCCCTTTCATCACAGCTGATGAGCGGGGTGCTGCTATCCAGGAGTCATGGAATGTGCTGGGCACGTGTTAAATAAAAGAAAACAAAACAGACATTTGGTAGGGTTTTCATGAAGCTGTCGGAAAAGTTCAACTGTATACACAGGGATGTGGAAAAAGACCTATTGATTGAAGCCTTCTGAATTACACTGGCAGCAACAAAGGAAAGTGTGCTTCCAGGAGAAATTCCACGTACATCAGGACAGGCTAGAAGACACAGTAAGGGCTCTCCAACATGCAGTGAATGTAGTGTGACAGAGCTGGAGTGATGAGGGCGTCTCCATTGTGCTCTGCCTGTCTGCAACACAGCGGCACGCAGAGACGGTACTGTCGTGCCGGCTTCCCTGTGCCTGGCTGTCGCAGCTCTGCAGCCACCTGCCCACACAGTCCCCCAGTTCAGTATTAAATGCAACCTAAAGGAAAAAGCATGTTTGAACCCACCTTTTGCCACTTTGTGAAGTCTAGAGGAGGTCTGACAGTATCTCCGTTTAGTATTTTCCTAATGTTGATGTTGTGGGTTCTTTTTTAAACTCTGCATTTTAAAACTCTTCCTTTGTGCCCTTGTTTTCGTGTGAGATGCAGATGGAGCACTGGGGAGTTGCTTGACTCACAGCAAACCAAGACAGATACATTTAAACCTTCCCAGACTGATTGTCAGGCTCTTCTGCAGTTTCCTAACTTCTTTTAACTCCCACGTGACTGAAATGTCTGACCAGCACTCAATGCAAAATGTTGGTTTACCATAATTTCTTAAAAGAGTTCAGAAACCTTCTGTTTTGTTATTCCTCCAAGTTCCTTCATGAAAACCAGCATTGCCTGTACCCCTGAGTGAAGTCAGTCAGCCAAAACCCACTGTGGCAAGCCGAGGAGTGTTGCACTTCCCTGGATTGCAGGAAAAGATGGGAACACAGACAGCATTTCCTATTATTTAAAGAAAATACATTTTTCCCCTTTCTGTAGCATCAGACAGAGTAAGTTCAGGGAAGCAAGGAAGTGCGAGGACTGGGAATGACTCCCATCTTTAGCCCAAATATCAAAATTTGTAGACAGCTTCATAAATACAGGAGAAGAGCTGCCGGAGGTGATACAGATATTAATGAAGGGAGGATAACTTCATCCTTCAGTATAAATTCAGTCATTACTTGGGTTTGGGAGGGAGGTAATTTTCAAATAATTTCTGTAGATCAGAACATTGATGTGTGGTATTGGCGAAATGGCATCTTGGAATTTTGCCATTCAGGTCACTCATTTATCCTTTTGTTCTTCTACAGTAAAATTAATGCTCTGTAATTGCAATGTAAATAAATACTGCAATTAAACCACATGAAATACAGTTCAAATAAAAGAAAAGAACACGTACGGCCGACCAAGGAAGTGGCGACCGTATATGCCGGCTTGAAAAATATGTGGTTTCAATGTACCGCAAAGTAGTGGTCAATTTTCTTTAGGATTAAAATAGAAAACAGATAATGTGCTATAAACAATATATACGAGTGACCGTAAAACCTATTTACAGATTTAGATTTACCAACCCCCCCCCCCCCGCATATAATAAAACAAGAAAAAGGGTCTTAGTAAAGCAAGTGAGTGTAAAATCCAAGAGAAGTGCGGTTTGTCCTCTAGAGCACTGTGTGTTGCTCCAAAAGAGAGTCTGTCCCAGGCTCTTTCTGCCAGAGAGGGCTGCTGCTTTAGGTCAGGTGTTAGAAACTGTTTTGCCAGGTTCCTCAAGTTAGTAACTGCCTGTGGTGGTACTGGATGGGGTGGAGCTAGGGAAAGATCCCACTAAAGGAAAGTGGAGGTAAAATTGAAATAGTATTGATGGATTTATCATGGCTTGGAGACACCTGAGGCTGTAGGAAGGAGCGAAGAGCAGGCAGGTAATGGGCTTTATATGCCAGTCTGGCTCGCCGCAGCGTTGGGCTAGGTGGCTGCCGGAACTGGAGCTCTGTTCCATCCTTGGAGCTGCTGAGGACTGGAACACACTGCCAGGGTAATTCTCACTCCCACGGGTGGTGGTGGTTCTCCCTGTGCTTTGCGCTTTCGGTGGATGAATAGGAAGCCTTTGGCTTTGAAGTCTTCCCAAGGTTTTCTAAAAAGGAGAAAATTCATCCCTGTTTCAGCAGGGACGCAGTGTGTGAGATGTGGAAGGTAATGCTGTATCTGTCTTGAAAACGCTTCTGTCAGGTTACCTGGCATTAGCTTGGAAGTCACCTTTTTTGGGTCTTGCATTTGGGACTGAGCACATTTGGGGCGTTAAACATGAGTAGCATCAAACCTGCAGTGCTATGCGGTGTTGTGTGTAAATGGTGTTTGATTTCCATGCTCTCCTCATGGAAATGACTGTTAAATATGAACTGATCTTACTTGCAAGCTTATTTAGCAGTACTATGCTACACACTTCGTCGTGGCTTCTTGTACCTGCTTGAAACGTGGCCTGCAATAATTTATAAAACAGCAGACCTTGTCTTCTGCTGTTTGCAGCTTTGTTTTTTTATATTGCTGTTGTACTTGAAAGCTGCAGGTGAGGTTTTTCCTTTGCCTATAAGATCTCTCAATGCAGAGATTACTTGAAGAAAGTAAAAAAAGATAGATCACTTGAAGAAAATCAAAGAATTTGCTGTCCTGGTAGAAACATGAGCACCTGTGCACAGCTGACAGCAAATTCTCCCAGAACCCTGGACTGGTTTGTACATTTGGTGTCAGCCGGCACGCATTTTGTCTGGCTGTATTTAACAATGTGGTAATAAAATGGCGGAGATGTAGTCTGGCTAGTTAAAGTATTTAATTTTGTGTTAAGAAAACTATTTAAATATTCATATCTCTTCTCTTGGGTATTGCTCATGGATTTTGTCTGCAAGCATTCAGACTTGGATAAATGCTGCCAGAAAAAAACACTGTCCTTACCATTAACACGGCATTTCCACTGTGAGCTTGGACATTTGCAGCACAGGATTGAGCAAGATTTCTGAGCTTTTGTTCTGAGAGGTGATGAGCCTGTGAAGAGGCAATCGAGAGGGAAGTGTTGAGCAGAGAAGGATAATTTCTCAGTATAGCCTACTCCAGGAGTGAAACTGGAGGATCTCAATAGTAGCTAGCACAGATCTGTCAGCCTTTAGTGACCAGGACAGGAGGGTTCACCTTTTCATACTGTGTGGCTTTTTCGGGGCTAGGAAGAGAGGAATTGCAAACCTGCTTTATTTATGTTGGCTTATTTTGCTGATTGAGTTGGAGTAGAGGCAGTAGGCTGAAAAATTCCATAGGCATTTACTTGAAATCTGAAGAAATTAATGAAGATAATGTCGTCATGTCCTTTTCTGTGTGGCTGTGCTGGATCCTGATGGTTTCAGCTGGACAAATTTTCTCAGTCTTTGTTTCATTGCTATTTTCTTGTTGTCCTAAAGTGCCTCCTTGCCTTTTAAACAACAGCTTGCTCATCATTCAGAGAGGGCAAGATCCGTGTGCGAAAGAGGAGGACAGAGCTCTGCCCCCTTGTACTTTCTTCTAGCCCCTTCCTATGCCCACATTTGATGGGGACACATCCCCATTCCCCATAGGCAAGGTCCATCCTTTACTGTATCGTGCCACAGCTGCTCCCTGCCTTCCATTTCCTGCTTTTGGGGTTGAGAAGTCATGGCGAGGCCATGCAGCTGGTTTGGGAGTGGGTGAGCTCGCTGCGCTGCGGCAGCACGCAGAGCTTTAATAGGAGCCGCTCGTTCTCACCTGGCCTCAAATCTTTCCACTGCAATTAAGGTGTTTCTGTGACTCCCGTTAGTGTGCTATCGAAGTGTCCCGCAGTCGTCTAATCCATCAGTCCTCCCAATGCACTTGGCAGATGAAGCTGTGCTATTATTCCTGCTTTAGTGGTGATGAAAGGAGGCGCGGGGAGACAGACACACAGAGTCCAGTGGAGCAGGTATTGAACCCGGGCTTCCTGAGTCCTGGGCTGATGTCCCAGCAACCAGCGTGACTCTTTAACTCTTAACTAGTTCATTGTAAATAAACCATTTTATCTGCCTTGGCCTTTTAGTGCCCTGCTCCAGGTTCTGGGTGTTGAGGTACTTGGTGCTGTTTTCTCTTGGCATTCACCTTGGTGCTTCCATGGTCCAGGACAGGCTTCAGTCTCCCGGATCAAAACACTGTTGGTTGGAACGGGTTTTCTTTCCTCTTCTGTTTAGCGGTCCATCATTGCACCCGGGTCTCCATCATGTAACTCTCCAAGCTCTTTGTTTCTTGCCAGTAGTTTTGTTTATATTTTTCTGCCTTTTTCCCACCCTCCAAAAGCAGTGTTCGGGAACACAGAACAGCAGCTAATCTTCTGCTAAAGGAAATTTTGTCTGAAATGGGCACTGAGGAAGAAAATAAGGGAAGGAGGAGCTGCTGGAGCAGGAAGGCTGGCCTGTGCATTAACCCGGCTGTCTAGGATCTGTCTTTCAAAGTCTTTGTCCCCCTCTGAGTTCCACGTCACTGTTTATGGAGCTTTATGTTACAAACTACAAATCAAACCCTGCGTCCTTGAACGCTTTCTGTTCTCACATATTGGACATCCTTATGGATGTCAGCAGATTTATGCCAAAGCGAAGAAGAGCGGTTTTTGCTCTTCTCTTCAGTGTTGGTAGAAGTTTGACTAATGACTGCAGAGTCTGGCCCATAGAGAAGATCACTGTGGGAATGAATGCTAGCGACAGAAACTTCGCAGCCACCATTTGGTAATTTGGGAAGTAGCTGAATCTGATTTTTCCACAGCTTTTCTGTTGTCTACAGCATCACCTGCTAGAGAAGCAGTTTTTGTTAGGCTTGAGTTTTAATTGGGCGAAGGACTTTGTAATGCTTCACAGTTCCTCAGTAGTGATTGGGTTTGATTTCACTTGATTTGTATGAATACTGCTGTGTGGTCTATTTTAATTATTGCATCTAGTTTTTGTTTTTTTCTTGCAGATAATTTTCAAGATCAGATGAAGCGGGAGCTGGCCTATAGAGAAGAAATGGTACAGCAGCTACAAATTGTAAGTTTGCCTTCTCTGCTAAAAATGTCATGAACTGTCACTTGATGTTTTTTGAATGCACTCCTCAGACTTCCTTTGTGAGCCATGCAGATGTACTGCTGCCGAGCTCATATTACCTTATACTTAGCAAGACGTAAGCATGCAGTTCTCAGCTGGTTTAGAATCTAATTACCTGGAGATTTACTTTCATACGGTAACCAGATGGGTCTTCGTGTTTCAACGGAATGAAATGCGTTGACTCGACACTGAGAGGTGCTTCTTCAGAGAGAAAAGCGAGGACTGAATCGGTAAACCTTAAGCAGTTCAATGTTTCTACCTTGTACGAGTTGCCAAGGGGTGCATTTCAGCCCTCCGCAGGGAATCGGTGCGAGGCCAGCTTCTCGCTGGCAAATAAACCTTAGGATATGTCTTTTTCAAATTTCAGCCACTGGAAGTAGTGCTTAACTCGGCAGTAAAGGATTCAGTTGCCAAAACGCAGTTTAGGGTAGGCACACCTTGCTGTTTGGTCTTTTGCTTGTTATTTTAAAATCAGGAGGGGTTTTGCATGTGTGTGTGTGTCAGTGCAACTCCAGATCATTGCGTACAGCTGTGCTGTGTTGAAAACTTGGCGTACTTAATCCAATACGAGCAAGGGCTGGAGCATGTGAAGCTGTTTCTTACTCAGGTAACTGCTTCGTGTGGTTTTAAGAGCAGGGCATCGTAACGAGCAGGGAGCTATCAGCTAATGCTTGATTTGCTAGCGGTGTTTCCGTGATCATTATTCAGCAGGGATTTTCTGAGGCAGACTCGCCAAATATTCCCACTTACCTGAATCAGCCCTGTGCTCAAGCATTTATATTTTTCTTGTGCTTGTCACGCGCCCTGGTGCGGAGAAGGAGTTGTCCAGCCTTCTGGTACTGTCATTTTCTAATTGATGGGTTAGGACATAAAAATAAAGCTGAAGGCCAGGATTATCAAACTCGTACAGCTGTGCTTAGAGTCATTTAGGAGTGGCCTTATTTTTAGAGCTGCCGAAAATTCGTGTTCCCTGTTCCTGCTGACTTCAGAGATTTCAGTGAGAGATGGAGGGTGCTTGAAGGAGGTTGTTTATGGCGGAAGTTCAAGTCCAGAACATCTCTGAAGATTTTTTTTTTTTTTTTTTTTTTTTTTGCTGCTGTTCTCCGCTCTTTTCCTTTAATGCATCCAGTTGTTACCGTGTTCCCCTTTCTTTCCCGATGCCAGGCAGGGAGTTTGGCTTGATCTGTGAATTGCATTGTCACGGAAGATGGTAATTGGCATGGAATCCAGAGAAGTTCTTCCCCAGCTGCTTTGGACTTGAGGCGGGTGACCTTTCCGACTCCTTTTGTGAAGCACATTTAAGCACAGATTTTGTGGGCCTGCTTCAGCCTTTATCTCTTGTGTCAGCTGAACTTGGAGCAGAGAGAATGGAAAATCTCTGCCATTTACTTTGTGGCCCGATTGGGAAGTTGTTACTGAAACTGGTTATCCCACACCTCCAGTTAGTCTTCTGCGGTGGTTTCTCTGATTTACAAGAAGTGGAGAAATCGCAAGGTTCAGTGTAGTGCTTTTTTCTCGAGCGGGAAAAGAAATATGATCGTGTAATTGACACCCTTTTCACTTACTGATGCGCTACAGAAGGCCTGATACTCCTTTAATCATTAAACAGAGCTGCCTGAATGTAGTTACAGAGACTAGTTTCAGCATTGAATGTGCTGCACCAACAATTCAGGATGTCTTCGCTTGCTGAGTTTAATTATTGTTAATAGAAGTGTCAGATCATCAGTAAGTCTTTAGGTCCAGATTTGGGTATCCCTCCTGATGTGGGTGAGGCAGGCTGCGCATCAGTGAGACCGATAAAGGGATATTTGCACGTGAAGAACTGAGAGACTGCTACAGATTACCAGTGTGTTTGCTGAAGCTGGGTGCAGAAATCTCCACTGATGTTTGAGTTGATAACTAAAACGGAGTCAGCACTTCGGATGTGGTAATCCCTGCAGTTACTTTAATTTGTTCATGCGGATATATTTTGTGTAGTTGTATCTAGAATTAAGATTAATGAGCTGAATGTGCTAACGGTAGGACTTCTTTGGCCTTCTTGTGCTATGGCATGGGTGAATTAAATCTTTAGATGCAGAATACACAAAAAGCATGGTTACTTCTGATTTTTTTTGTTTGGTTTTGTTGTTTTGTTTTTAACAGGGGTAGGTTGTTTTATTTTGTATGTACCTGGGACACCGTAGTATTGCTTTAACAGAGCTGCCCACACCTAATATTCTTGTTAACACAGGAATGCAAAGAGAAAAGAAGTAGTGTTTAATGCATACTCAGATCTTAAGTTCACTTACAGCTTCATAGGTGTATACCTTTGTAGGATTAAATTCAAATTTTACGGGTATAACTAGCCACAGATTTTGGCTTAATTGCTTTTTTGATTTTAAAAATAATAAAAATGCACAGAGTCAGTTTCTTTGGGGTCTGCTCACTGCTGAAGGAATCTACGACTTAAATTAGTCCTTCCCGAAGGTTTGTGCATGGTTGTGAAGGGCGCTTTCATAACAGTGGGTGCCAGGGGCAGGTTTTGCTGTACTGATGGTTTCGCTCACCCCGGCTGCGAATGCTTCGAGCTGCGTAATTGAGTGGTCAGACTTTGCAATAAACTGCCTTGGCGTGTTTGATGTGTCTGAGGTGTCTGTAATACAACAGGCTGAAGCTAAGCATGAAGTAATTAACCAAATATAATTACGTTTGAAAACTTCCTAGTGCGAACACCCACTGTAACCTGTTAGGTGGAAGGGGCTGTGTGAAAGCAGTGCTTCGTGCCCAGCCAGCGCCACGCACTGAACGTAACGCAACGCCTTTTTCTCTCCCGGTTCTCGGGTGCAGAAGTGAGACTGCGGTGCAGAAGGCGAGGGTCGGTCGCCACGCATGGAGGGCAGTGTATGCCCTCTGCCGCTGCCCGGCCGCCACTGCACCCCTCATTAAAGCAGCATTTAATCAATGGGAGGTTATCGTCATGCTCTGTCTGCTGCCAGTGTCTCAAAAATCATGTTACGGCTTCTTGGAAGTCGGGAGCAAGGGTCGACTCCTTGGGAAGACAGGGGATGTGTGTGGAGGGGGGTCCTGTCTCGTCCCACCCTCTGTGGTGGATGTTGGCTGCTTTGGACGCAACCTGGCTTGGCTGGTCACTGGAGCGGCGGGACGCTGTGCGGCCAGCAGCGATTTCTGTGGAGAAAGAAGCTGGTCAGAGAGCCTGGAGCAGCTGCCGGGAAGTATCGCAACCCGTTTGTGCCAAGCTCTCGGCCAAGTGCTAGGAAGCAACTGATCGACGTATTTAACACAAAATGGATCTTAAATCACTGAATGTGTTTTTCTCATCTTCCTCCTTCAAAGTCCTGTCTCCCAAATTGGCTAAGTACAGTGCGTGTACTTGAAGGTCATATGTAAAATCTGTATTTTACGGATTTTATGACCTTCAAGTACACACACTGTAGGTGTATCCATATGTAAAATACAGATTTTACATGTGGACTCAGGCATGGGTCATCTGGCTTTTGTTATTAAGCTGTACAGAAAGGGCCACTGAGAAGAAATCGCTGCCCAGCAAGCTGGGGTAGATTCTAACATGGCACGCGTGGTAGGGCCTCAGAAGAGCTCACCTGGCTTTAGAGTTGTCGGTTTCTGTCCAGCGTCACCAGAATTTGTCTGTCGGGACAGCGCAGCCAGCCTCACAGAGTACTGAGTCAGCTCCTGCTTCAGACTCCGTATCTGTCTGATGTTGTCCTGCAAGCAGCTGTGTTAGTGGATCAAATTTAAGAAGCGTGAACTGGTCTTGGGAGAAAAAGATCAGAGGCAGCATTCCCAGCATGACGATAGTTATCCTTTTATGTTTTTGTGAACCCCTCTAAAACATTGCTGCAGAGAAGCAGAGCACCAAGTGGCAAATTTAAGCCTCCTGCAACCAGGCTAGCTTTTCTTCATTTCCTTTCAGGGGTCCCTTACAAGTAGTTTGTGGGTTCCCAGGAGGTGCTGACCGCAGTTGTAACTGATCGTCAGCAAAAGCTAAGGTGGTGTTTGTCACCCTGCAGTTGTGGTTTAGATAACTAAAATCAGGTAGTGATCGATCCCACTATTTTTACGTAGGGCTAAAAGGCATCAGGTCTTTGCAACGTGTTACAAATGTGAATTACTCAGGCAGTCCCTTGTCTTTGCAGCTCAAGTGGAAAGTGTTGGCTTGGTTTTGTTTGGGTTTATTTAATTTATTTATGCTCCCATGAACCTACTTACTCCTCACTAGCCAAACTCTGGGCTGATCGTAAAGTTCAGAGCTCAGAACTGGATCTGGCTGGGACTCGTCTGATGTTTGATGGCCTTCTACTCTCAGTGCTGCCTTGAATCAGCTCTGTTCTTTAGAGGCAGACAATAAAATAGATCAGAAACTATCAACCTGCAAAATTGATTTTTCTCTCTGCGTCGTCTTTCATCCTCATCTTTAAAGATTCACAAGGAGTGTTTAAAAAGAGGAAAAAAAATCTACCATGTGGTAATGTTGGTAGATCTTCAGAGGTATGAGATCATGTTCCTCTGGGTCGTGCTATAATTAAGAAAAGCACCACTAGGTTTAATTCCTATTTTAGGTTGTATATGGAAAGTGGGTGGTTCATACAACTGATGTATTCATTATACAAACAAGGAATATCCACATTTTTGTGTGCAGAGACCTTGGTCACTGCATACCTGTCACTCCATGTTCAAAAAGTGGAAATAGGAAATAGCAGTGCTTTGTTGGGATTTCTGGCTTGGTCCTGTGCTGAAAGTGGTCCCGATAGATTGACTGGCCTTGACAAGGATGTTAGAGGCAAACATAGGTTCAGCAGAATGGCTCTTGGATTTCTTGAGCTGCATCTTGTGCTGAAGGGCCTGCCTGCTGACACCCAGGCAATAACAGGTAGAAGAGCGTTTCTGGAATTTACTGCGTTCTTGCAGACTCCAAGGCCGATTGCATTACCTTGCCCTCTCCCAAAATGGAGAGATGTTTGTATTTTTTCCTCATTGATTTCTTCTTCTGTGCTGTAGCAGTTGGGATGATACTGCCGGTCTGTTTCTGTAGGTTCTGTTATCTTAATTTGGTTTTTGGTGGAGTTCCTCTCCAGATGTAGTGATACAGATTGGGAATACGTCCTTTTGATGCCGAAGGCAGCATAACCGTCTGTGACTGCGTGAAGAAAAATGAGCTGACACGTACTATTTACAGCAGAATTTTGTTTGCCACTGTCTGCTTTTTGAAGGCGGGTGAGCGAAGCTTGTATCTTGGCGATGCATCTGGGTATGCCTTGAGCTGTGCCTCTTTCTCCAGTAAATTGAAATGTTACAGAAAAGGAATGCCTTGTAGAATTAAGTTATTAAAAAAAGAAGTAAAAGCTTCGTTTTGTTTAGAATCTGCAGAAATTCTGATCAAACAGGGATGCATATGTACCAGAGCGCTACAAGCCAGCCTCTGCTATTGCCTGTCTGCAAAATCTTTGTTTCTATTTTTTTAGTGTGCTCTGGTACTTAAAAACCCGTAGGGGCGAGACTGTGTGCTCCGGCCGTGACTCTCTGTTGTCTTGCGTCCTGTGCAGACTGGTACGCTGCCCCGAGCACACGCCACTGCCCGCCTGGGAGGAAAGAGCCTCCGAACCCAGCCCACACAGCTAGAAGTGCTTTCACAGGGCGATAGGGGAGACTTGCGCTCAAGGGCAAGCTGCTGGAACTTCCATTTCTCCTCCAGCAGTCAGAGGCACAGTGCATGCTTTTTGTTCTCCTTAACCCCACACATCATTCTGTCCAGAATCACCCTGTGTGCAGAGACTGTGGTTTTCCAGTGGCGGTTCAGCTGCACGCCGGTCTCCTTTCCTGCGTAAATACGGTGTGCGTTTGGAAGGGCTGCCTTGGCTGCACGGAGTTTTAAGTCTTCACGTGCACTCTCTGGAAATGAGAACTGTTTAACTGAATACCTGTAGATACACATCAGATAATAGTGCTTTGGGGTACTGACGGTTCCCTCTTCATGCAACAGAAGTCAGGGTGATGTATCATTGTCTGGCCCACTGAAACCTCCAAAAGAGGACGACGGACAGAAGCTTGATGTCCAAGCGTAGCAGGGATCGGACGTGTGCTTCTAAAATGAATCCCCAATCCTGTCCGCTTACCTGCACTTTGGTAACGCTGTGGAGCAGACTCAGAGGTTGCAAACTGGATTCCTTCCGGGTGAAGCAAACAAGGATCTGTTCCAGGAATGCACACAGGAGTTTGCTCTACTCCTCATGGGTGATGGGCTACTAAGGTGATGAGGGGACTGGAGCATCTCTCCTACTAGGAAAGGCTGAGGGAGCTGGGCTTGTTCAGCCTGGAGAAGAGAAGGCTCAGAGGGGACCTTAGAAATGCCTACAAATATCTGCAGGGTGGGTGTCAGGAGGACGGGGCCAGACTCTTTCCAGTGGTGCCCAGTGACAGGACAAGGGGCAACGGGCACAAACTGAAGCAGAGGAAGTTCCAGCTGAAGATGAGGAAGAACTTCTTCCCTCTGAGGGTGACGGAGCCCTGGCCCAGGCTGCCCAGGGAGGTTGTGGAGTCTCCTTCTCTGGAGATATTCTAGCCCCGCCTGGACGCGGTGCTGTGCAGCCTGCTCTGGGTGACCCTGCTTCGGCAGGGGTCAGGACTGGGTGACCCACAGAGGGCCCTGCCAACCTCAAACATTCTGTGATTCAGTGATCGGTACCCAGGATCAGACTAGAAACAAACCCCAAGAGAAGTGCAGCTTGGACACTAGGTCTTTCTCCTGCACCCTGCAGATCCGCTCCCATTGCGGTGTATTTCCTGTTAATATGGTTAGTTGTAAGAAACAGATTGCTTGCTACTTAAACCTGAACTAACACTTCTGTTATTGCGGGCAGGGGTGTACATGCTTCGGTAACGGCCACGCATGGGACCTTCATGCCCATTTGACTGCCGATCCTATCCTGCATTGCAGCAGTCACCATGGATGTGCAAAAGGGGACTGTATTGACACAGAGAGCCCTAAATACTATTACACTGCAGCACTGGAGTTACCAAATGCTCTTCCAATGACAAAAGTAGAAGATGACATTGTAGGTGATTTAACTCGTGAAGAAAGTAGTCATTTCCCTGTTGGACACCCAGTTTCGTTTATTACCAGGAGAATGGATAAACCAACACACATTGTAAAGACGCTGATGTGCCAAATATAGCAGGGAAATGGATTAAGAACAGTTAATTTCTGACAGAATGTACCCCGTTGTATTATCTAGGTCAGTACGGCTTGGGAGGTGTCCTATATAATTGGCGGCCACGCAAACCGCTGTTGCCTGTTGGCCGTTGTGAGCGGGAGAGAGGAAGAAAGCGGTTGGCGAAGCAGCGCGAGTCTCAGCTGAAACGTGCTTGCTCAGGCAGTTTGTTTTTGGCTCCCTTTTGAATCTAAACCATGCAAACGGGCGACCAGGTAAATCGTTTCTTTGCGTACTCCTCTCTGCAGAACGTCACAGAATCACAGACTGGTCAGGGTTGGAAGGGCCCTCTGTGGGTCACCCAGCCCAACCCCCTGCCGAAGCAGGGTCACCCAGAGCAGGCTGCACAGCACCGCGTCCAGGCAGGGCTTGAATATCTCCAGAGAAGGAGACTCCACAGCCTCCCTGGGCAGCCTGGGCCAGGGCTCCGTCACCCTCAGAGGGAAGAAGTTCTTCCTCATGTTCAGCTGGAGCTTCCTCTGCTTCAGTTTGTGCCCGTTGCCCCTTGTCCTGTCGCTGGGCACCACTGGAAAGAGTCTGGCCCCGTCCTCCTGACACCCACCCTGCAGATATTTGTAGGCATTTATTAGGTCCCCTCTCAGCCTTCTCTTCATCAGGCAGAACAAACCCAGCTCCCTCAGCCTTTCCTCGTAGGAGAGATGCTCCAGGCCCCTCGTCCTCCAGAGAGGAGTTTTCCAGACTTTGCAAATGCTGTGCCCTGGAAGGCAGCTCTGTTGAAGCAGAGGATTCAGTTGAGGGGAGAGCTCTGTTTTTTGGGGGCGTAGGGCAGCAAGCCTCCTGACAGCGTTCAGCTTCTGTGAAGGGTAGGGGTTATAGTAGCCAAAACACCTGGGTCCTGAGGCTTTTCAGGTCGTCAGTGGTTTGATCCTTTCAGTTCTTGCATATGTATTTCTCTTCTCTGTAGTAGGGGAAGTGATGTGCGCTCATGAAAGGCTCCTGCTTTCATTCAGCTGGACGGCTCATCTTTGCAGACACTGCTGCTTCTTGGTGCTGCTGCTTTCGAGCAGATTGACCTCCTTTCCTGAGAGATGAAAGGGTTAGCTCCTGAACTGCAGGTGCCTCTTTCTTTCCTCTCATCTTGACCCTTCCCTGCTCTTTTCCTTACTACGGAAGGCAGAGGTGGAGAGAGATGAGGCTGCAGACACTGTGCTTTACACCAGCCCAGAGACACGCTGAGCACAGCTCACGCAAACGTCCTTCACATACTGTGGGCATAATACAATTAAAAACAAAACAAGAATGCGTGTTAGGTATATGGGGAGTGGATGTGGATGAAAATTCATGTGCTGCTAGTATGTTAGTAGGTGTGGGGGGCACGTCGCTTGAACTCTGTGCATTTACCTGTCTGTTCCCTTTGGTGTTTGTGCAGCTTAAGGCCTTGCTGCTGACTTCAGCCCAGCCTGTTTGGCAGCTTACAGTTAACGTATTTGACTTTATTTGTGAATATATTCAGGAGTGCTTGACAGCAAAAACAGGTCACCTCAGCGTGCAGCAGCACCTGGGAGTGTAGGGACATAGATTTTTCTGATCCCAACCTGAATTCCTCCGACGGTCCTTCCAAAAGGCAGCATCGAAGAATAGAGAATTTGTAGTCACGTGGATTCCCAGCTATGGAGAAATCTCAGAGCAATTTAGTTTTGTTGCATTGTAAAGGCCCAGCATTGAAAAAGAGCGGCCCCGTACTGTGTTCCCAGTAGCCAGCGAGCACATCATCCCACTTTGTTTCTAAATATAGCTATGTTCCCTAATATGCCTGTGTTCTCTGTTTTCTTTAATTATTTGTTCCGCTTCAGTGGCTTCCCTCAGATTGGCGCAAGTCAGACATAACTATTATGAACTTCCTAATTACAGCGATATAAATATAAGAAGTCTCATACTCCCAGTCTGCTGTATTTCGGCTGTGCCGGGATGGGTGTTTGTTGCCTGCTCTGTCACAGCCGGCTGATTTTTGTCTTCTCACAGGTAGCAGAATGGGTGGTGGCTGTATTTTTCCTAGCAACTGATATAAACAAAACACAGGAAGACATCTTTTACATTGGATTTTAAGATCTATTTGTGTTTTAATTTGGGCCATTTTTATTTTCTTTCTGCTTCAACATCCTTGCAGTTTTGTGTAGAGTTCCATCCTTTAATTCAAGGCACTGTTTTCTAAAATGATGCAGGGAGGCAAACAAAACCTTTGCTTTGCAGGGATTCCAGCTTGGATGTTTCATTAGGCAAACCTTGGCTTAAAGCAGTGAGCTTTGTTTCTGTGTCATTGCAGATTCCCTATGCAGCAAGCTTGATCAGAAAAGAAAAGCTCGGTGCGCACCTCAGCAAAAGCTAAAGGTGAGCTTGTGAAAGAAGAGACTTTGTTCCGCCTAACCCGGCCGTCGCGTTTTTCTTTGCAGGCATTGCGAGAATTAAGAGAATAATTTCTGTTGCACGATGTTACTGGTTCTGGTCTAACAGCTCTGTCTGTGGAGGTGTCGTGCTACGGTCTAAAGCTGATGCCTGACGTATCGCACGAATGACGAGGCTTCGCGGGGGTGGGACGTACCGCTGGGTTGATCCAGGCCTCGTCGCCTGAGCACGTGCTTCTGCTCTTTGGCACTGCAAAGTGGTGTCAAGGCCGTGTGACTTCAGTGGCAGGAGGGAGATACCTTGGCATTCACCGGGCAGTAAAAGTTCACATGCTGAGCTTTTCTGCCCGTAATGGAGCTTCCTCAGCTCCAGGAAAGAGCAGTATATTTTGGGAGCTTTACAGAACTACACCAATACTGTGTCTTCTGTAGCTCAGTCTCTTGCAAATGCCCATTACCCTGTTGCTCATGTGCAGGATCTTCCTAAACCCAACACTGCGTTTTTCAGGAGAGTTTTTTAGAAGCGTTCAATGAGAAGAAACACTGTCTCCATCGTTAGTGACCTGGGGGATTCCAGTTTTGGGTGCTAAAGCCTTAACATTTAAACAACATTCTCTTTTTTTCCGGTAAAAGAAGATTAGGGCTTGAGACAGACAAGCAAAAAGCTGGTAGCTCTGCTACTGTGTTACACTGTAAAATCTGGCTTGTGGATTTGCTGAAAAAATTCCTGAGGTCGAGTAGGTGTATTAGGAAAAAAGAGCTATTTGTACGTAGAGACCTCAGTAATGCAGAAAGGAGAGGAGTTCAAGAGAAAGTCTGGGGCATCTGAGAAGGGTTTGATAGTATAAACGATGGAGGTTTGCCTGAGCTATGGAGGAAGCAGATACTTAAAGCATTAGGAGTAAGCATAGAGTGACCAGCTAACCAGTATCCGTGGCCTCGAGCTCTGCCTGCCGACATCAGGAGATTAGTCTTAGCATCAAGATGGTCTGGTTTGCCCTGTTGTGCATACTTTCTTAGTGACTTAGCATTTTCCGGTTGAGTCTACCTCAGCCTGAGTGCTGATTTAACATAAATTCAGTGATATTAATATCCCAAATAAAGCAGTACGCCTCCCCAGATGAGAAACAGCGCATCCTACCCCGAGCGCCTTGTCCAAAGATAAAAGTCTGCCGGAGGATGGCAGCATCAGGTGAGTGGCACCCTTTGCTCCCAGCATCAGGTTTTCATCAGCTGACAAGCCCTGCAAGCAAGGTGCTGGCATCACAGCTACGAGCATTTCCTGGCTGAGAGCGTGGAGGATGGAACCATTTCTCATGCTGGTTTTGTTTCCAGTGGCACGCCATCCCGGCAGACAACAGGGATTTCTCTAAGTAGGCCCTAGTGCTTCTGAAAGATTAGTCGTTACTTAACTGCTAAACTAAACCAGTCAAGCAGAGAATCTCAACTATATTGTTCAGAAGCGATTTCAGATTCTCAATGCGCCTCGAGAAGAAACGTGTGCGCGCACCCCTCCCTACACACGACACCAAGGGGGTGAAGACCCTGTGCGTTTGTTGCTCTGCGTTTCTCCTTTCAGTCCTTTGCTGCCCTTGTTGGGCTTGGTGTTCCTTTTTCTGCAGCAGGTCGTGTTGTCTTTAGTCATACTTCAGCCAGTTACAGTTTGCACCTTGTCTTTAGTGTGAGTATATCCACGTGATGCTACGGGTACTAACAACCAAAGTCTCGGAGGATGCCTCTGGAGCAGATGACTTACGTGTCTCCCGTTTTCTAGGGTTGTAAATAAATGTTCCAACTCTGTGAGTAAAGAAATCTCCAACTGGGGCTTAGTGTTGGTAACATTTCCTCTTTTTTTTTTGTTTGTTTTTATTCCCAGAAGCACAGGATCTTTTGCAGCTGTTACCTTATAAGTTATAACTTGACTTGTATAAAGACTGACAAAATGGAGCGGCTTGGGGATTGAAAGAACAAACAAAACAAATCGGGTTCCTCTGAACCCACGGACAAGTGACCTCAAAGCATCATGGACAACCATGTAAAATAGAATGTAGCAGCCATTTATTAGTAAAAACAAAACAACGAAAAAAAAAAATCAAAAAAATGCCTGTCCTGGATCTTTTTTGGTGGTACCAAAGTTGAAGTCTTTGTGTTTTTAGAAGGACTACTGAACTTGATAGAGAAAATGCTTTTAACGACTCGTACAGATAAGCCGCGAAAGGAACTGCCGAGCCTTTCGACGCCACAAACACTGACGACATCCGCCAGTTCATCTTTTGCTTTTGAATAGTGGTTGTTTTACGGAAGGAAACGCGCGTTGTACCTGACGGGCCAGAACCACGTTTGGGTGGATGGATGGACGGATGGATAGAGCAGCGTTAGCCATACACAGCGCTTTTTAAAAGTGGACTGGAAATTCTCACACCCCTCGGCCCCTTCCTCCTCTGGTATTTTGCCTGCTGTATGAATTAAGATTGTACTCCTCTGGAAATATTTTACAATTTAATATTGAGTGTAATTAAGAATATAATCACTGTTATCAAAAAAGGTATTTAACTGTTGTAGTTTCTTTATCATTCATGTGGATAAAAAGTCTATAATAAAAAAAAGAAAACTATGAGATAATAGTTGAGCTTCCTTGTAATTTAATGCTATGCTTACTCAACTGAAGAACTGGGAAATTTATCCCCAAGAATATCTTTTTGGAAGTATTTTAACTCACAGATAATGTGGTGAAGTATTTTGCAGCAGAAATCCTCTGCCTCTGGTTATTTAGAAAACCTTTGGAAGGAGATTTGATCGAATGTCAGGAAGTGCCTTGTGGATTTGATTTAACTCTTGCTTCCACAGAAATAAAGGCAGATTCTATGATTCTGTGATTATGCCAAAGTCAGGCAGCTTCTGATGACCGCAGCCATAGTCTTCTAGGTCTTTTCCCAACGATGTGCAGTGCCCTGATTGCCAGGGCTTTCCCAAGTGGAATTCCTCTTCGTGTGAAAGGTCTCGGTCCCTGGTGCAGTGTCATCCCCGAGCATGCAACTGCGTAGAAGGTCGTCCACACCAACACAGCACCACTGGCATCCGAAAGCGGTTTGGGCCACCCCTGGCCTTTGAATACGTCACAGAGTTGCTCTCTCCGTATTCCCCTCCTTCCCAGCAGATCCCTGGGAGGTTAAATCAGCTGGCTTTACAGTTCCCTGGGGCAGCCCGGCGGATCAGGAATGCCAGGAAGGAAGGGCACAGCCCGCTGACCTGCCCTTCCCTGCGTAGTTTGCTCCTTGTAGTAGGTGAGCTGACAAGACTTGCTGAGCTGGCAGCATTACGGCTTTTGTAGCGTGGTGAAAAAAGCAATGAAAGCACCAGAAAAGCTGGACCAGGTCAGACCAAAAGTTCATCTGTGCCAGTACGCTGTTCCCAGTAGTAGCTGAAATCAGATACTTTGTGAAAGCACGTGTGCAGCTGGAGGTATGTTCCCAGAATGTTGTTTTAGCATCTAATGATTTGCAGCTCATGGGTTTTCTGATCCAGACACGATGTCTTGTTTTTAATAACCCTCAATGGATTTTTATTTCCATGAGCTTGTCCAGTGACTTTTAAAAACCTAGGCACACTTTTAGCAGCTTACAGCATCCTATGGCAATAAGCTCCACAGCTTACTTGTGAAGGGGGAAAAAAGCCCTGAGCTTCTGATGTTTGGAGCTGCCACCCGTTAGCCTGATTTTATGCCCTGGGCTTCTTGTACTGGATGAGACCAGCTGACCACTGGCAATCCTTGTCTGCCTTCTCCATGCCAGTCGTGATTCCGTAGGCACCTATTGAGCCTTTTCGATTGTCTTTTTTTTTTTCCAGCTTGAAGAGTCATAGTCATCCCTCCATCAGAAGCAGTCCCGTAGATTTGTAGCGTTCGTGTACCTTTTCCTGATCAGCCGTATCCTTTTCTGCGACGGAGAATTAGCTGCGCAGAGCATTTAGGATACAGGATACTGTATAGATCATGGTACAGAGGGACATGATGGTGTTTTCCCTGATGAATGAACTCGACTGTAGTGTGGTGGTAAAATGTCTTACCGCTACAGATCAAAAATTTTGCCCAGGCATAAAGTAATCCCGTTGCTCAATAAGAAATTACTACTCTAGTGGCTTCTGAGTGCCGGAGCTCCTGGATGTGGTCAGGCATGCAGAGTAACCCGTTGTCCCTCTCCATTTGAGAACCAGCCGGTTCAGGCCCAGGACCAGACATGGAAGATCTACAGCAGATTTATTTGTTTTCTGCTTTCTGCCCGGTGGTGTTCAGACCATCGTGTTCCCCAGCGACTTTCCACAGCAAGTAAGTAGCGTGTCTGTATGCTGTGGAAGTTATCAAAGTGTGTATTAAATGCATAGTTCACACGAATGACAGAATGGATATGCAACAAATACGTCTCAAATTGAACATTCAGACTTGAAATGTCAAGTTTGCGCTTGGTTGGTTATGCTAAACTGCGAAACTCCCCAGTCAGGAAATGGAAACACCGCTTGCCTGGTTTGTGACCGAGCTGCAGACCGCAACTGCGAATGTGGAGATGGAACATATGTCTCGGAATTAAGTGTGAATGAAGTATTTTGAATCAAAAAATCATCCCTCGCACTGATAAAGCACAAGAACGTGATCCTAGAAAACAAACACAGAGCAGCCACCGCCTAAGCAAATCTACTTCGGTTGACATCCAAGGAAGCTTCGTATCGCTGGTTGCTTTTTGTTTCCTTTCCTCTCATGCCAAAGTTTGTACACTCTGAAGTGATGAGGATCCCATCTTGTGTTTCACAGACTCAGCCCTCAGCTGGCACCATAAAAGAATAAAAAAAGGGATGCTGGAAGATTTACCCGGTGGTCGATGTGGTTGTACGTGCAGTATGCGTACCCTCAGGCTGTGTCCGTACTAACGTTCCCCTGTTCTTGACCTCAGCTGCGTGGTTAAATCATTGCAGCGGCCCTGGCAGGGTGACGGCTGAGCCCGCCGATGTCCTGGGGAGCAGTTCCCGGCACGGATGGCGAGTCAGCCCCGACGCACGGTCTGTCCCGACGGTGGTTTCAGCTGAGAGGTAAGGGGTGCGTGGTGTGGGTGCAGCTCTTCGGTGCCACGTGGGGACCGTCCCAGCCACGCTTAATTTACCGGTATCGCATCACCCGTGTTGTTGCTGTCCTTAATATAAAATGAATGTCGTGTCTGAGTGGAAGATAAACATTCAGCTTTTCTTACACGTGACGCGCAGCTTGTCGAGGCCTTTAAGAACCTGCGTGACTGACCAAGTATCACTTCTACAGCTGTGACCACGGGAGAGGCAAAAGGTAATAGCTGTATTGCAGGCCTTAGTTTCAGCCTTTCTTTCATCAGAATCCCCCGAGAATGGCAAAACCCACAGCACAGGCTGCGCACTGAGCTGCGCTTGGAAATTTCCTGGGTGCTTGAATGGACAGTAAGTAGAGAAAGCTCATTAGCGATTGATGGGGGTTTTTTTTCCCCACACACAGAGCTGGGCTTCCCTGTACTGCCCACACCACCTCCAAACTGCTTTGAGCTCTGTCCTTCAGACGTGGTGATGCTTCTTCAGGACTCACGACTCACCTCATTTGCTTCTGAGATACTTCAGCACAGTGATTTATGTTGGTGAGGAAGTGCACCAAGCGAAAGCGTGAAGGTATGTCCTTTCCTTTCCTTGAGAGCGTAGGAACGGGCCTTCTCTTAGGGCTGTACTTTCAGGTGCCTTCAAATCATCTCCCTCAAAGACCTTTGTCTGTCTTTTGTTGACCTTGTTCTGAAATGGCAGGTGAAATCCAACGGAATCTTGCACAGGTGATTTGAAGCGGACAGCGTATCTGAGCGTTTGCTGCTCTTGAGGTCGATCGTACCGAAGAATAAATACCTTAATGATTATTAAAATGTTATTTCCACGTGAATAGGGCCAGTTAAAGGCATTATAGTGAAGAGCTGCTGAATGAGGCGGGTGTCCTGGTGACGGAGGATGCAGTGAAGGCAGAGCTACTGAACGCCTTCTTTGCTTCAGTCTTCAGTACCAAGGCAGGCCCTCGGGAATCCCAGGCCCCAGAGGTAAGAGAAGAAGCCCACAGAGAGGATGACTTTCCCTTGGTCGAGGAGGACTGTGTGAAGGATCGCTTAAGCGATCTGAACGCCCGCAAATCCATGGGCCCCGATGGAATGCACCCACGAGTGATGAGGGTGCTGGCGGATGTCATTGCTGAGCCACTCTCCATCATCTTTGAGAGGTCCTGGAGGACAGGAGAGGTGCCCGAGGACTGGAGAAAGGCCAATGTCACTCCAATCTTCAAAAAGGGCAAGAAGGAGGACCCAGGGAACTACAGGCCGGTCAGCCTCACCTCCATCCCGGGAAAGGTGATGGAGCAGCTTATCCTGGAGGTCATCAACAAGCAAGTGGAGGAAAAGAAGGTTATCAGGAGTAGTCAGCATGGATTCACCAAGGGCAAATCATGCCTGACCAATCTGATAGCTTTCTATGATGACATGACTGGCTGGGTAGATGAGGGGAGAGCCGTGGATGTTGTCTACCTCGACTTCAGCAAGGCTTTCGACACAGTCTCCCATAACATCCTCATAGGGAAGCTGAGGAAGTGTGGGCTGGATGAGTGGTTGGTGAGGTGGATTGAGAACTGGCTGAATGGCAGAACTCAGAGGGTTGTCACCAGCAGCGCTGAGTCTAGTTGGAGGCTGGTAACCAGTGGTGTCCGCCAGGGGTCAGTACTGGGCCCAGCCTTGTTCAACTTCTTCATCAACGACCTGGATGAAGAGTTAGAATGTACCCTCAGCAAGTTTGCTGATGACACCAAACTGGAAGGAGTGGTGGATACACCGGCAGGCTGTGCTGCCATTCAGCGTGACCTGGACAGGCTGGAGAGCTGGGCAGGGAGTAACCTGATGAGGTTCAACAAGGGCAAGTGCAGGGTCCTGCACCTGGGGAGGAGCAACCCCATGCACCAGTACAGGCTGGGGCTGACCTGCTGGAGAGCAGCTCTGTGGAGAGGGACCTGGGAGTGCTGGTGGATGACAGGTTGACCATGAGCCAGCAGTGTGCCCTGACTGCCAAGAAGGCCAATGGGATCCTGGAGTGCATTAGGAGGAGTGTGGCCAGCAGGTCGAGGGAGGTTCTCCTTCCCCTCTGCATTGCCCTAGTGAGGCCCCATCTGCAGTGCTGTGTCCAGTTCTGGGCTCCCCAGTTCAAGAAAAATGAGGAGCTACTGGAGAGAGTCCAGCGGAGGGCTACGAGGATGATGAGGGGACTGGAGCATCTCTCCTAGGAGGAGAGGCTGAGGGAGCTGGGCTTGTTCAGCCTGAAGAAGAGAAGGCTGAGAGGGGACCTAATATATGCTTATAAATATCTGCAGGGTGGGTGTCAGGAGGATGGGGCCAAACTCTTTCCAGTGGTGCCCAGCGACAGGACAAGGGGCAATGGGCACAAACTGAAGCAGAGGAAGTTCTGTCTGAACATGAGGAAGAACTTCTTCCCTCTGAGGGTGACAGAGCCCTGGCCCAGGCTGCCCAGGGAGGCTGTGGAGTCTCCTTCTCTGGAGATATTCAAGACCGGCCTGGACAAGGTCCTGTGCAACCTGCTCTGGGTGACCCTGCTTCGGCAGGGGGTTGGACTGGGTGACGCACAGAGGTCCCTTCCAACCCTGACCATTCTGTGATTCTGTGATTTGGAGGTTTTGTCTGAAATGGGTATGGCAAGCAGGATAAGGCCCTGCTAATTAATAGTAAATAAAATTTTTGCATGTTTTTTGTGCTGCTGATCAAATCTTGACTGTTCCTGCATCTCTCATCTTTGAGGGATTAAAGTTCAGATTTCCTCAGAATTTATTCTTCCTTTTTCATAATTTTCATGTACAACTTCAAGTTTGCGTTGCATAAATTTTGTAGTGTACAAAACATAGCACCTTCTCAGCAAACCTGTATTTTTTTTAGGCTGTATCAAGAAGGAATTAACAAAAACAAAGCCTAGCATTTGCTCTCACCCTCTTGGATAACCACTTCTACCCCACTGGCTTTCAAAACAGAATTGCTCCACTAAGCAAAACTGTTGGGAGAGCTCCTGTAGGACACCTCACTGTTTTCCTGTCATCTTTTGTAGCTTTTTTTCCCTCTGTGGGGTTTGTCCATGGAGTTTATGCCCAGATGACCATGGCAGGGGGGGTGAGACTAGATGATCTTTAAAGTCCCTTCCGACCGAAACCATTCTATGATTCTGTGTGTGTTTTGACACAGTTTTACTCAACTGGCTTGGATTATTCACTACATTTTAGTACATTATTCAGTACATAGCGTGTGCAGAGAAGAGCAGCGAAGCAGGTGAAGGGTCTGGAGAACAAGTCAGCAGCATCCTGGCTTGTATAGGGAAGAGTGTGGCCTCCAGGAGTAGGGCAGTGATTGTGCCCCTGTACTCGGCACTGGTGGGGCTGCACCTGGAGTACTGTGTTCGGCTTTGGGCCCCTCACTACAAGAAAGACAGTGAGGTGCTGGAGCATGTCCAGAGAAAGGGCAGTGCGGCTGGTGAGGGGTCTGGAGAACAAGTCCTGTGAGGAATAGCTGAGGGAGCTGGGGCTGTTCAGTCTGGAGGAGGCTGAGGGGAGACCGTATCGCTCCCTACAGCTACCTGCAAGGAGGGTGTAGTGAGGCGGGTGTTGGTCTCCCAAGTAACCAGCGATAGGACGAGAGGAAATGGCCTCAGGTTGGGTGAGGGGAGGTTTAGGTTTGATATTAGGAAAAATTTCTTTACTGAAAGAGTGGTCAGGCATTGGAACAGGCTGCCCAGGGCAGTGGTTGAGTCCCCATCCATGGAGGGGTTCAAAAAACATGTAAATGTGGCACTTCGGGACATGGTTTAGCAGGCATGGGGGTGTTGGGGTGATGGTTGGACCTCAAGATCTCAGAGGTCTTTTCCAACCTTAAGGATTCTATGATTCTGTGATTTTTGAGAGGGCTTTTTTTCACTATGGTAAGATGATCCTTGATACATACGCTGGTAGGAAGTGTTCCATCTCCAAACTACTAGTCAAATATTCGCTAGTAAATCCCAGAGCAGGTAAATAACCGACAGCTGTACCAAGAAGCTCAGGCCCTGCATGTGGCTCAGAAACTCGCGTTCTGTGGCACACATGTCTGCGACCACGTCCACACTTGGCTGGTTGCCCTGGTCTCGCTGGGTTTGTTTTACCTGTGCTGGCAGTTTGCAGTGGTGGACTGCACCCAATCCACGTGAGATAAGATGTTCCTGCAGGAGAGAGCTGCCTTCGCCGCCGCAGCTCCCCGTTCTGTGATCTCCAGCTTCTCCACAAAACTGAGTTTGGAGTCTGGTGGATACCAGAATAATAAAGAAAAAAAACAATTAAGATGTTATAGTTCACCTTCAGGAGTGTTCATAGCATCCCATTGCTTTAATGTCTCTGAAAGGTCAATGAAAGTGAATTTCCATTCAGAAGAGAAGTCTGCGGAGAGGAACATGTCCCAGACACTTCCATCATGTCTTCACACTGGGCATGTAGGAGGGATGGGGATCTACCACGCAGATGTTCAGTGGCTTGCGAGAGTGAGGTCTGCTGTGTATTTCGCATCTTTTCCCCTCAGGGCAGGGTCTGAATACCAGAGGAGTTGGTAAAGAGACTCCCAGTGACTCTGGTGAGCTTTGGAGCGGTCTCAAAATCACAAATTGGTTTCGCAGGGCAATTCAGGTTTTGGTTTGAGCTTTCTGTTTGTTTGATAAAGAAGGAATGCACTGGCCCGAATATAAAGCACTCCCTTCTCAGAAAGTCAATTGTGGCACATACAACATGGGGAACGAGTTTTAACATCGTGCTTGCTCTGGCTCAAAGCCAAATAAAAGGCCATTAATGCCCTGGAGGAGGGAGAGAAGGCACTTACGTACTGCGTGTCCTCCTCTGTGGATGGTACAGAATGGGTAACTGATGTGTGGCGTAACCAAGAACATACCTACACGTATCTGCAGGCCTGCTCTCCGCTGTGCACCTCTCCATAAAATCTGTTTCATGCCCTGTTTTCATATCACAGAATCACACAATGGTCGGGGTTGGCAGGGACCTCTGTGGGTCACCCAGTCCCACCCCCTGCCCAAGCAGGGTCACCCAGAGCAGGCTGCACAGGACCGCATCCAGGCAGGGCTTGAATATCTCCAGAGAAGGAGACTCCACAGCCTCCCTGGGCAGCCTGGGCCAGGGCTCCGTCACCCTCAGAGGGAAGAAGTTCTTCCTCATCTTCAGCTGGAACTTCCTCTGCTTCAGTTTGTGCCCATTGCCCCTTGTCCTGTCGCTGGGCACCACTGAGAAGAGTCTGGCCCCGTCCTCCTGACGGATATTTAGAGGCAGATATTTATAGGCATTTATTAGGTCCCCTCTCAGCCTTCTCTTCTTCAGGCTGAACAAGCCCAGCTCTCTCAGCCTCTCCTCGTAGGAGAGATGCTCCAGTGCCCTCATCATCCTCATAGCCCTCCGCTGGACTCTCTCCAGTAGCTCCTCATTTTTCTTGAACTGGGGAGTCCAGAACTGGACACAGTACTGCAGATGGGGCCTCCCCAGGGCAGAGTGGAGGGGGAGGAGAACCTGCCATAAAGGAAATGCCATAAAGGAAAGTTCACAGCCGTGGTCATTATCTAAAGGTGGTTGGTGCTTTGGACTGTGCACATCTGAAACCCTGCCAAACAATCTCCAGGGGATTTGGAGAGGCGCTTTGATACTAGCAGTGAGGCAAGAGGGGCTGCCATTGTTTTCTGAGCTATTTATCTAGGCACAGCGGAAAAATGTGTCAGTCTCTATTGTTGGTTGTGAAACACCTGCCAGTGTGGAGTGTATTAACGTATGCTGTGTGAACCTATTAGCGAAAAAGGAGGCTCCACCCTAGAGCACCACTCCTTCTCTGATCACAAAGCACAGGTAATCATATGTTTTATCAGATAGCTCGGTGTGGTTGCCAGCTCAGCTCCAGTGTGGCAGTAAGGACTAGGGGCTTTTGCAGAGCAAAACAAGGTCCAGATGTGCAGAGGTGTGATTTCCCTAACAGAGGCACAGGAAGAGGTGGGTGCTGCGCAGCGAGGTTGTTGATACCCTCCTGCCCATGGTGCACTGAGGAACATCTAAGTCAGGCTGCAAGAAAAGCCAAAGTGAAGCCCGTTTGAAACCCAGCCCTGAACTGGCCATCACCAATTAACAGCGCAGCAGCAGCTCCTTAAATTCCTGCCTCGTTCCTTTCAGTGTGAAGAGCCAGGTCTGTCTGCGCAACACCCTAAAAGCAAGGGCGGGGCTCAGGCTTATGGTGGTCCTATAGCCACCCGTTGGCCAGAAGCCATCTCGGCTGGTGGGGCTCCTTCGCCTGGAGAGCACCCAAGCCGCAGGGCTGCCTGCCCTCTCCCGGGCCGCTGGAGGGGCCCAAAGGCACCGCTCCAGGGACGTGGCATGTTTCTGCGGTGACTCCTGAGTGCAAGCTGCAGAGGGAGGTTTGCTGGAGGGGCTCGGGCAACCATAGCATGCCAGAAGGGGTCCAGTGCCGAACAGAAGCCCTGGACAGCTTCTGGGTGGAGTCCAGCCGTGTCTCCTGCTCACCAGAAAGGTTGTGAACAGAGTTGTTTAACAAAAGGAACGTGAGTAAAGCCGCTCTTTGATCCACCTCCACACTTTATTGATTGGCAGATTACTCTGCGCTAATAAAAACCAAGGAGAGAAGAAAGCAATCAACAGAGGCAAATGAAGTGAGCAATTAGTCTGAAACCCTTCAGGCCAGCTTTACTTTCCTGCAAGGTCTTAGCAGCGTGATGCTGATGGAAGGATCTCCAGCAGTCACAAGGTAATCCAGAAATCTGTGATCTTACTCTGCTCTAGATTTGAATTACCATGTTTGATTCTTTTAACTTTTTTCAAGCTGAAGGGCGAGACTGAGGTGCTCCTTAGGACATCTTACTGACGGGACAAAAAGAGATCCTGGGGGGCTGGAGAACTCTAGTAAGCAAGTGATCTTGCATTTTCAGTAACACTCAGCCCAGCTTCCCCTGCAAGCACCGGGGGAAACTTCACATGAGGTTCTGGAACAGCTTCTGGGCCAACATTTCAGTTTATTTGCAGACACATGCACCGATGGAGAAGAGGCAAAGCCTGGACAGTCTGCTTAGTTACAAAATTACACTGCCTGGGTTTACTGTCCAGGCTTTATAAAAGTAGGAGTTGTTGGAGATCCCTCTGATTCATGTTGATAGGAGAGGTGACGGTTGTAGCGACAGGACAAGGGGTGATGGTTTTAAACTGAAAGAGGGGAGGATCAGACTGGATATAAGGAAGAAATTGTTTACACTGAGGGTGGTGAAACCCTGGCCCAGGTTGCCCAGAGAGGTGGTTGCTGGCCCGTCCCTGGAAACATCCCAGGCCAGGTTGGACGGGGCTCTGAGCAGCCTGATCTGGGTGAAGATGTCCCTGCTCACTGCAGGGGGGTTGGCCTTCAAAGGTCCCCACCCAAACCATTCTCTGATTCTGTGACTATGTCATATACAGTATTTTGGTCTGAGCAGCATTTCAGAGCTGGTATCATTCTTCGTATAAATGTGAGTGTGGGTTTGGCTTGGCTTTTTTCCTATAGGGTTGTATTTTCTTCAGTCACTTGCTTTTTTCTTCTGCAGCCTGTGGCTACACAGATTTTTCACAATCATTCTATTTGAAGTTAAGCTCGGTGATGCAAAAAGTAGATTTTAAAGTGCAACATGTAAGACTTTAGACACAAGCACTTTTTATACCTGAGAACATACTGGCAGACAATTTATTCTTGTGTTTATTAACTGGATGTCATCGGGATACATCCTGTGACTCCACTTTCTATTTCTGTTCCGGAAGAGGAGCTAGAATAGAATAAACTTAATGGTCAGAAATCTGCATATCACACATGCACGCTGGGAGTGCGTGTGTGTGTGTGTCTTTGTGTGGTGGTGTTAGCACGAGGTGACACCTGAATCTGACCTGAACACTTGCTTTTTATCTGTTATACTTTCCAGTAATAAGGTGCGACGTAGCTTTGAGCTTCTACAAGAGGAGTATTATCATGGTGAAGGGGTAAAACCAAGAGACGGGAGATCTGCTTGAAATTCCCAGCCATGCCACTGGCTGTCTGACTGCTGCCAGACAAATTGTTAGCCTTGGTTTCCCCGTCTCGACATCAGGTTAACGATCCACCCCTGCGTCACGTGCTTGCTGTGAAGAAAGCGTCACCCACCTTTTTGAGAAACTGGGTGCTCGGATGAGGGTTTTGCTCACAATATTGCTGTGCTAAAGTAACGTTGTTGGCCACAAAGCAAAAAATTGTGTTTTGGGCCCCTTTCATTTTGCCATCTAGTTGTTGAGCATTCCTAGTTACTTTCTTATGTGATGGCTCAGATTTTTTTTTTTTTTTTTTGCAGGAGTTAAGCACTGCACTTCTGGAGGCAGTAAAAGAAAAGGCATAACCTCCACTCGAGGAACTTGGCCTCAGTTACCCTTTCTGCTAAAGTCTCCCTCTGTGTCCTGGGCCAGATTGGCTGGGATTAGGTAAAAGTGTGTGCTAGATGTGCTAGGGGGTGATGCCAACGTGCTTGTCCATGCCAAGATTAGATGCTGTAGGCAAGCATGAAGTCAAACTCAAGAGACCTGGGGAAACTCATGGTTTTAAGAGAAGCGATCCAGGTTTTGATGTCAGATTAAATCCTGCCTTTTGGATCTGTCCCTTAACCCTTCTTGCTTTGATTTCCAGTCTGCAAAATAATGATAGCAGAATCTGTCTCACAAGGAAGTTGTAAAGATAATTCACAGTAGAGATGGTGAAATACTCAGATGTCATAAGTGGATCTAAAATAAACCTGGTGGTTTTGAACATTAAACTGTGATCTGAATATCTGTTGGCTCCCTTTTTCAGGATGGTCCGTGCTGGTGACGAAGGTTTCCACAACACGGCAGTTTCCAAGGAAGATGGTGTTTTACTCTCCTGTATGTTTTCATTAGCATTTTAAATTGGTTTTGCGGTGTTTATTTGTGTGGTGACACTGCAGAGAGGTGCCAGGCAACAGCAGTGTTACCGAGTATGTAAGATTAGCAGATACAGAGCGTTGAACGGGCTCAGAAGGAATGAATGAATCAGCCAGGTTAGACCCGTTTCTGTTGGGGTTTTAGAGAGGGAAGAGTGGTGGAAATAAAAGGAGCTATTGCCACAGAAGAGAGGATTGGGAAACTTGGAGGCAGGGGTAGATAGGGGACATAAGCTAAATTTCACTCCTTTAAATTTGGAATTAAATGCAAGGGCCAAAAAGAATGGAAACTGAAACTGGTAAGAGTGGAAGTGGATGGAAAGTGCTGGCCAGAGAGGCGGTAAGGTGTGGGACCCTGCTGCAGCTTTACCGTGAATAGGTGGGTAATGTGAAATGACTTGGTGGTCGAACAGCGTGCAGGGCAGGCTTCTGCACCCTCAGATCCGTAGGGCAGGGTTTCAGCCCCGCAAAGCAGTTTTGGTTTGTACTTTGGTAGATAAAGTTTTGTAGAGGGGCTTTTCACAAGGGTGTGGTAGTGATAGGAGAAGGGGGAATGGCTCTAAACTAACAGAGGGCAGATTGAGATGAGATATTAGGAAGAAATTCTTCCCCATGAGGGTGGTGAGGCCCTGGTCCAGGTTGCCCAGAGAAGCTGTGGCTGCCCCCTCCCTGGCAGGGTTCAAGGCCAGGTTGGATGGAGCTGTGAGCACCCTGGTCTGGTGAAAGATGTCCCTGCTGATGGCAGGGTAGTTGGAACCCGATGATCTTCAAGGTCCCTTCCAACCCAAACCATTCCATTATTCTGTGATTCTATAAAGACTCAGGAGTTAATTAACTGAGCTGTGAGATTTTTGAAGAAAAAGTAGTTTCCCAGGAACGCCCTCCTAACGCAGAGCTGGTCACTCCCCTGCGTCCACGGGCCGCAGCAGGACAGTTTGCAGCCTGTAACACCCTGGGGTCATTTGACGACAGGTTGCATTTCTTAAAGCTGTTTGTTGGCGAAACTCACCTGTGATTTCCATACTCTCTTCAAGGTTCATCACCATCTGCTTACGACATTGTCATGGTGTCTCTCAGCGGAAGCATCTTGCTGTTGGTCACCATCAGCGTAGCAGTAAGCGTTCTCCGGAGGTGAGCGTTAGGGCGGTAGGAGAGGACCTGGGGTCCCCAAGGAAAGGTGTGCAGCACTGACATCCTCTGGGAGCCGGGTGTGATCAGGGAGCCCGCGGGAAGAGCCTGCCAAGCCCCAGTGCTCCGTGGGGTCCTCCTTCACGTGGGCTCTTTCTCCATTAGCCCGCAGCAGGGGTCATTAGTGGTGGCTGGCGAGTTGCTAGGCTGGGGGCTTAGATAATGCCAATTTAGACTCAATCATCTAGGTTGGAAAAGACCCTTAAGACTGAGTCCAACTGCAAACCTAACACTGCCAAGTCCACCACTAAACCCTGTCCCTAAGCGCCACGTCTACACATCTTTTAAACACCTCCAGGGGTGGGAAGTCCACCACTGCCCTGGGCAGCCTGTTCCAATGCTTTACAACTCTTTCAGTGAAGAAATTTTTCCTAATATCCAATCTAAACCTCCCCTGACACAACTTGAGGCAGTTTCCTCTCATCCTTTGGCTAGTTACATGGGAGAAGAGCCCGACCCCACCTCACTACAACCTCCTTTCGGGCAGTTGTAGAGAGCATTAAGGTCTCCCCTCAGCCTCCTCTTCTCCAGACTAAACAACCCCAGCTCCCTCAGCCGCTCCTCACAGGACTTGTTCCCCAGGCCCCTCACCAGCTTCAGTACTCTTTAGGGCAATGACATTTGGTTTTGTTTTATATCTGGACCAAATTCTTCTCCCTCTCCCCACATTCTATTGGAATGCATATTTATACGTGTTGAAATTTTATGGAAGAAAATTAAGACACTCAAGCCCCTAATTTCTCACTACCGCCAACACATTAATTTTTTTTTTCCAAGCACAACCTGAAGTCACAAGAAGAGGGACGTTCCTTGAGATCTTTATTTCTATAACGAGAAAGGAAACAATATGTTTTGAGAGAGCTCTTCAAACAAAAATTTTATTCAGCTTTAGTTTGAGTGCGTCTAGGCAAATGGAGGAGGATGATGGGGTCATAAGACTTGTTTTATGCTAAAGGACAGGAAGATGAGGGGGAGAGGAAAAGGTGACCTCTGTAATTAATGAAATGAGCTCTACCCCAGCTATCAGTTCTGTGCTGCCATTGGTTATATCCTGTTATTAATTGGATTGGGTTCAAAATACAAACAGCTCTTTGTGCTTGTCTGACACCTGATGATTTGTTTTGCTCCATTTTTGTTGTGCCAGGCGCTGCATGTCGAGTAATTCCTCCAAAGATCTCAATACACTTGTGGTGGTGGAAAATACTACGGTGAGGAACCGTAGCTCTGATGATAAGATTTCAGTGGTGGATTTGACTGGCCCGGTGTGTATAAGTTACATTTCTGACAGTCAAACCGTATCCCCGGAGTTTGCCGTCTCTGAAGAGACAATTTCCATTTCTGAGTTACCGTTCTTCTCGTTTGCTGTCTCAGTAACACCCCCCGATTCAGCGCTGGAGCAGTGATCGGCCACAGCTTCTTTCAGCAGCCGCTTTCTTCTGGAGGGAAGAGCGGATGGAGGATTCGGGGGTGGATGCTGGCCGTGGACTGACATTCCCCACTTTGTTTTCTCCAACATAGCTTTGGACTGTGAACTTGTACCACACTGGTATTAGAAAATGCAGGAAAATTGGATTTTTGTTATGGAAGCGGAGAAAAAAGCGTAGACGTATGTACCTTACCTCAGTGATGTGTTAAAAATTTACTGTAGAGACACACATCTTTCCATATTATCTCCTTCTGTGGGATGAGTCATGGGAAGAAAATGCAGGGGGGGATTTCTGGTGATGTTTACAAAGATTTCCCAACTCCTCTGTCCCCATGTGAATCCCAGGCGTTGTGCCAAGACCTAGCCTTTTGCAGGCGGTTTCCTGCTAGCTGTACACTCTGCGGCTATGCGAACGTTATCAGACAGATTGCAGTCTCTTAAATCCCCAGGTCTATGAGGGTTTTTGTAATCTGCCCACTTTTACAGCCGGAAGGAAGATACTATCTTATTAACCTTCAACCTGAGTGCTGCAGCCTTTCCAGCGCTGATGACCTCTGCCTCTGGCGTGACACCGGCTTGCAAAGGAAGAAGCCTGGCTGGTGGCAGTTAGAGAGGTGGGTTAGTCTGAGATCTGGCATGGAGCGGGGTAGGTGTGCTCCCTGGATCTGGCCAGCCTAGCCCAACTTCATCCCCGTTGCTAATTACTGCTAGGAACCCTGCGAGAACTGCGGGGTATAGATTTTTCCGTTTATCTTACCAATTTCTTGGCCTACCTCCTGCGTGTTTTCCATACAAGTAGATGGAAAGTTGAAGGAAGCAGGAGAAAAGCCCTTTGACCGGTGGGTGTTCCTCAAAAAAGGGGTCTGGTGTGGTCTGTTGCTCCTTTGTGCTCACGTGTTGCAGAGCATGGAAGTATCTGCAGGATCCTTAGGGCACTTAACAGATTAGAAGGGTTGTTGGCATCAGCGGCTGTGCCTTAGCCAATGGCTTTAGCTAACCTCGGTGGAGGTGATGCTCTCAGGACTCATGTTTTCTAAGGTCCACCAAACGTATGAACAGGAAGGCTACAGCCTCTGAATTTCCTCCTCTTCCAGGCTTAGATGAGGCCAGCCGTTCCCTGGGGAAGCTGCTGATGGAGGGTCTGGCCCCAGCGGGACACACTGTGACACCGACACGCTCGTGCACACTCCCGTACGTGATGCTTTTCGAAACGCAGGCTCAGGGCAGGCACAGAAGGATGAGGCTCTCATGCACAGATCCACGTAGGTGTTAGGCATTCCACAGACCCGAGTGAAAATCCGTGCCCTGTGCTGCAGAGGCGGTTGAACCACATCCATATTTGCCCCAAAAAGGCAGTCTGAGTAACTTTTCTGTTAGCAGAGGTGGAAACCAGACGTGAGTGTGAAGCTGAGGCCATGCCAGCCATCGGTGGCGGCGGCTCGGCCACAGGAGGGTCCTTTAACATTAGCCATATTCCCATTCAAAATATTGCAACTGACCCCATTTTCCAGGGTGCTATGGAACCATGTCCGTGGTGGCAAATGCCAGCTCCTCGCCTGTAAGACGCTGTGACGCCTTGGTCTCCCGCTTCCCACACCTCTGTTCGGTGAGCTGCTCCTGGCTGTCCGCTGCCCATAGCAGCAGCCTCAGGCACCCCTTCTCTTTGCTCTCCTTAATGTCCCTGCTCTTCCTTCACACCACTCACAGCGCAGAGACAAAATTCCCCCCACCTTGTCACAAGTCATGGAGCTGTTTCCTCATCCTCCTCTAAATCCCTCCTGAAGACCTGCCGCTGCCTCAACGCCGGCAAATCCTGACTGTCTGTCAGCGGTAAGGCAGGGCTGAGCAGAGACTTCCAATTCTCTGACAAAGTCTGTTTGTTTTCTTGCTGCCCTGTTCCCCGTGTTGGCCTGCTTTTGATATCCACTGTCTTCCAGCTGAGACATGGACTGGCAAATCCCTACGCCTCTCGTCTCTGAAAAGTATCTGTATGGTACCGAGCATAACGGGCTTTGGTTGCGGATTGGTGTCTTCCAGCACGAACACAGCACAAACGGTGACTGGGGTGGAGATGCCGATAACCACAGTACAATATGGTGTAACATAATGTGATGCTGTACTATTGATGAGAAGAAGATGAAGAGCAGCGTGTGTGTGTGCGTGTCTGTGTGCACGCGGTAGACAACAGACGACATTTAAAGGCAATTAACGGTTACAGAGTCAAGCACGATAAACTTAGGAAATGGCATTAATAAATTTAGGTGTAAATTCAGAATTTTGTCTTTGTTTTTCCTTTGTTCTTCAATCTTCTTTTGTATGTGGAGCCATATGAATGTCCTCTCAAGGTACCAATCTTAGGAAAGCTTAGAAAGGCTGTGATTCTGTGATTCTGTTCACTTTCCAAATGAGCCAGGGCAGAGATGATACTGCGCGGCACATTTAGAGTCACGGACAAGACCAAGATCTTTTCTGTACTTCACTGCTGAAGGGTAAGAACCAGACACTTGTTCTTGCAAATGTACAAAATCTTACTGCCACTCCCAGCTTTGGTGGTTAAACCAAACAGCTGGACATTAAATCAGTTAAACATTCGGTTTGTGCTTACGAGAGATGCGTTACATCCGCAGGATGCATCGTTAACCTTTGCAGCAGTTCGACGGTGCAATAGGGGTGATGACTAAAGGGTGACAAAGGCTTCAGTTTAACTGCGAGACGTAGCCATGGGATTTATTTATAGCACCTAACTGTGTCAGAGAACCTAAATTTTTCACAGGCACAGAATTTTTCAGTTAAGGGAGTTATTTGTGGTAGAGGTTGGTACATGGCAGGCAGGCGTAAGGATTCTCCTTGATTCAGTGCCCCCTTCCACATAGCACGATGGTTTGTGTCCGTTCAGAGCCCTGTTAAGGTAAAACCACGACGTAGCAAGCTTCCTTCTGGACTCTGAGGGTGAATATTTAAAGTCTGCTCATCTTCAGCTCGCAAGGCGTTGCCAGGCCCATGGGCGAATGTCTGGAGGAGGAAATTGTCAAAGCTAGTCCAGAAAATAAACTCGGGAGATGGTGGCAAGCGAGGCGACGGGTGTAGGGACTGAAGCGGTGAGAAGGCTGCCTTTGATCCTGGTGTTCGCTCACCAGGAATAAGCTAAGGTAATCCTGAAAACTTGCATGCAACAAGCTCGAGTCTCGGTAACTGTAGAGGATAGTTAGGCCCGAGGAGCTACGCCCTGTCCGACGATATCGAACGATGAACTGAGAATAAAAAATACCGAGGTCTGCACAATTCTTCACCAGCCTGAAGTTTAATCCTTTGATATCTGTAAGGTGGTTTAAAACCCTCCTTTATGGTGATCGACTGCACGCTGCAGATGGCAGCGCAGGAATTTACTGCACTGAAACGTAACACCTTAATGAAGAAAAAAAAAAAAGCTTTCCTTCTAATGCGAGCAACTTTGGTTGGTTTTCCCTTCAACCACGTAACATGATGATTCAGAGATAAGGCTCGTGCGGTTGGTAAGTTGCCATGATGGATTTTACAAAGGGGAAAAATCACGTCAAGTTTATGTAAGCTTGATAGCAGCTGCTCTTTGTAAATACATCTTAATTAGGGGTAAAAATACTAAGCCATAACTTGTATACTTACTTTTAAAACCTCAATTTTTTTTTTACTTCCAGAGCCATAATTCTAAACATTAGCTCTTCACTGAGGTTAGTATTTATTTATAGGTTGGATACCGTAAGGAGGTAGCCCAGGAAATGCTGCTTGCTGATGGTGGTTGTTAGACGTGCCTGTTTGCGACCCCTCATATTTATCTGTATTTAATTATAGAACTACTGCCATAATGCCCTAAGTTATGTCTGAGAACAAAAGGCAGTTCCATTTGTGAGACCATTATAGGCCAGCACTCACAGCTTCTTAAGAAACAGTAATGACCTTCGGGATGAAATCTTTTCAGCCCAGTATTGACTTTGTATGTATGGAGTTTGGTAAAAATCAAGATCAGCCTTTTTTATTATTCATAGGCACAGGGAAAAAGATGGTTTGTATAATTAAAAAAAGCTTTTTGCAAACTTTGGGGGCCTCTGGGTAACTAGATATGGCTCCATTTTAAACTGTTAAGCTGCTAGTTTTGAGGAGGTTTAAAATTTAAAGATCGAGGTGGGAAATAAAGAAGTTATGTTGGAATTCCTGAGCTTGCGAGTGTGTGTTCACATGTGGCAGTACCCCCGCGTAGTGCCACTAACTGCTGACGTGCATGAAGAATTGCAGAATCGGAACCAACATCTGGAAATACTTTGAGCTTTCGTATAACAAAACACTTCGCCGTACGCTTAAATAATATTGATTTCACTGGAAGTACAATGGATGTTTTACTTGATTCGATGAACTGAGACTGAACTCCTTTTCCAGACTGAAATGACAGATACTTTTGACCAGATGACAAAATTCTGATGAATATGTTTGATTTTTGTTCCATCTCTATTTAATATTAGTAAATGTGGGGGCAAATTAGTAAAAAAAAATGCTCTGGCTCTGATGATGGGTTGCTTTCTCTCACTTCCAGTTCCAGCTGTTACAACATGATTTAATTTAACAGTAGTGATTGTTTCGATGCATAACACGTCATCGACTGTATTAAAGCAAGTGTTTCGGAAAGGGCAGCTGAAGGCAAGAGGAAGCTGAGGTGTGGGCTACTTCGTGGCTAATTTGCACGGTGCCTGAGCGTCTGTCGATCCCGATGCTCGACACACGGCTGAAGGATCAGATCACTTTGTGCTTGCTGGTGAGTGGATCTTAACCTCCAGCTGCAGCACGGCGATCTATAATATTGGTAAAGTGTGAATAATTTACCCAGATCGCATCAGAAGTCTGTGGCAGGGCAAGGAATCGAGGTGGGGGTCTCTCCAGTCCACCGCATTAAGCCCAAAGTTACCATTTCTAACACGGCGAATGAGTCTAATAGCCATCAAACTGCAGTGATTAGGCAAATCGTTGTACCCTGACTGAGTAATAAAAGCTATCAACCAGCCGGAGTTAAGGGGTCTGCACATCGTGTGATTACTGAGAAATAAAAGCGAAGTGATTGTGCAAATCACCTCCTTCAGTCAATCGGACTGAAAGATGCAAGGGCAAAAAAAGTGTATTTATACATCAATAACTACAGAGCATCCCTGAGCTCCAGGTATTGGTATTTTTATTCTTTGACTGCGAAAGCAGCCAAAGTACCCGGTATAAAATATAATTGTTTTACTTTGGATTCTGCAAGGAATCTGGACTTTGGCAGTCATTGCCTTTGGGATAAATGACAAGATCTGAGCTGAATTCACAGAATCACAGAATGGTGGGGGTTGGAAGGGACATCTGTGGGTCACCCAGTCCAACCCCCTGCCCAAGCAGGGTCACCCAGAGCAGGCTGCACAGCACCGCGTCCAGGCGGGTCTGGAATATCTCCAGAGAAGGAGACTCCACAGCCTCCCTGGGCAGCCTGGGCCAGGGCTCCATCACCCTCAGAGGGAAGAAGTTCTTCCTCATCTTCAGCTGGAACTTCCTCTGCTTCAGTTTGTGCCCGTTGCCCCTTGTCCTGTCGCTGGGCACCACTGAAAAGAGTCTGGCCCCGTCCTCCTGACACCCACCCTGCAGATATTTAGAGGCATTATAATTTATAAATTATAATTCCTGTTAGAACAAAAAAGTAAATCAATGTATTATTGAAAAAACACAGTGGGGGAAAAAAAACCAGGTATTGTCTGTAAAATTCAGTACTTCAAAAGCCACTTTTGCATCCCCAGCGGTTTATGGCGTGGAAGGATTCTACTCGCATTACATTGTTAACACGGGCTGCCCGGCCACGCCTGCGCGGCGGAGGCCCCGCCCCCGATCCCGCCCCCGGCGTAGGCCCCGCCCCTGACAGAAGCCCCGCCCCTCGCCACGTCCCGCTCGGCGCCGGTCCCCGCCCCGGCGGCTGGGCGCGGCGCGGCGGGTCTCGGCGGGGCCATGGCCTTCACGCTGTACTCGCTGCTGCAGGCCGCGCTCCTCATCGTCAACGCGGTCGCCGTGCTGCACGAGGAGCGCTTCCTCCGGCACGGTGAGCCGAGGCCGACCGGCCGCGGGGAGCGGGGGGGCAGCCCGGGCCGGGCCCGGCCGCGGCGGGGGCCTGGGGGAGGGAGGAGCCGCTCCGGCCCGGCGGGACCGCGCCGCGGCCGCCCCGTTCTCGGCGAGCGCCGGGATGCTGGGCCCGGTGCCGCGGAGGCCGCTCCAGGCCCGCGGGGCTTTGTGGGGCCCGGGCCCTCGTCCCGCCCCCCCTCATCCTCCGCCTTTCCTTGCCGGTGTTGGGTGTCGGCAAGCGGGGACCGGCTGCCGGGTTTGCAGGCTCGGAGCCGGCCGGTGCCGCTCCTGTCATCGCTCTGCCCCTTCTTCCCCACGGTTTTGCCGCATTCCTGGGTCGCGAAGGCAGATCCCCACGGTGGGCCGCCCGTCCTCGCCCTGTGAAAGACAGCAAAGCCCCACAAAGCCCCAGAAAAGCCGCCGAGGCCGGAGATCTGCAGCGACCTGCGAGCCGAGGCTTCCCCATCTCCCGATCCGGAGCATCCCGACTTCTCCCAGCCGGGCCGAGCGGGGATTTTTGACCGGAGCGCAGACGGTTGCCCCCTTCTCCAGCTCCTCAGCAGGATCCGCCGCGAGGGATCCGCTCGGTTTGGGGGTGTCTCTCTCCCCGGGAACATCCAGGCGCATCCCAGGGGGAAGCAGCGGCTGGCGGAGGGAGAGAGCTCGCCCGCTGCCCCCAGCCCGGAGCCAGAGCAAGGGAGACGAAGGGGGGGAGAAAAGTTCTTCAGAAGTTGTTTCTGGAGGAAAGAAAGTGGCGGGTTGCACGGTGGATATTGAGCTGCTCCCCTTTCTGCTCCGCTCATCCCGAAGCCGGCAGCAGGACGCGGAGATCCCCGGTCCCGTCGCTCCGCTCCCTGCGGCCGGTGCGGAAGGGTTTCTCCCGGTTTCTTCTCCCGCAGTCCTGCTTCTCGTCTCCAGGCCACAGCCTTTGTTTTCCGCTTCTGTCTGCTGGGAATTCTTCCGTACGGCCGTTGGTCACCGGCCTTGCCGCCTGTGTTCTGTCGTTTCTCCTTGTCCAGGTGCAAAGAATCGCACTGCAGACAATCTTTGCAGTTGATGTAAAGCCATTTTAATACTTTTATTCTTTTCTTCGTGACTTTGCACCCATCCTAACCCTTTATCTGCTTTTACCTATTACTGCACGCCGAGCAGAGACTATTTATCAAGCTATCGCTAACGATACGTAGATTTTCTTCCACTCTTCGATGCGGAATCCAGCCACAGCCACCACCATTTCTAAATATTCAGTCCCCTTCCAGTGCCTGTCGGCACCGACCGTGGCACTGCCTTCTTGCGCCGTGTTCGCTTGAAGGGCTCTGTAACCTCCAGCGCTCCTGTCGCCCTCTGAACAGCTCCCGAGTCGCGATGTTTTGATGTAGCGGTGATGAAAATGGTCGTCCCGACTGCGAAGCCGTGCTGACCGTTCCCTGGCCTGCAGCTCGTTTCTCAGCGCTGAAGCATCGCTTCGCGCCCGACAGTTACCTGCCGGTGTGTCTGCCGGTACAGGGCTGCGAAGAGAGGTGGTGTTTGGTCGGTTTTGTTCTGGTGGGTGTTTATCCGAAGCCTGGATAAACTCCTTCGGTCCTCCGGCAGGCGGGGAACACTAGTGTGTTAAAAAGGTCGGGGTTTCCGCTACCAAACATTGATCTGTCGTTACATAGAAGAACTGGCTGACTGGCAGAGCTCAGAGGGTTGTCATCAGCGGCGCTGAGACTAGCTGGAGGCCGGTAACTAGTGGTGTCCCTCAGGGGTCAGTACTGGGCCCAGTCTTGTTCAACTTCTTCATCAATGACCTGGAGGAAGAGTTAGAAGGTACCCTCAGCCAGTTTGCTGATGACACCAAACTGGGAGGAGTGGTGCATAGACCGACAGGCTGTGCTGCCATTCAGTGAGACCTGGACAGGCTGGAGAGTTGGGCAGAGAGGAACCTGATGAGGTTCAACAAGGGCAAGGGCAGGGTCCTGCACCTGGGGAAGAACAACCCCATGCACCAGTACAGGCTGGGGCGGACCTGCTGGAGTGCAGCTCTGTGGAGAGGGACCTGGGAGTGCTGGTGGACGACAGGTTGACCATGAGCCAGCAGTGTGCCCTGGCTGCCAAGAAAGCCAATGGGATCCTGGGGTGCATCAAGAGGAGTGTGGCCAGCAGGTCGAGGGAGGTTCTCCTTCCCCTCTACACTGCCCTAGTGAGGCCCCATCGGCAGTACTGTGTCCAGTTCTGGGCTCCCCAGTTCAAGAAAGATGAGGAGCTACTGGAGAGAGTCCAGCAGAGGGCTACGAGGATGATGAGGGGACTGGAGCATCTCTCCTACAAGGAAAGGCTGAGGGAGCTGGGCTTGTTCAGCCTGGAGAAGAGAAGGCTGAGAGGGGACCTTCTAAATGCCTCTAAATATCTGCAGGGTGGGCATCAGGAGGTTGGGGCCAGACTCTTTCCAGTGGTGCCCAGCGACAGGACAAGGGGCAACGGGCACAAACTGAAGCAGAGGAAGTTCCAGCTGAACAGGAGGAAGAACTTCTTCCCTCTGAGGGTGACGGAGCCCTGGCCCAGGCTGCCCAGGGAGGCTGTGGAGTCTCCTTCTCTGGAGATATTCCAGACCCGCCTGGACGCAGTCCTTTGCAGCCTGCTCTGGGTGACCCTGCTTTGGCAGGGGTCTGGACTGGGTGACCCACAGAGGTCCCTTCCAACCCCGACCATTGTGTGATTCTGTGATTCTGTTACTGTTGCGTTCATTCAAAGGTTGAGCAGTTTTCAATGTATTGTTTTAAAAATCTGATCTTGAAATAAAGCTTGTCGTTTGTCTTTGTCGTCAGTGGTAATGTTTCTGATAGCGTTTGCGGCGCGGTTTGGAGTTGGTTTCTTTTTTCCCCTCACACATCTGGCTGTTTTTCTGTGCTGCAGTTGGCTGGGGGAGCGACCAAGGGATTGGAGGATTTGGAGAGGAGCCGGGAATTAAAGCACAGCTAACGAACCTGATTCGATCTGTACGAACCGTTATGAGAGGTAAGGTGACGGTCTTCTGCCTGAACGTCGTTGTCCGTAAAGTTTCGCTTCTGTGCTTTCATGAAGTAACATCAGGTTTTTTTGACCCTTTTACCCGATTTCTGCTCGTTGCTCCCAACGTGCCCTTCCTGCGGGTTCCTTCCTTCACACACGGGTGCAGGTCCTTGCGCCCTGATTGTGGTAAACACCACCACTGCGTCTTGCCTTTCCTCGGAGATTGGGGAGCTGGTGGGAAGCTGGGTGATCAACCAGAGGGTGCAGTTAGCTCTGCCTTGGCTAGGTTCAATTTTCGGGGAAGTACCTTGGGAGGGAAATGTAATTCCTGCAGTTCTTCAAGGTGGGCCAGGCTGATGTCTCTCAGAGGGTGGGGGGGAAACCAGACTTTAATTTGTAAGTTACTGGTAGTGTTCTTCACTGTAAAGCAGACCAAAACTCCCTTTTACTGCGGTGATATAGAGGAAGTAACGAATCTTGCCTGTCCTGCTCACCATGGAGTAAAAACCCATACATTTAGGGCAGCGAGGCTGGTGAGGGGTCTGGAGAACAAGTCTTACAAGGAGCAGCTCAGGGAGCTGGGGCTGTTCAGTCTGGAGGAGGCTGAGGGGAGACCTCATTGCTCTCTACAGCTACCTGAAAGGAGGGTGTAGTGAGGCGGGTGTTGATCTCTTCTCCCAAGTAACCAGCGATAGGAGAAGAGGAAATGGCCTCAGGTTGAGTCAGAGGAGGTTTAGATTGGATATTTGGAAAAATTTCTTTACTGAAAGAGTGGTCAGGCATTGGAACAGGCTGCCCAGGGCAGTGGTAGAGTCCCCATCCCTGGAGGGGTTCAAAAACCGTGTAGATGTGGCACTGTGGGACACGGTTTAGCAGGCATGGTGGTGTTGGGGTGACGGTTGGACCTTATGATCTCAGAGGTCTTTTCCAACCTATGATTCTATGATTTCTTCTAAATCACAGCCAAGCCAAGGACAGAAACTGCCTCGAGACGGTTTAGTTTCATTTGGAGAAAGGGCTGTTCAGGTCAAAGTTACGACGTGATGGGCCGTGGAAAAATATTTACGCTGTTGCTTCCTACAAATTTTTAGTATCCTAGGCTGTGATCCTGGCTCCTTCCACTAACCCTGATTTTTGCATAAGAAAATTCAGTGTATTTTTAAAACTTGGATTGATTTTGCACCTTACAAGATAGTCTCTCAAGATAACAAGAAGTTCTGTCACCTTGTGATGTGCAGAAGAAAATTTTCACAATTGCTCTCCTTTTTTTTCCCTCTACAGTACCATTAATAGCAGTGAACTCCATTACAATCGTTCTCCTCCTGTTGTTTGGTTGAAGACACCTGGTGAAAATCTTTCGGACATCGAAAGAAGCGAGTTGCTGACCATCGCCGCTCCCGAGTTTTCTGGGGTCCAGCACGGTTTAGCTGTCAATTTGACATTCAACTTCAAATAATAAAGACACTATTTCTATTTATCCTATTTCTTAATGTTCACTTGCAGTTTCATTAAACAAGATGATGGGATCAATGCAACACCGCTGCAAATACGTTGGACTATGACAAGTTCTGTTGCTGCCTGTTCGTAGCGCCGACTGTTAGCGCACGCGTCGTGACATAATGCAGTGATTGTCCATAGGATGCGGTTTTTCAACATCTCGTTACTCAGGGATGAGTTTCCTTCAGTACGCTTCCCAATTTCTTTTTAAATGAAGAAAACTTTTTATTTCAGTTACTGTGACAGTACTATTTAAGAGGATACGAATTAGGCTCTGCAAACATGTTACCGAGCATTCAAGTACAGTTGTGATATTGAGGGAGACAAAACTGGCTGGGTAAAGTCCCAGATTTAAAACTGAAGCAAAGATTCAGTTTGCGTTGGAAATCAAATGTTCCCGGTTTGCTTGAGAACAGGATTTTTCTCTCGGTGTTTGGTAGTCTTTTAAAATCAATAATGTTTCGTGCTGATGGTGAAGTAAGTTGGAAATAGGTGCAATTGCTATGCAAAATCTAAAAAAGCTGTACCTAAAGCCGGGCAACTCTCTGTTCCTTTAGACTAGCAGGTGATGTTAGTGATTAGCATTTGTTATTGTTCTGTCAGGGATTATTATACATATTTTAAAACGTGTGTGAAACTTATGCGTGTGGTTGGTGTGGTGGAAGTGGGGAACCATTTGTATTCTGAGCTTCTGGGGGAAATGCGGGAGGGGAATACCGGGCCCTTTTCAAAGGCAATTCTGTGTTAAAAAAAAAGCGAATTTTCAGCCTCTTCTAGCACTGCTGCTTCCTCCCCCGCCCTCTGTCTTCCTCTGTTAAATTAGCAGCTTACTGAAATTGCAACTATGGGTATGACCTTGCAGTTCTGTTGCCGAGAATATTGCTAATTGTGTTGGTACAGATCTTAGCTCAATTAAGACTGCTGGGTTAGGTCCAATGTTGTATCGCAAGCATGAATGGAAGAAGGCTGATTCTCATGTACCTTTTCTAAAAAGTTAGAAGTCTTATGTCTGTTCCTCTGCTCGAGTGTTTCAGCTTCTTTTTAAAGTGGGGAAGGCCAAAGGAAACCTGGCAGTTGCGTTACTTTAAACCAGCTTAGTTTATCGTCTCTTCTTCTGACGTCTTGATGACTAAAGCATACGCTGTTGTATACAAAGATAAATCTGCAAAATGTCTAAATGAATTTAATGATCTTCGGTTGTGGTGTTTTGCAGAGTAGAGTATATCCAGGAGGAGAGTTTTATGTTGTTTCCTTTTTTTTTAGTGAAAACTTGGAAATAAATTCTGAATTTCTAAGTTAAGCGCTGTCTTTCCTAACTCTCTCCAAATCTGCATACAGGAGGAGTATCTCAAAACTCGGCTTCGTCCTGCTGCAGATCCCAGAGTGACTGTTCTTACATGAAACACATTTTTCTCATCCCTGTGGCACTTGCGAGTATCATCTCTCCGCTGTGAAGCTGTATTTTGGTTTATGTAGCAAACCTAATGAGCCGCGGTAACGCTGGCCAGAGGCAGAATAGGATCATGCTAGTCTTTAAATTCTGGAGTAGGTAGATCTATTTATAAAGTATTTCTTCGTAATGATCTTTGTGTAATTCAGAGGTGACGAGGGTACAGTCTGGATCAGTTGTTTTCATAAATCTGTCTTTCATGGAAACTGGACAGTACGTATGTGGAACAGATAAAACGTGGAAGGTATGTGGGCCTTTTTGTAAAAGTTTTGCAAAAAAGAAGCAGCGGCAGATGTTTCCATTGCTGATGCATTGGATTGCAATGCTGAATGACTGGAAGCACAGCTTGCTTATCATTTCCTTTTCGTACCTATTGACTGTAAAAACACTAGTTCTTACTAAAATAAAAACCAGTACTAAAGATTACAAGCAGCAGCTTTAAAAATGGGTGAAAAGCGATTTCGCCATCTTCCTGCCCTTTCGGAAAGGCTGAAGTTTCAGTGCGTGGCTTGCAGCACGTAGGCAGATCATTTCAAAATCAACGAGGCACTAGCAGGAAAAAAGAGTGGCAGTTCTGCGTGGCAGGAATCCTGCATTGGAGGCAAAACTGGGATGTGATTTACCCGGCAGATAAGAAATAGCGATTCAAAGTGGGGCAGCAGCTGAAGATCAGGTCTCGCAGGTAATGGGCAGGGACGAGGGGAAAAAGGGTAGAGAGCAGACAGGCAGAGAAGGACGGAGCATGGGGAGAAACGGCGAGGGAGTAACTACACTGCCGCTGCTGCCTCATGCAGCTTTGAGCAGTCCTGAAACGAATCCGCTGCGATGAAGTTCAATGAAACGCCTCAAACCTGCCAGGGGCTTGGCTTCTTCGGTACCGGGGAACACGCAAAAAAGTTTCCACCTGGCCAAGAGCCTGCGGTCTGGTCGTCACTTCACACTGTGAAGAGTGTCATCGCTCGTACCTGGCACAGACAGGACGATAACCAGGATATTTGGCGGATCACGACGAGGATGAAGACTTTACAGTGTAGAACCATGGGTTCTAGTGAAGATTTGTAAGCAGCAGATGCTTTCACAGAATCACAGACTGGTCAGGGTTGGAAGGGACCTCTGTGGGTCACCCAGCCCAACCCCCTGCCGAAGCAGGGTCACCCAGAGCAGGCTGCACAGGACCACGTCCAGGCGGGGCTTGAATATCTCCAGAGAAGGAGACTCCACAGCCTCCCTGGGCAGCCTGTGCCAGGGCTCCGTCACCCTCAGAGGGAAGAACAGTCGATTGCTGTGTGGTGGTACCAGTAGCGTGGTGAAATCGAAGCTTGTGGGACGCTCCACAGAGTCTTTAGCGCAAACACGGACGGGAACAAGGGATGGATTCTGCGTACCTGCGCTGTTAAAGGTTCTGTTTCGAAGGGCACGGGGACAGGCGGAGGGAAAAACGGGACGGCAGCGGGTTTGTACGCAAATAAATGGATCTCAAGCTCACTTTAATTATCCTCGACACCTCAGGTTGCGGCGTTACGACTTCCGAACCGCACGGCCTTACGCACCGTGGGATGTTTTGACGTACGATCACAAGATGAAACTGCGAGTGCCCATCGCGCCGCGGGCCGCCCCCCTCGCCGCTCCCTCCCCTCCCCTCAGCCGCCGCTTCCCGCCCTCGCCGCTGAGGCGCCGCGCGCCCGCCGCCTTCCTCGGCGGGCTGCCCGCAGCGCTGCCTGCCGGCGGCTGCCGGGGCCCGGCCGCGGATACCGGCACCGCAGGGCTGAAAGCGGGGCACCGGCGTTCGTCCGGGCAGCCCCGGCTCCGGGAGGGCCCCGCGGGGCGGGGCGGCGCGGCGGGCAGTCCTCGGTGGCGGCAGTGGGGCGGCTGGAGGTAGGTGAGTGGCGGGGAGGGGAGGGTGCTGCCGCCAGGCTGCTCTCCCCTCTTGTGTGAGTGGGCCCACCCGCTTTCCTCGGGAGCGAAAGGGCGGGCGGAACCATCCGCCTAATGGGAAAGGGGAGCCCTCTGAGCTAGGAGAGCCACCCCTGCCGCGAATGGACCAGCCCACCTGCCCATTGTAAACTGGTGGAAAGAGGCGGTACCATCTCTTGGGCTGGGGGGGGCGTATTTGTATACTCATGCTTTTTCCAGTATGGTGAGGGGAAGGCATCCGTCCTCGGAGGCGTCGTGGGGCTGGGGACCGGTCCCGAGGTTCCCCACCGAGCAGGGAGGCACTGGCTGCCCCCGGTCCTTGGGGGGGGGGGGGGGGTGGGGGGGGTGCAATGGCAGGCGCGAAGGGGAGGCCGTGTGGGCTCTCTGCGGGGCTGGGTGGGCGGCTCTGGAGCCCCGCTCCCCTCAGCGTGGCCTGGGCTGCTCTGCTGCCTTGTCCCGGCGTTCGCTCGAGGGGCTCCGGCTTCGCTGCCCGCCTTGTGCCGTGGTCTGAGGGAAGGGCAGCACCGTGCAGGCCCTGTGCTGGGGTCTGGGGGAGAGGAGGAGCAGGAGCCGGCCCTGCCTGGGCGGAGCGGGGCTCCTCCGCCATGGGGAGCAGCCCCTGCATGGCCCCAGCGCATCTGCCCTGCTACGGGCCTTCCCTCAAGGCGGCAAGGGCTCTTTGCCCGTAGGTTGCGAGCACCTCGTTGCATCCCTGTGCAGCATGGAGGCCCCTTAGGCCGCCAGAGACCCGTGAGGGGATGGTTCCTCCTGTCCCGATCAGCCTGAGTTGCTGCGTGGCTTCATCCCGTTGCTGTAGCTGTAATGCCAGCACAAAGACGAGGTTTCCCGATGGTTTGGGCTGCGGTTACAAAAACTGAGGTACTGAAGTTTTGTAGGACTCGTGCTTGACCAGTCTGATAGCTTTCTATGATGGCATGACTGGCTGGGTAGATGAGGGGAGAGCCGTGGATGTTGTCTACCTCGACTTCAGCAAGGCTTTCGACACAGTCTCCCATAACATCCTCCTAGGGAAGCTCAGGAAGTGTGGGCTGGATGAGTGGTCGGTGAGGTGGATTGAGAACTGGCTGACTGGCAGAACTCAGAGGGTTGTCATCAGCGGCGCGGTGTCTAGTTGGAGGCCGGTAGTGGTGTCCTTCAGGGGTCAGTGCTGGGCCCAGTCTTGTTCAACTTCTTCATCAACGACCTGGATGAAGAGTTAGAATGTACCCTCAGCAAGTTTGCTGATGACACCAAACTGGGAGGAGTGTTGGATACACCGGCAGGCTGTGCTGCCATTCAGCGAGACCTGGACAGGCTGGAGAGTTGGGCAGAGAGGAACCTGATGAGGTTCAACAAGGGCAAATGCAGGGTGCTGCACCTGGGGAGGAACAACCCCATGCATCAGTACAGGCTGGGGCTGACCTGCTGGAGAGCAGAGTATTTTACTTGGAGAATATGTCTTGGAAACCTGGTGCCCTCTTTTCCCATGCAATTGATGAAGCTCCCTTAGGGGTTCTGTTATCAGCTCTTTCATCGTAGAGTTTTCACCTTGGCCTGTGTAGCAACAGACATACTATAAAATAAGTATCTTCTTTTTTCTTATTGCAGGGTACCAGCAGGAGTTGTGAAAGTGGCATCTCAAAGTTTTCTGTGCGTGTCTTGTACCTGAGACATCAAGTTCACATGATCTGGATCACTGATAAAACTGCCTGCAAAGATAAAACTGTCCTGATAGAAATTTAAATTTATCAAGGCAGGTTTTAGTTGTGGTGTTGATTACTCTGCGTGTTTTTTAAAAGTACATACATGCTACATGTTCTGTCTGTAACCAAAACAGCTCAACATAAAATCGTGATGACTTGCTAGTGATGGCAGATCAGATAGTTGTTATTGTCTAACAAAAAACCTTCCGTATTGGACATGTGCTAAGAAATAGCTCAGCAAACTTGTTTGTCAAGCAAAATACAACACATAAGGAGATGTACTCGTTTCTAAAGCCAGCTTTTCAGCCAGATGACTTGCACGTAACCTCACTGTTTTCTTCCCCAGTGTCTTTACCCCATGAATACTGGTTTCTATTTTGGGATGAGTCTCCTGTACCTGTTTGTGTGATGCAGAAGCTTGCTGTAGGAAAGCGGCTTGACTGTCCCCTTCGCAAGAGGAGGGGGTAACCCTTTGGGGTGCTGAGTATCCTGGAGCCGTGAGAGCTTCCAGACTTAATCCACGCTGGCACACAGGCAGTCGATGGCCGAATAACCTAAGAGTTAGGGCACCTGTGTTGTGTTGTGGGCTGGACCACCTTAGATCTGGCTTACAAAAATAAAATTGACAATATCCACTTTTGCAGAACATTTTGAGCTTTACAGTTAGAGCGCTGTATCATTGCCTAGTAGTATTATATTTATTTTTACTTGATCAGCGCCACTGGTGTCAGTGGGACTTGCTGATAGGTGCTTGCTGGGGCCTTGAACCACCAGTACCAGACCTAATGATCCTCTTCCCAACAGTCTTACTTGTTTAGAGGAATTTTTGACACACACAAATAAAGGCACTTAAAAAACAAATAGCACCTGATTTCCATATATAGAGTCTTTGGGAAAATACCACCCCATCAATTATGTATTTTTTTTAAACACAGCCTTTTATTTCTCTGTCTAAAGGGGCCTATTTAATACTGCGAGTAATGTTCTGAGTAATACCGGGCTTGGCACAAATGAGACGCTTAACTGAGTTCCTTATTTTTATTATCCATTGTCTGCTAACCAGTTTTTCGTTGTTTCATTTATTTGCCTTTTCCCTGGGGAAGGAAGGATGGCAGCTCGGCGCGTGCTGAAAGCTGTCTTGGTGGATCTCAGCGGCACGCTTCACGTTGAAGACTCAGCTGTGCCAGGCGCGCAGGAAGCTCTTAAAAGGCAAGCTACCTTTTTCGATTTCCTCTGGTAGGTTATGTCAGCGCTGTTTGCACAAAGAAGCTGATTTGAGTAAACGAGCCTGACGCTTCTGCCTTTTTACGCTGTCATGGATAAGCAAATATGTGGCCAAACTCTGCTTTTGTTTACACCTGTGTTAATACCAAGAGAAATCAGCAAAGGGTCTAGATATTGAAAAGTTGCCATGCATCACATGAGCCCCTGCAGCTTTCCCAAGTTGCTTTCTAGCTCTTATCTAAGTCTTTTCTAGGTGGAGAAAGACTTAATATTCAGAATGTTTCAGCTAATTTACATGGGACTGCAGCCTTTAACAAAAGTGGAAAGTGGTGAAGTTAACCTGAATTACCCAAAGTCACTTCAGCCAAGCTGTTCCTCAGTGTTTTAACTCCAGGAACCTGATGGTGTGTCTGAGCCCTTAGGTCTGTGGTGGGCTAAAGCCGAAAAACAGAGTAACTTGGCCTAGTGAGCAAGGCATCCTTTACAGAGTTCTCATTTCGTCTGGTCTTCCAGCCAAGGCTTTGCTTTGTTATTTGTAAAGTTTCTCTGCTAGGTAAACCGTCTCAGTTGTTTTTTAGTTTGAGAAACATTTGATAGTACAGCCCATCTTTCGTAGGAATTTCAACTTATTAATAAACAGGACAGTGAAGTACCTCTTTCTCTGTTGATGAAAGGGTGCCTGAAGAAACTGAGCCATAGTAAAATGACTTAATCTGGCCGAGTCAGTGGCAAAATAGGATACGCAGTGCCAGGGATCTTTGTACTATGTAATGATGCTGTTTTCCTGGAGAAGACACCTTGCAGTGGGTGAAGAAAAACACAACATGATAAACGCTGTCATGGTGAGTGAGGGAGGACAGCTTAAGGTGCTGGGACAGTAAGAATTAACCAGGGGAGAGGAATAGGGCTGAATTAAGGATGAGAAGTTTTTACTGAAGTTGTATTGACTGCTTAGATTTTTACAAAGTTAGACTGTTGCTCAGAGGAAAAGCCCACAGAGGGGTTAGGAAACTCTGCATTTCTTTTCATAAAAAATTTTGTGGAAATAATTACCTCCTGAAGATGTAAAATTGCAAGGAAGTAAAAACTGCTAAAGTGTTGGGTACTGATTTATTACCCTTTCATTCACTGGACCTTGTCTGCCGGGTGTTTCATGCTGCAAGGAAAACCTGTGCCAACTGAGAGTCAGTATTCTTAAAAATCCGTATGTATATATGTATTTATATATATGTAAAAGCAGTGATGTTGTCGAGAAAAGCTCAGTATCTGTCCTGTCTGCTGCTCACCTCCAGACCCCCAGGCAGTAGATAGGACGGAAGAAACAGCTTCTGTTGAATCAGAAGATGAACTTTTTTATAAAGCACCTGATTCTCCTTTGTCTTCTACCTGATGCCTGTTGAGCTGTGCTTGTGCAGGCCCTGTACTGGCTTTGGCAAGGGAGGGGGTTAAAGAAGGGATAGGGTGCAGAGGGAGCCTGGCGCAGGCATGGAGAGCAGTTGTCATTTCACTGCCAAGAACAGCCAGGACTTTCTCCTCTAAGAGGCTGGAAAAAAGTATTTTCTCATGCTCTTTTCTGCTAAGCCGTATCATTGTCCTTCCTGAAGAGAGGCTGAAGTGACTGGCGTGCGGTTTGCTTAGGGAACAAATGGATAGATTCCATCTGTAGAGTTACCTCTTGGTGCTGACGTCGATAGGAAAAAAAAAAATAGATTAGTGTTTATTCTATTAGCAACCAGGGGACTTTTTTACCGGTTCATACTTGTGAAGGGTCTGTGTATGTTGCTGGGCAGCAGACCAGACAAGAGAAAGAAGTGGCAGGTGCAAGCAAGTCTCCAGTGTTGACCAACTTTATTCTGATGTTCTCCATGCAGTCCTGATGCCAGTGTTTGTTTCTATAGCAACAGAGAAAGTGATGGTGGGGGAATAATTAAAGGGAATGCCATTGAAATTGTCACTTAAAATTATTTGATTGTTTGGTAGCATGTGCTGTCAGTATAGGGCAATAACGTGGTTTTATGTGATATTGGTGTTCCTCAGTAAAGGGAGAAGTGGCTGCAAAAGCTGACTTAAAATTGCCACGCAGGTAACATAGGCTCGTAGAGCATCCTGCATCTCCGAGCCACAGCTGCTGTGAAGTTCACCCGGCATGTGGAGTTCGAGATACTAATTTAGCAACAAGATTCTTTTGTTTGTTTATTTTTGGTTCAGGATGCTGCTGATCCAGAGTACAGGGCTAGTTTGTTATCTGGTTTGAATTAAAAGGCTTTTCAAACTAGTTGTTGATCATAGATGTGTTTGCTACTGCTGTGAAGATGGAGTTTGGAATCTCACCATTTTCCTCCAGGCTTTTCCTGGTAAAAGCAAAGCCGAGGAGACTTGGTCTTGTTGTGGTAGCTGTATTTCTTGCCATCTGTTTCACATTGCCCTCCAGCCCACAGACGTTAACAGCCTCATGGTTGTTTTGTGGCACCAATACTCTGGCATGTACACGGTCTTTTCATCTGCAGTCTTTAGACAAACTCTCCTTTTTCAGTCCCAAAGAGACGCACGAGCATGTAAATAGAAGGATGCTGTGGCCAATTTGCCTTTGCTCTTCATCCCTCAGGCTGCGCAGCGCTCCGGTTACCATTCGGTTCGTGACGAACACGACGAAGGAGTGCAAGAGAGACCTGCTGGAGAGGCTGACGAAACTGGGGTTTGACATTGCAGAAAATGAGATCTTCACGTCTCTGACAGCAGTCAGAAATCTTCTGGAGCAGAAGCAGGTGCGGCCTCTCCTCCTGGTAGACGACAAGGCCCTACCTGATTTCACAGGTGAGGTGGTCAGAAAACAGCATGGGGGAAGTTACTGAACAGCTAAGGAAACCTTGTGCTCTCCGTTTTGTAGAGTGGCAGTCATATATACACCCCTAGCCATGATGCAGCCTCAACTGTGGAACTCTCCATAGTGGTAAAGGTCCTTTCTTCTCTTTAAATTAACATTAAACAGTCTGAAGTCATAGCTTCTTGAGGAGAAGTGGAAGTGGCAGACAAAACCTTCAGATAGTCAGGAATTTGGGTAAAACTCAATACTTTTTACTGACTAGATCGTTGGAGATTTATTGCACCTACCAGTGCTGATTTATTTTATAGTGAGGCTGTGTCAATTTGTTGGAAATCGGGTTTCCCTCAGCTAATGTTATAGAGATTTTGCTTGTAAAGCGTTGAAAAGCCAGTGTGGAGGCACACACAGGAGACTGTTTCTCCCTTCATAGATTATTATTAAATGTAAAATCTCCAGGTAGTTGTTGTTACCTTGTATTGAACATTCAGGTCTCACTCCATGTACTTCAATACTTCAGTTGGTGACAGAAGGTTCATTGCCCTGATTGTCGTCTTGAAAGACCTGGTTAAAACTTGCTTTACTTTCAGATGTTCCCATTTCCCTCCCCCAACAGTAAGGGGAGTAGAAGATAATATATTCGAACTTGGACATGTCTGGCAGGTGCCTGAAGCTAGGACAGTTAGTCCTTGACGTAACCACATCGCTGTTTGAAGAGTGGTGAAGATACCCACATTTTTAACGTACTCGGAGTTGAAAACCGTGTGTTGTATATTCAGTCTTGCATTTAAAATTAAGGCACCAAAAATGTGGATGACTTGCCACTGCTCCCTGCCCCTTCCCTTATGAGCTGAAATCCGTATGGCTGTGTAATTTAAGCAGGTTCTAGTCTTGCTAGGAGCTAGACATTTCCTGTTAAACTTTAGTGCCATAGTCTAGTTGGTAATCTTCAGAAAGAGAAGTGTTCAGGAGAAAAGCCTCTGTGGGCTCTGAGAGCAAGGAAATCTGATCATCTGCTCTAGCTAACATCGTACCCAGAGAAAGACACCCCTGACAATATTCTGTGTTTGTGTTTCGGGAAGGCTTTCTGGGGTCAGAAACAGCAGAGCCAGCAGCTATTTCACTGAGGGTAGTTAAATCAGTTTAATCTCCCTGTACTTGGAATCTTTCCTTCAGTTTTACAGTAGCTGATGTGAATTTTGTAAAAAGATGACAAAGACAGAGGTGTCAGCAGAGTACATTGGTGGCATTGTCTGTGTCGCTTGGATCCGGGATGGGTTGTTTTGTTTCTGTTTGCTGCAAGCGGTTCGGCTCGTATTCTCTCAGAACAGCGCTTGAAACATTGAAGTACAATGGAGAATCCTTTAAATTCCTGGTAATGGCTGCGATTGAACTATTCTTGGCTAATCTCTCTATAAAGTTGGTCGCAGATGGATGAACGTAATCCGTTCTTGGTTAAAAGACCGAGCTGCTTTTGGGTGGTGTCACAAATCGACATGCCGCCTCTGAGTGTACATTTCGCTGTCTGAGCTACCTGAAGGCCATGGGGCAGGAGACACCAGGAGCTCCAGATGTCCCAGTGAAGGTGTAGAGGATGTTCTGTGTGAGGGCGGAACAAAAACCCCGGCAAGTGCAGGAGGCAGCTGATAACCGAACCTGCCATAAATAAAGCTCTGTGGTACTCCTGTTCCTCCCATAGATGCTACTCTGCTTCCATTGCTGGTTCTGTTCAGAGGTGGCCCTCTCGTCCCAAAATCAGGATTCTTTTACCCGGTGTGCAAAAAGCCGATCAACGCATGGAGCCGAGATGGGTGTTTATTTCATGACTGTGCAGAGATGGGTGCTGGGTAGTAACTCTGCAAAGCCAGCACGCTTTGTGTAACACACAGGAAACATTTACACATTTCGAGCAGCAGTTCTCAGTACTCTGACAGTTGGGCTTAATCGCTCTCTTTCCCGATGATCCTTACATGTCTCCTCTCCGCTTAAGTCACAGCATCCTCCCATTTTGCTGCGCACATTCAGTCAGGAAGGGGATTTTTTTGGTAGGGGGCTTTCACTACTCGAGGGCGGGTTTTTTACTGTGCTAATTAGGATAGTTCATAGTTCAACTAGTTTTCTTTTTATCCGCAGTTTTGTTTCCTTTTGCACTTATCTTAGTACCTTGTTTGAATTACAGCTTCAACACTGCTGTGTAGTGCTAGTCCTTGTGAGTTCCTCGTGTTCTTTTGCTATCCTTCTGTTAGATGTTTGACATCAGTTCCCCGCTTTGAGATTTACGGATCTAACTTCAGATATCTCCCATTAGTCTCATTCATTCTTTCTCGCAATTCCGTATCACTGGTCCATTGTAGTCTATATACTTTTTCTTTCCTTACTATCATTATATGCTGTGGCTGTTGAGTTGAAGACTGTATTATCAGGTTTTTTTATACACCTAAGAAGCATACAGAATATTAGAATCAGTAGAATGAATATGATCATACTTTGTAACAGACCCTGTAACCATCCAGTCAGCAAAAATCCCAATCCATGAAGAACCTTATTTAGCCAATTACTTTTCATGCTAATTCTCATGTAGAAACAGTTATGCTCCTCTGGAGCGGTGCGGGACAGAGGAGGTGCAAGCTGGTCTCAAGGGGACTAAACCACATTAAAAAAACGGACCTTCCAGAAGAGTCAAAATTAATCTAGGGTAACCACCTCTAGGCGCTGCTGCAGTACCAGCTTTGCCATCACAACCAGACTGAGACGTAGAACAACCGTCGGGCTTTGTACCCTAAGTGGAGTTTTCTGTGACTAGAGAGGACAGAAAAACTGGATGGAGTTCACTAGCTTTCCTGCTTTACTGTCTTAAAAAGCAGATAAATATATGCAGAAAGAGATTCTCAGATAACAAAAAGTCATTTAAAAGAGTGCTTTGTGCGGCCTGCTGCATTTCCGTGGAGGCAGTGAGAGAATCGCTGCTCAGCAGTTGCTGTTTGGGCTGTCCAGATGCAGAGTCGTGTTCATTGTGAGAGATGGCGGGGTCTGCATAGATCAACACCTTTTCCACAGATGCTTTCATCCTTTCTAAAAGACATAAAACTAGTCTATGTGATGTATCTGTGTCAAAAAATACTCATTTTTTGCTGTAAAGTGATTTGTTGCACTTGTTGACTGTGTGCTGCTAATTATGAATAAAATTCTGCTGGCTCAGAGTCACATTTCTATTTTCCAGGGTTAGCCACTGGTGACCCCAACGCAGTGGTGGTAGGACTGGCTCCCGAGCACTTTCACTACGAGATGATGAACAGAGCGTTTCGGTAAGTCAGCCGCTCCTCGGGGCTTTTTGAGCGGTGGCTGCCCTGTGCTGGGCTCTGTACCTCTGCACAGGCGAGGAAATCCTTCTCGTACAGGCAGGAGAGGGTGGTGGCAATGTCACCATTACATAGCGTGACCATGGTGCCTTCCTCTGTGTCTGAGAGAGAGCCACTGACCTGCGTTTGGGGCCTTAACCGTGAACTTAAGGCAGTCCAGCCCTGGTTTTCGTAGCTTTCAGTCTGCAAATAAATTGTAGAAGTAGAGTCATGGTTGTCATCGAGGGGAGAATGTTAGCAATGCTTCAATGGGAAATACACAAACCCAAGGATGTTGGGAAGTATTTGGGAGATGGTTTCTGTGTTCACACCTCAGCGTTCGGAGCTCAGCTATCACAGGGAATGAAGTCCTGTGTTCAGGGCAGATTATTCCTTATCTACCTAGTGCAGGATTCCTAGCACTTTCTTGTGAAGCATCTTGTGTTCAGGAGTGGCCAGCACAATATGCTGGGTAGGTGAACGATAGATCTGATCTGGTCTTCGTTTTGTGTGTTGATTAAGAGATAAATCAGATAATTTATCTGTGACTGTACATGAGCGAGGATGCAGTAGTGTGTGCGGAGGTGCACAGCCCTGCGTCCTTCTCTCTAGTTCTAGCTCAAGCACAGGGCTCTTGATTTTAACTTGAAAAAAACCTTTAGCTTCAAAGACTCGAACACGGACCTGTTCCTGAGTTTAGCCCTGGTTTATCTGCTGTGAAATGTGCAGAGAGAGGTCGTCTGAGCATCCCACCTCCCCTGCACCGCAGCAGAGCCTGCCGTGCCTCCCTTCACTGCGCTGGGCGCTCGCTCAGCCCGCTGTCCTTCCGCAGCGGTTTAGGCCACGCTGATCAGCCCGGCCCTGTAACAGAGGAGGAGCAGCACCCGCCTGAGCAGCCTGGCCCAGCTGCGGGAGCGCAACCCCTGCAACGACCCCTGTTGTCAAGGTAGACAACATCCACGGCTCTCCCCTCATCTACCCAGCCAGTCATGCCATCGTAGAAAGCTATCGGATTGGTCAGGCATGATTTCCCCTTGGTGAATCCATATTGAGATCATGCTGAAATCATGACTGGCTGGGTAGATGAGGGGAGAGCCGTGGATGTTGTCTACCTCGACTTCAGCAAGGCTTTCGACACTGTCTCCCATAACATCCTCATCAGCAAGCCTGGGAATTGTGGGCTGGAAGAGTGGTCAGTGAGGTGGATTGAGAACTGGCTGAATGGCAGAGCTCAGAGGGTAGTCATCAGCAGCACAGGGTCTAGTTGCAAGCCTGTAACTAGTGGTGTCCCTCAGGGGTCAATACTCGGCCCAGTCTTGTTCAACTTCTTCATCAGTGACCTGGAGGAAGAGTCACAGTGTACCCTCAGCAAGTTTGCTGATGACACAAAACTGGGAGGAGTGGTGGATACACCAGCAGGCTGTGCTGCCATTCAGCGTGACCTGGACAGGCTGGAGAGTTGGGCAGAGAGGAACCTGATGAGGTTCAACAAGGGCAAATGCAGGGTCCTGCACCTGGGGAGGAACAACCCCATGCACCAGTACAGGCTGGGGCTGACCTGCTGGAGAGCAGCTCTGTGGAGAGGGACCTGGGTGTACTGGTGGACGACAGGTTAACCATGAGCCACCAGTGTGCCCTGGCTGCCAAGAAGGCCAATGGCATCCTGGGGTGCATCAAGAGGAATGTGGCCAGCAGGTCGAGGGAGGTTCTCCTTCCCCTCTACTCTGCCCTGGTGAGGCCCCATCTGCGGTGCTGTGCCCAGTGCTGGGTTGCCCAGTTCAAGAAAGATGAGGAGCTACTGGAGAGAGTCCAGTGCAGGGCTACGAGGATGATGAGGGGACTGGAGCATCTCTCCTACAAGGAAAGGCTGAGGGAACTGGGCTTGTTCAGCCTGAAGAAGAGAAGGCTGAGAGGGGACCTTAGAAATGCCTGTAAAGATCTGCAGGGTGGGTGTCAGGAGGACGGGGCCAGACTCTTTTCAGTGGTGCCCAGCGACAGGACAAGGGGCAATGGGCACAAACTGAAGCAGAGGAAGTTCCAGCTGAACACGAGGAAGAACTTCTTCCCTCTGAGGGTGACAGAGCCCTGGCCCAGGCTGCCCAGGGAGGCTGTGGAGTCTCCTTCTCTGGAGATATTCCAGACCCGCCTGGACAAGGTCCTGTGCAGCCTGCTCTGGGTGACCCTGCTTCAGCAGGGGGGTTGGACTGGGTGACCCACAGAGGTCCCTTCCAACCCCTGCCATGCTGGGATTCTGTGAGCAGCTGGTAACCAACTTCAGTGCTATCTCAGAGGTAAAGAGGACACCTGGTAATGCTCAGTTTAGCTCCCTGCTGTGCTACGACATGTGTGATGAGTCCTTTCTGCTCTTTGCTGATGAGGTGACAGCTACCACACAATTCTTTGCCTTGGAATTTGAAAAAAACTGATCTCAAGTGCCTTAACCTGTGTTTGTAACCACTAAATCCAAAGAGGGTGTACCAGTTGCTGCTCGCCAGTATCTCACAGAGGCTCCTTGGAGTAGTAAGCCCAACTCTGTCCTTGTCTGCGTGCAAGTTCTGTGTCATATGAACATGTATTGACCCAAACTGACTCTCTGGCAGCCTCATTAGTGCGTGTTGGCGAAGGCATCGATTTTGCAGTTTTACAGCGCACTCGTGAGTGGACTCTAATTTCACAACTGCGTGAACTTAACCCATCGTGTATTCCAGTGCTTACATCATTTATTGATATTTCTGTCATGAATATATTAACCGTTGAATAATAGTCATTACCTGCCTCGGGCTGGAGACCTGGACGCTGAAGGCAAGAAACCAGTCATCGCATCCCGAGTCCCTGGGGGCCCCAGGCTTCCCCCGGCCGGCACACGCAGGACAGCCGGCAGAACTGGCCCTGCGGAGGGGGCGAGGTTGTCCCAGGCTGGATTTGGGCTTTTTGCATTAAACACAGAACTGGATGCTTGCTCTGACGACGGAAGGAAGATGCTGAAGGCCAAATCCAGTCGGCAGTGGGCACGGCGTGGCCTTGCTGCCCGAGAGAGCCGTGTTTGAGGGGGTAGCGTGGAGCGCGTGCTGCCCGAGCAGCCTGTATCCAGGGCTGTCTGGGTGCTGCGGCTGAAGACGGAGCGAGGCTGAGCCCTTCAGCTCACCTCGCCTCGTGACAGACGCGTTCCCAGCCGCTCCGCTGACTTGTCTGCCTGGAGGAAGATTTCGTCCTCTTGTCAGTCTGGCCTGGATTTGCCCAGTGTTTTACTGGTCCTGTGTTTCAGGCCGAGCAGAGGCCCTGGACGGGCTCTGTCTGATCTTTAACGTCTCACTGACTTGTTCTGGGTTTTTCCAGCAGTCCTCTGTTGAGTGTGAACTGCTCTGCTGGTGGCAGTTTTGTTTGGTCTAAGGGAAATGCTAACTACTGGCCACGGTCTCTTCTTCTCGAGCCTTATGCCGCATCCGTATTCCTTATCCTTTACTGCTCGATAATGAAGTCACTTGGGATTTGCCTTGCTCACAGCAAACCTTTAAGGTGACTCTGACTAAATGCAGGTATCTGCAGTGAGCTGGCGACCTGGGCTCCTGAGGGAGACACGAGGCGATTGTAAGGCATCGTTCGTTTTTCCCTTTGTCGTGCTTAAAATAGGACAGTTGAACTGAGCCCTAGGAAGTGCTCTTTTCTCTCTCCACTGACTCTGAAGAGCCCAGGCTGACTAATTACCTGGTTGGCAACTACTCGGCTGATATCCAGCATTAGGTTAGGTAAATCTAACCCAATACAAGTCCCAAACCGAGATGCACAGAGTAAGGCCATTCTCTAGGCACCCTTTGAAATGACTGAGATGTAATTTCTCTTTTTGTATATGTGGGATTTTGATGCCACATTTAAAAGAATTCTCTCAGGTGAGATCTTTCCTGCAGCCTGCTGAATGTAAGTGGTTGTGGTGCTGCTGTCAAATTAAATTCGTCTGTGTCCTAGAGGCATCCTCCCGTCGTGAACGTATCTGGCTGCTCACAGGTACACGTCAGCTCTCTTCTTGTTGAGCTTGCTTTGGAGCGCGTTGATTCAGCAGAAGTGTTTTGTGATAATGAAGTGAAATGGAATATTCTCATTTACGTCGTGCTTAGGGCACCCAGGCTGCTCCGCAAGCACGAGGGAAGGAGCAGACGTCCTCCAAGGAGCGTGCAACTCACCTAAGCCAGCCTCTTTGAGCAGAGCCGCAGCACAGCTCCAGAAAGGCAGTCAAGGGGACACGCAAGATTTTACTTGTTTTCTTAAAGGTTTTGTTTTGGTTTTTTTGTAAATTGGGCAGGGTTAAGGGGAAAAGGAATCCTTCTTTTCTCCCTGCAGATGACGACCAACTCTCTGTCCCCCAGCTTTGGTAGTTACATCCCTGCCTGTTGTGATAAAGACTGGCGCTGCCTGCAGTGCCTGCTGTCAGATCGAACGGGAAGCATTTGGCAGTCGTTACCTCAACTTCTATGGGTACTTTCTGGAGAGCTTTCATCGCTCTGAAGCTGGGGAGGGGGAGCACTGCGAGAACGCTGCTGTGCTTGGCAGTACCCGGAGGATTCCTCCAGCGCAGCGGCTGCGCAGGCTTCCCTGTGCTGCAGGACAGGTAGCTGCTGTGTCTGCGGCGGGGAGAAACCACCGGGCGGGTGACAGAAATGGAAGAACCAAAGGCTGGGTCCAGATTCTGTGAAAGCAAGCCCTCCTAAACTCCCGTTTATTACTTCCCTGTCACGGGTCCGCTGTTCGGCCACGCTCCCTGCCGGAAGGGTTTTACAAGACCCGCAGACGTGAACTGACAGCGGTGACAGGGTGGTGACGCTGCGGAGGTGCTGATGGGGATCGGTGGAGCGACAGCAGCTTCTTAATTACTTCTTCCCTTTCCAGTGCTCCAGGCAGCACTGTGTTCCGTGCAGGTTTTTAACAGGTAGGTCAGGCAGCTGGCAGGCAGAGAGGGTGTCTGTGGGACCCCAGGGAGGGAGCACACGGTGTGTCGGGGCAGAAATGGGCCCGTGGAAGGTGGGGGGATCTCGGCTGTCGGCAAGGAGCAGTTCCCGGTCTCAGACCATCGCTTCCCAAGGCTCCCAGGCGCTGTGCACAGCCAAGACCCTCCTGTAACGCCGCCACACCGTGCGTTATGGCCCTTACGCTGTGACCCTTTTATTGTGCTCGGAAGCGTTACGAATCTGCTGACTTGGTGCTTTGAACTGTCTTCCACTTGAGGTTTTTAGTTCCCAATATAGGAGCCCAACTCCAGCTCTTGTAAATGGCTCAGTAACAGCGCTGTGAACTGGAAAATTTGGTGGGACATGAACGCACCTAATAGATTTGTGCCTTTTCGTGTAACGTGCTATTGTCATTCCTCCAATGTTAAAATATAAATTAAACGATTCACCTCCTGCATGGGATTCACCTGAACGCCCATCTCTGCTGGAAACACGTAGCTGTTCGGCTGTCACGGGGGGTACCAACAGCCCCAAGAGCTGCAGATCTGCTGGCAGCAGCAGCAGCCTGAAGGTGCAGCTGTGTTCTCAGTCCAGGCAAGGAGATGAAGGCGGCGGCCATCAGACTGTTACCTCCAGCCGCTGACTGTGGTTAATGTGTTTTAAAATAGTTGCGTGGCGAAATCAGACAGGTTCTAACGTTAGGGTGTTTGCCTTAGTGAAAAGTGAGGCTGCTTAGAGTCATGGACCTAACGGCATTAGAGATACAGATGGGATTTAAAAGTAGTTACCTGTTAAAATCCTCAAGATAACAAATTCTTTATTTGGGGGATTTGTTTGATTAGGTGTTTCTGGGGAAAAGAAAGAAAGGAACTTTATTTAACTCTCCAAATGAATGCTGGCTTGCATTATAATTTGGGGCATCATGAAAGTCAGCGGGAGTTTTATCATCAATTTAAATGAAAGCCAGTTGAGGCCTTCAGCTGTAAATAGCATTTCTTTAATATAATGTTTCTGCTTTCATCTTCATTCATTCTTTAGGTTGATTTTGGATGGTGCACCCCTTATAGCTATACATAAAGCCAGATATTTCAAGAAAAAAGATGGCTTGGCCCTGGGACCTGGACCTTTTGTGGCTGGGCTGGAATACGCGACGGACACCAAAGCGACAGTGGTGGGGAAGCCGGAGAAAACCTTCTTCCTGGAAGCTTTGCGGGGGACCGGCTGTGCCCCAGAGGAGGCTGTCATGATTGGTGATGTACGTGGGGACCAAACACCTTCTCACCTGCCTGCGAAGGCAGTGCTCCTCTCCACTGCGTGCCGAGCCCTTCACAAACGCAGCTTTCTAAAAGACGGGGGGTGAAAATCGAACGGTCAGAACCTGCAGGATTTAATGTGTGGTCGTGGGGTTGGTTCTTTTACTTTGGTGGGTTCCAGAGAAGCCCTCACCATCCTGCCCAAGAGCACGAGCGGTCTGTCGACAAGAAGCGCCTTGCCCTGTCTCCGAGGCCCTTCCTAAAATCCCGCATTCCTGCATGACTGGATCTCACTGTTGGTTCGGGCAAAAAGCACGCAGTGCAAGTGTTTCTGTCACGGTTTCTCTAATAGGTAGCTGCAGGATTTGACTCAGCGTAGCTGTTTGTGATGTGTAAAGCAGGGAATGCACTGAAAAACGCGTGTCCGTGCCCGCTAACCAGCTGCTCTCCCGTTCTGTCCCAGGACTGCAGGGATGACGTCGGCGGCGCCCAGAACGCGGGCATGCGTGGGATTTTGGTGAGGACCGGTAAGTACTCGCCGGAGCGGTCGTTTCGGGAGGCAGCGGTGCATTCAGTGACCTTGCCCTGGGTACCGGCAGCCCCTGTGTCCGACACGAAGGTACACCCCGAGCCCTGGTGCTTCAGAGTCCCGCTGTTCCTGCCATCTGTGACACCGAGGGGCTGCTGGGAGACCCCAGGGCCATCACCCCAGTCATTTTGGGGTGAATTCGGCAGGTGCATTGCCTCAGCTGGCAGCCTGCTAAGTAGTAGATTGTGATTAAATCAGGAGAGGCCATTAACAACAGGGCTAGAGCACAGACCCTGAACTGGTAGCAGGATGATATGAAGTAATAGATGTGGGCAGCTGAGCTTGTAGGTGTGAGTTTTTTGCTCTAATGACTCTAAAATCCCAAGCACCAGGCAAAGAACAGAGAGAAATGTTACTGTGACATCTTAGATTGCCAAAATCCGTCATAGCAACGTCACCGCTGATCATTCAGGAGCTCTGATGGCATTCCTTAGTAGTTACACTGGTAATTATAAAGGTTCTTTTCCGAAAGTGGAACCTTAAGGGACTGACAGGTATTATCAATGTTACTGACAGTACCATGGGCTGGGTAAGGTCTTTCTGACGTGCCAGCTGCTGATGCCTCACAGTCCATTATGGTGAAGATGAAGGCGAGTAATCCTCCTCTTCCTCATAAAACCCAGAAGGGAAGATGGTAACATTATTATTTCAAGAACCTACAACACAAATATCTGCAGAGTCAGAGGGAAACCGTTGCCTAAGTGACACTAATTCTGGGCCAGAGCTGCCCCTGGAGGAGCCTTGAGGAAGGCTCAGGGCTTGTCTAGGGAAGGCTCGGGGAACGTTTGTTGCAGAACCTCAGGTGGGCGTTCCTCCTGCTGTGCCTGGTTGTTACCGGTCCAAGGGGGCTGTAATTTTCAGGGAAGAGAGAGATACCCAAAGGAGCTTGGTAAATGCATCGTTTTGTTAATCTGTTACAGGTAAATACCGACCGGCAGATGAAGCCAAAATCAATCCGGCTCCTTACTTAACCTGTGAGAATTTCCCAGAGGCAGTGGAACACATCCTAGAGCGTCTGCTGTGAGAAAGAGAATAGTTAGTCTGGAGAAACATCCGTGTCACATAATTCCCTTTACTCTTGCTTCAAAAATTAAGGTTGCAGGATCAGTGCATGCGTTGCCTCAGAAACCCAGCTGTTAGCTCCTTCCGCTGGCGTTGTGAAAGGTCAGAGGAGGGGTGTGGGTCACGGCAAAGCCCCTTCCACGTAGCAGTAGTTCCACGAGGGTGTGGTGAGGACCCACAGACACCTGGCAGGTGAGACAGAGAGGCCACGGCTCACACAGCTGCTGTCCTGAGTGACAGCGGGAGCGTGGCACACAGCTCCGCTTACTGTCAGTTTTCAAGAAATAACTGATGAAAAGCTCTGTCTGGGAAGTGTCACGTTCTTCTGCTGAATAAGCTAAACTGGAAAACCCACTGGAAGTATGCAAGTAGATAAACTTGGATAAAGACTAACGGAGCCATACTCAGCCTGTGGTGATTTCGCTGAGTGTGCCTCTGCTCTGCTCTAATTTGAAGGTAGAGATTATGCACGATTAGAAGTGACTTTTAAATTAAAATATCGCCATTGTTTAATAATAACCACTGTTGATATCTTTCCTCTCCTATTTTTTGGTTTTTTTTTTTATTTTTTCAAATTTTACATAAAACTGTCAGCTTTTTACAGATGTTTTAATTAGATGCTGTTATTAAAAAGAATGACACAGAAGCAAAGATCTGGTATTAAATGCCTTAGAGACTGTGAATTTTTGAAATCAGACTTCAGCAGGGTCCTATTAATGCTACAGTTGCAAAATTTCACTGTTGTTGGGGTGTTTTTTTTGGTTTTAATGTTATGGGAAAAATCCTTCACGAGCCGTGGGGACAGATTCCAGTTTTTACACAGTTGGTTAGCAGAGCCGTAAAATGAAATTTAATTCTGTGGTATGCGATGCTTTTCCTATATGCTAAATCCACCGATGTGAACCAACTTTGTAATGACAGTAAATAGCTTTTCTGGTCCATTTGCGAACTGTAATAATCAAAGTCCTTTACAGTTGTTTTACAGTGCTCCTGAGTGTTAAATTATTAGATTGTAATTATATGTTACTGGAGTATTAACCTTATTGAAAATACAGTTTTGTGTTAATGAGCCATGCTCGTTCTTGTTAAGAAAAATCATCGTGATGGACGAATGGGAAGCTCTGCTTAGGTGAAGGATTGTCTGTCTGCAGTCTGGCTTGGTTGCCTACATTCAGACTTAATTCAGAACGTGTGGACGGAGTAGACTTTGCAGTAGAAATACAAGAAACAATAAACCCTCCCCTGGGAACAAAAGCCATCTTTAGATACTGTTTGTGTGCCCTCATAAATCGCAGCCTGCAATTGCAGAATAAACTCACACGTCTAGCGTTCACGCCAACAGTTCTGAGTGCGTGTTGGTTTCTGGCTGGAGTACGGTCTTTGGCCCGTAGTCAGAGTCGGGCTCAGGAGGCGACAGATCTATAAGCAAAGTCCTTTGAAGACATTTCCCACAAAGACTTGTGACAACGTGAGTCACGCTGGAACAAAAAAAAAAGACTGTCGATGTTTCCGAGGTCCTGGGGAGCGTGCAAGGCCAGAGAAGCAGCTGCACGCAAAGCCCATGCAAGGAGAAGAGGGGGAGAGCCGCAAAGAGGGTAACTGCCTTGCCAGGCAAGAGGGAGGGGGAGAGAGGGGCAGCGGCGAGACCCGAGAGCCTGAAAACGTGACCGATTAGAATTTCTGATTAAAACATTAAAGGACGTGCGGCAGTCCTGACTGCTTCCCTGGCCGCCTCTCTAAGCAGAAAAGTCTCCAACTCCACTGCGCTGCAAAGACTCACTGTTTGCTTTTTATGACTGGCTGCAAGCCAGTTTGTAGCTGCATCAGCCTAAATCTTCTTATTTTCTACAATGTCTCCAAGTTCCTTTTACTTCCTTGCCTTTTCCACCTTGGAAATACCCCAAGCCCCCAGCAGAGTGACACATTTAGCACATCAAGGCTTTGAGCATGGCTGAAAATGATGACAAGCTAACCAAAATTTACGAGGCACTGCTAAGGTCCTGAATTTCACTGAAACCAGTCACGGTTCCTTAAAAAGGGTCACTGCTGGTAAAGCTACGCTGATTGTGATGCTCTAGTGAGTCTCGGAAAGGGAGAATTACACTAACTATCTAACTGTTCTTAACAAGCAAGCTTTCTGCTCCAGTTCTTCTACTCCAAACCTATAAACAACTGACAAGCAAGTAATCTTTTAAGTCTTTATACATCAAATTAAGGCTGGAGTCTTCCTTACACAGCAACTGCCATTACATTATTTCCATGAGGAATGTTTTTTGAGTGGTCAGTGAAAATGGTTAATAAAAAAATAACCAAACACCACCCCACCGCCCCCTTAATTTTGAAAGTGAAGATTTCCCCTGACATTTCTCACTGCATTCCCTTTCCTGGAAACAACAGCACTTCCTTCCCCATCGCTGTTCAGTCCTTCAGAGGCAAGGTGATGTCCTTTCAGACAACAAAAATCTTGGAATCCGTTTTCAGTCTTGTGGGGTTTTTCTTTTCAAATGGACTCAAATTCTCTCTGCCAAGCTGTGTACTTCTGGCTTAGGTTCTTTGCTGATGGCTTGGTGTGGGCGATCACATCCAGGAAATCTGCGGTTGTGATCGTGTCTAACCGGATCACAGCTAAGTTGCTGTTACCTAAAGAGAAAAAATCCAATTAAATGCTGTTATTACCAAAAGGTATTTTTTTATGTCTCTGCCTGATGCAACACTTCATATATGAAAACAAAAGAATAAACCTAGTGAGATAAAGAAAAGAATTCATATTTTTTGCACAGAGCACAGGTGCTGACAGCTTTAAAAAAAGGCCTGATTTTCAGAAATGTTAGCTTAGGCAGATGTTTTAGAAATGTATTTTTAAACTTTTCTAAGCAGATAGCAGAGCTCCACCTGCTGGGCTTAATATTATAACTTCTAGAGTTGCAGCAGCAGATCGGCATCTCCCAGATCGGATTCTCCACTCGGAGCTGTGGTACCTGGCTGATGATTTTCAAGGGCATCGAAAATTTTCCTCACTGGCCTCATGGCTGCTTCCTTGCACACGAGTTTTATGTCCGAGCCGGAGTACCCGTCCGTTTCCTGTGACGGGATCAGAAGGATACGTTACAGCCTGCAGGCTTACAGAGCAGACAGGAACGGCATTAACAAGCATATCTATTTCATATAAATTTGTATAGAATATTTGTAAAGTCTGTTCCTGTCTGAAATACATTTATATACATACATGCAAGTGGGTCGGGGCAATCCCAGACACAAGTACAGGCTGGGCAGAGAGCGGCTTGAGAGCAGCCCTGAGGAGAAGGACTTGGGGGTACTGATGGATGAGAAGCTCAGCATGAGCTGGCAATGTGCACTTGCAGCCCAGAAAGCCAACCGTGTCCTGGGCTGCATCAAGAGCAGCGTGGGCAGCAGGGTGAGGGAGGGGATTCTGCTCCTCTACTCTGCTCTCGTGAGACCCCACCTGGAGTCCTGTGTCCAGCTCTGGAGCCCCAAACAAAAGAAGGACATGGATGTGTTGGAGCGGGTCCAGAGGAGGCCATGAAGATGATCCAAGGGCTGGAGCACCTCTCCTACGAGGGCAGGCTGAGGGAGCTGGGGCTGTTCAGCCTGGAGAGGAGAAGGCTCCAGGGTGACCTTGGAGCAGCTGCCAGCGCCTGAAGGGGCCGACAGGAAGGATGGAGAGGGGCTTTTCACAAGGGCGTGTAGGGATAGGACAAGGGGGGGATGGCTGTAAACTCAGAGGGCAGATTTAGATTAGGTATTAGGAAGAAATTTTTCACCATGAGGGTGGTGAAACAGTGGCCCAGGCTGCCCAGAGAAGCTGTGGCTGCCCCCTCCCTGGCAGGGTTCAAGGCCAGGTTGGATGGAGCTCTGAGCAACCTGGTCTGGTGGAAGATGTCCCTGCTGATGGCAGGGGGGCTGGAACCAGATGATCTTTCAAGTCCCTTCCAACCCAAACCATTCCATGATTCTATGATTCTATGTGTATCCTCCCCTCAACATTATGCTGCATGTTCTTCTGTTGAATGCCCACAGTACCTTGTAGGAGCAAGGAAAATACTGGACATTTTTTTTCTAAAGGGCAGTTTTCCCTAAGTCAGATAAAACTCATCTTTCCGTGTCTCTTCCTGGCTCCCCTGTTAATAAAATAACTGTATTTCCTTATTAACATTTGTGAGAGAAAAACTGAGCAGTATTGTCTCTGTGACCAGATGTAAAAAGGGTCCACTTGGTAAGCTGTGAGATGTTTTCAAAGAATTTAGGACGTGACAAAGGGCTAAATGAAGAAAGCCTGGGTATCTGGTGAATCTCTTCGCTGTCTAAATGCTCTTTTCCCCCGCAGCAGTGGAGCTGTGACAAACCTTCCCTACACAATTAACTGTTCGTTACCCCGATGAATTGGAAGTGCTCCCAGCTTGGTGAGAAGAGTGATAAAATAACGCTGATGCTGGAAGTCTCCCTGTATTTAAGGCTGAAAAGTTGGCCCAACGGAGAGGGTCAGAACACGCCCCATTTCGCAAGCACGGCAGCGTGATTTCCACGGCCAGGTATGTGCCCGTGGAGTGCTCAGCCCCGCGTCTCGGTGGTCTCCCTTCGGCCATCGCCTCGAACTGAGCTGCGGTCCCTCTCCATCACTGCGTACAGAGGTGCTGTCCCAGCCCTCTGGACCTCTTCTGTCACGACATAACACGCTTACGGTTCCCACCCCGGAAGTCCCCGCTGCCGCGCTCTCACCTGGCCCAGCACGCCGTAGTCCAGATCCGTTCTCAGCTCCACTCCCCCGCTGTTGCTCAGAGGGGGCAGCCAGTGCTGGATCATCACCCGCCGTGCCTCCTGACTTGGAAGGTCAACCAAAATCCTCTTCTCCAACCGCCGTAGCATGGCAGAATCCAACTCCCTGCAAGCAAACGAGGAGAGGAATCGTCTCAGCGCGTCTCGTGGCGTTGACAGCAAGCTCCTCGCTGCAAGGACTGACATTTTTCAACCCCACCTGTAATCACCTCAACCTAATTTTGAAAAAAGAAATTCATAAAAAGGATTAATTATCCAATGTGTTCCTGTTCAGCGTGTTAGCGATACGCTGGCTTGTGACAATGAGGCGTAACAATAACAATCAGAAGTTGGCGTTATTGTCCGTGGCCCTGCTACTCACCTGCAGCATGTCTCATCAGCAACAGCCTCTCCCTTTCTCCCTCTGCTGTTAAGGAGACACTACAAATTGTCTGTCAGGACTAATTAATTGCTACTTTGGAAGGGATGCCTGGTAGGTCTAAAACACAGACTGAAGGTCTGGGTTGTGAGGCCATGTTTGTGGCAGAACAAGACGTCGATCTGAGACTGCTCCTGCAATACAAATAATAAATAATACAGCCCCAAAGGAAAGTATCCGTATAAAAAGGATCATGGGAAGGATGGGCAGGCTGGATCAAGGTGTCGGTGAGCCAAAAAACCATGATGCTGTCAACATCAGCACTGATACAGTTGTTTTGCCTAAAAAAATAAGGCCAGAAAAAGGTCAAATACAAAAGATTGGGACTATTTTTCATTTTTACTTGCTTGTGGTGTACAAAGGAATCTTGAAAGAAAAATGCATGTTTCTTTCCATTCCTTCCTCTGTGCATTTCATCACCATCTAGAAATAGCCCCTCTTGCCAGAGCCACATGTTCTATCAAGTGTTGGGAGTTCTGGCACGCCCGCTCCTCTCAGGCACCCATCCAAACCTAGTTTTAACCTAGTTTTAGTAACACCCATTTTAACCTAGTTTTTTTTTCCCAAATGCTTTTCAGTTGTTTGCATCTAACGGTAACACAACCAAACAGCTGAATACGAATTCCTGCTCCAGTCGATCCCTTGTTTCTCGTGTAATGGGGTCTATAAGTACCCCAATCATCCATACAATTTTCAAGAAGAAATAGCTGCTACAAAATATTTACTCACTCATAAGTCTCTGGTGCCTTCCAGGAGCTGCTCTGAGCTATTATCCTTCCAAGCACAGTACCAATCTTTCTCTACTGGCCCCATTCAGCCACAGACTTGTAATTTCAGTTTAAAATAGAATTCAGTCCTCACACCTGCCGAGAAACTCTCATTGAAGGGAAACTCACCTCAACATGTCTTGTGCAGACAGAAAAACAGAGGCTCTAGGCACTACTTCCACTCGTGTCGGCTGAGCAGAAGCAGCCAGCCATTGGAGGGTGGTGCCTGCATCTGGGATTGTGGATACACTGAAATAAACCTGCCTCCACCTTTGCTGATTCCCTGGGTGAAGACTTTATGCCAGCCAAGTCAACATTCAAGCCACGCTTCTTGTATGAAGCTCCTCTTTAATTTACAGGGAGCTGAAAGCCAGCTCAAGACGGATCTGTAGCGCACCAACAGAGCTTTTGGTGACTTCTCCTCATTCTTTAACAGCAAATGTTTCTTTCCACCAGCGTAGCACATGATGAGGAAAACCAAAAATGGGCTCCCAAATCCCCATCTAGGTGTCTGCCTAGGTTTTCCACAGACCTCAGCACTGGGGGAGCAGAAACGTCCCTCTCCCTAGAAAGGACCTCTTGCTTTGGGAGAGCTTGTTCCACGTGCGCTGAGCCAAGGTCAACAGAAGCGAAGATTAAAGAAGCAGATCAATAGGAACTCAAAGGACAAAAGGAATTCACTCCGATCCATCCCAGTACTTCTAATCCAGGCCTCAGAAGTAAATACCAGAGGTTGCTAATCAATGGCTGTTAGTATACTGATATTATTTATATTTTTAGGCTATTCAAGATGCTGTCCGACATTCAGTGCAACACCTTTCGCACAGGGTCCCATCCAGAACGGACCAAGAACCACTTTAGTCCCCGCTCTCCTTCCAAATGTAGTTTTCAGCTCAACTTCTCAAAATTGTTTCGCTTGGCTGGAAATAATTACTCTCTGGCTGACCAATCCCATAGCTCTTATTTACCCATATTGGCATCCTCCGTGTAAACAGGGCCAAAGTTCTCAGGGCTATAGAGGTGTCCATGCAGGTACTCTAGACCATCCTCGCAGGCAAAGGACAACCGCAGCCAGACCCTCTAAAAATACCCCACAAATCCCCTAAATGGTGATGTTTTCTGTCACCCATCCTGCTTCAGAGCACTCCTGGGGTGTCTCCCAAGACCCCACTTTCCTGAACTCCCTAGCCACATTCTGTAAGTCTGTCTGCTGGTAGACAAAGTTGCTCTATTTATCCAGAAAGGTTACAGTGACCCTGCTTGTTGGCTAAAGAGGAAAATAAAGCCATAATATTTTTGTTATCTTCCATGTTTAGGTTCTTTGCTAAATTGTTTTGTTAGTGATCAAATACAAGGTTAAGTGACATTAACCAGAACAGAATAATAAGCACTGAGCCAAGCAAAATAGTCTCTGAAAAAATAGCCAATAAAACTATCAAGAAATGCTCATCAAAAGACGCAGAAAGCTGTACAGGACCTATACAAGCGGAGGACTTTTCAGACCTCCCCCAGCTTGACATCGGGAGGCATCACACCATGTTATCACTCCCAAATTACGTGAAGACAAACAAGACAAACACCTATTTTCATTTCCAGAAGGAAGAATGGTAACAAATGCATTTTAGCCAGAAATTAAGAGTCCTCAACAACTCCAGAGATGAACCCAGAAACGGCAACGAGGGCTCACTGGTCCGTAATTGAGCCCCACCTAGTTTGATCATCACCGCAGTGCTCTGGAGGAAAAGGCACTGACAATGAGTGAGTTTCTCACCCTTCCCACCTCCCATCCTTCTATGCAGACAGCCTGGGCAGAGCCCCTGCCAGCTGAGGGCTTGTTCTCACTCCATGTCTTCTCCTGCTACTCTTAGGTCTTCCCCACACTGTCCCCCTCCGTTCTCCTTCCTTGCTCCTCCACCATGCACTGCTGAGGGTGAAGGAAAGGGCTCATTATGGGGTAATCCCAGATCCAACTTGGGATTTTGCAGCCCACATCTCCCTGAACTCATCTTGGCCACGTGAAACTTCCCAGGCCAGGTTGGATGTTGGCTCTGAGCAACCTGATCTGGGTGAAGATGTCCCTGCTCATGGCAGGGGGGGTTGGACTAGATGGCCCTCAAAGGTCCCTTCCCACCCAAACCGTTCCATGGTTCACCCACCCTGAGGCTGGCGAGAAAGAGGAAAGCAGCACTGCAATGGAAGTCAAATTAAACACACTAATACATTAGGAAACGCTCACTACGTGGTTAAGGATCACTTTGTTTCTTCACTAACAAGGCCTTTGTTTTACTTAATTGCATTGAATCATTTCAACAAGTAAATTATCAATAGAAAGTGCCTTGGCTGAGGAGCAGCAGGAAGCGAGGCTGGACAGCAAGCTCTGGCTGAAGAGGAAGATCGATAGCTGCAGCGCAGCTTAGGACAGTGTAAAGAGCTCTGTTTAGGCTTCTTTTCACTCACTGAAAAGCAGCTTGGTACGAATTTTTTTTCAGAATCAATAAATATCCAAGTTAAACAAATCTCTTCAAATCCAGCTTAACAGCAAATGTTTGCAGGAACAAAGGGCTGTGCTGTGAAGCCACAACCTCGGCCTGTAGTGCCAGGTATTTTGAAACTTTGTTACAAAATATCCCTGTGAAGCTGAAGTCCGGGGCTTACAGTAAGACTGAATGTCACCTAATACACATAAAAATAATCAGTAAACATACAGCTGAGATCTTACAGGGGGTTCCAATCCCGCCAACCTCTCTGGAAGCAGGCGCTCCTAGAGTCCTCGAGGCCATGAGCCTCAACAACGATGGAAGATGCTCATGGCTTTCACTAGCTTTCCATCCCCCTAAAACACCTTCCCAAGCACACACTCGGCCACATCTTAAAGCATATTCACTGGGGCAGACCCATTTCTGCCAGACAGCCCAGTCATTGCACTCACAGGTTGCATTTGCTCAAGAGATGGTAAAATCCAACCTGCCCCCAAGCAAAGTTGAGAAAGTCCAGGAGGAAATTCTAAGCTCTCAGGTATAAAACTTCGGAAAGCGGGAGCTGGCTTCTCACAGCGGCTCAGCTGCCACCCTCATCCCAACACAGATTGCCAGCTTTCCGTGGGAGCAATTCCCCCAAAGTAGAACTCTTGTCATTTCGTATTGACCTTAAAAAAAAAAGCTGTGGCACTTTTGATGTTTCAAAGAGGTGATTTTGCACAAATTAGCACTTCAGAGTTGCAAACCGATCCAAAATCAAATGTGTAAACCACTCAATTCTGTAATTTTTGCATGACTTTCCAGAAAGAGCTTACCAGTTGCGTAAAGCAGACAAGACACCCGGTAACAAGATGCATGCAGGAATGCCGTTCCGCAGAAGCACACAGAGAGAGGTCGGCCTCGTGCTCACGTTGACACATCACTGAGATCCCCAGAGCCAGCGCCAGCCAGGCAGAGACCTTCAAGGCCAGTTGCTGTCTCTGAACTCTTCCTCGGTGGGTTTCAAATAGCTAATTTTTCCTATCAAACCAGCATGCAAGGGTAGAAAGATGTGGATCGTCTAAAGACATCTGATCTCTTTCAATACTGCCATGCTGCAGCACTACATGGGAAGCTTAGCTACTTGCAGGGTAATTTTAAGAGATCACGGAAAGGCGTAATGCGTTGCTCAGAGTTTCTCCTTCTAAAAGGGTAACAATGCTACAATAACCTAAACATTTATGGTGTATTACTAATGAACCATAAAGAGACAAATGGATTATTAATGCATTAATTATCTTTCAAACTTCACTCTTCACACACGCTGTAGCTATTTATTTTTTAGCATTTTCTTACACAACTGGAACATAATTAAATCAAATTTGTCTCAATTCCTTTCATGTAGATACTGTAACACAAAACAGGGTGGATTTTGTACTGATTTAAATTCCTGAGTCTGTCCAAGGCATAAATCCCCCAAACCAACACACGTACTCTGCTATTACGGCTATAAAAGCCAGCAATGGCTTTGTACTCACACCGTTGGGACAGGGCAGGAACGAGCCTAACTTGTACATCTGATTTCCACATAAATTTTAGGTGCCCACACAGCCATGCTCCTAGTTAAAGAGCCTGAAAGCCCTGGGCAGGCCCTAGAGAGAGGCAGGTGAAAGCCTCTGAACACGTCGCCTCTTCGGCACTTGCATTTCAGCAGGTGAGATGTCTGCCTGGCGGCTCTCAGAAGCATCGTTCCCTGACTGTATGGGAAACATAAGGGTTTGCATTAGGAAAGAAAATGTGGAGGGAGAGGCAGGCTTGTAGAAGGAGGTGGACTCGATCTCTTCGCATGATGGACAGAGACTCCAGCCTTTACGTCAGAGAACAAATTCTGAGTCACCAACATCACTTCTGTTGTTTAATATTCTCTTTGCCTGTTCCCTTGGCCTTTCAGCCGAAGGGGATCAGCTGAGGAAAGGAATAAAGCGTTACCACAAACTTTGTGAGAGAATGTTAGGTGGTGTGTCATGACTGAGAAGTGCATTTATATGTTATACGAAATAAAATAGTCCCTAGGAGTTGATGCTTTTCCATAAGCACTCAAAAGCAAGCAGCTGTGGATTACACACACCACATCGTTCAGACTCGGGCGCTCAGCACCAGCCTGCTGATCATAGCCCAGAGCCCTCCAGTCACACAGAGAGGCTTTTCCAACAGGTCTCCCTACGGCAACCTCATGAGAATGAGCCAAAAATCACTAATCATGCAAAACAACCGAGGAGGGAAGCCTGTGGTTTTGTGGGGGCAGAGCCCTCTCTTGCTCCCGGCTGGTTTAGGATGCCCTGCTCGGTGGCCGTCACGCTGCAGAGCTGGGCAAGCGTCACGTCAACGAGCAACGTGCCTTTCAGTCAAACTTCAAGTATCACCACTTGAAACGCTGCTGAGCCGCTGCTCACATGAGGTTGTTCCTGTCAACACCTGCCGTTGGGCTCTGCCGAAGGTTTCCCAGAGCACGGTTTGAAGTTCCCTGCAAACAGGACTGCTGTCTTCTCCTTTTCAGGCTCCTAGCCGACCACTCTGCACGTCAGACATGAATAGGCCCACTTAGGTCTGCATGCCTTCAGGGACACGGATATCAAGAAAGACCTCGTCGCTGCGACAGTCAGCAAAATGCAGAAATATTCACCATTCAGTCTGCCCCCAGCAGACAGCGTGTATTTCTCTGCTTCATGTATGCTTCAGAGAGATGAGTCAGCATGGAAAAAAGCCCCTTCTTATGCATAACTCATCTTCTTCGCAGACATCTGCCTCCAAGACTGTCCCTCACATAACTTCCACAGTTTACTTTGCTGAGGTTCCCCACTCTGCTTTCAATGCACAGATTTCTCAGCAAGGAAAGATGTTCCTCTACTGAAGATTTCGTGGATCGGTAGCCCAGGGACAGGGAGAATCTCAGGGCAGACAGAAATCCACAGACTAGTTCCAGACCTATGAAAACTAACTTCAAAAACAAGCCCATCCTCCGTGTGATTCAATTCCCTGTACAGGTGTTGGCTTCTACTCTGGAAAATGATTAGCGAGCTACAAAATCAGACTGTTAAAAATAGCTGTGCTTAACCAACAGCCGTTCTTTTCCCCATCTACTGCTTGCAACCATTTGATAATGCTTTGTATGACAAAAAGAAATAGACTACACGAGTTCAGAGAACAATCAAGCCAGATCAACATGCTGGCCCTGACAGCGGCCATGGGAGACGTGATTCAAGGCGAGCGCATGAGCTGGCCATTTTTTGCAGTCTGCTGGATCTCCCCCAGCATCCACAGATGTTACACTGCAGATGTCACCTCCCTGCCTCATCCTCTCCCATCGGTCTTGTCCTCAATGTGTCCTGCCCATTTTGAGAACCAACATGATGAAGTGCCCAAGTTCCAGTCTTCAATCGTTTGTTCTTCTATTCTAAATTGCGTTAAAGAAGCTGAAGAATTCTGTCTCTCAACTTTTAAAAGTCACATTTGACACCAATAAAATCCAACATTCCTATTTATAGCATATCCTTCTAAGCACTAGATGTTTTAAGCACCTTACAGTTCCAGGCTGATTCCAGGCTGAAACCCTTCTTAGCTTAAACATAGTAAATAACTTGCCTATAAAGTAAAATACTCCATTTTAAATATTAGCAGCTGGTAGCACCAGCATATGTTGATTTTATTATGGATTATTCTCATGTGGCACAAATAGCAAGAATTGTAGAGTTTAAAAGTAAAAGCTCCAAATTAATCTTTAAATGCTTTAACCAAATATCAAGGCTTTTTCTGCAAAAGTCTAAATAAAATCTTTATCTGTGCTTAGAAGCTCATGCAAATGTATTCAAAATGTACTCTCTGGATCTCTTACCATGGCAGATTGGAAGCTGCTAAAACAAATACAAGATCATCAGATCGGGCCAAGCCATCCATCTGCACCAGTAATTCTGTTTTCATCCGCCGACTTCCTTCATGTTCACCACTACCAAGATTCAGAGAAATATTATTTGCTCAGTGCATTAAAGTAATCATCTTTATTTATACAGTGTCATTCACAGCAACTGAGCCCTTATCACAGTTTTGCCCCAGTTCAAAGCATGATTAAGCTCCATTGGCTAACATCTAAGCATTAAAATCAAGCTTTCTAATGATTACTTAAATGTACTCTTTTCAGTGCATTAAAGTGAGGAGAATTCACTATTACTGAACCCAAAGAAAACATTTATTTTTATTTTTTTTCTTCATACTAATCTCCACGCACTGTTGACATTTACTGGAAAACACCTAAAGCTTTGACTGATTGATCTATGTAAGAGAATTTTTATAACGTGATAGTTGCCGTTAAATAACCAACACACCTACCTATTCAGGGCAACTACTGGCATTTCTCTGAGTGAATGTCAAGCAGCCACAAGAAGACACACCTACTACCGAATTCAATATTTTGCAAAATGTTCTATCAAAAGCAAACAGAAAAATATGCCGTATTGAAATGAACATAAAAATGGGGCAGAGACCACGCAGAAAAGGATCCTTCCTCAAAAAGAGAAGGGGGAACTTAAGCAAAGTGCTAAGAATCTGGTCAGCAAACCAGCTTGAACCCTTGGTCCCAGATTTGGAGTTCCTGGAAACTCCTGGATCAAACCCAGAGAAAACATCAGGGCCATCGATGGTAAGAGCTACAATTCACATTTAATGGCTTATTTCCGCAAAGGCATCCACGCAGTGGTGCTATGTCAATATTTAATAAGGATATGTAAAAATAACTACATAATCTTAGATTAAAATTCTCATTAAAATATATAATCCAGTGATGTTAATGCGCTTTTAAAAATACGTATGAAGACAAAACTTGGCCCGTAATTTATAGCTATCAACTGACAATTATTACAGGTTGATTCTTTATGATATGGCATATTCTATTTATACACCTTTATGAGCATATAATTTACAGGATATAAAATCCACTGTAACGGGCTCCTAATGGTTATAACAATATTTTTATAGTTCTCCTGCTTCTTCCCCATCCCTAACTTCTTCCCCATCCCTAACCTTTTCAACCTGTTTTTAACTATAAACTGTCTCCACCACAGATGACAATAACAACATCCTCCCATTCCTGCAGCTGGAAGTCCTGGCAACGCCACCAAAATTTGTCCCATTAACGAAAATGCCACTCCACCGTGTACACTCTGTCTCACCCTGCTATGCCTAAACCTGTCCAAAGTGTCACAGAATCAGCTGCTTCCTACTCGCCTCTAACAAGTCGTCTGTTGTTTCCAACCCCCCACTGCTTTTACTTCCACTTCATATCCCTTATTTTAAAACACAGCACCACTGGTTGTACGCTCTTGCACCTCCCTTCTTCTCGCAGTCTTGCTGGACCCCATAGTCCCTTGCTAATCTTCATGCAACCTGTCTTTCACGCTTGCTTCTCTATGGATCTCCTCTGCCGTGGGTAACAACCACTACGTCTCACTCTTTAAATCCCCGCAGCGTACATGATGCTTCCATGAAGCAGTGCTTTCAGAGCCGATGGGCATTCTGACAATAACACACTGTGAGGCTCCTAACGTTGACAACATAACAAACAAAAAAAACCCCAACACTTAATAAAAAGTCATGAAAATTACTGTTATCACTCAAAGTAATTATAATTTCAATAAAATCTATAAGACAAGTCTTTCAGGGGCCCAGTCATGCTCCTGTTGAAGTTTCTAGAGCACCCTCGGTCTTTAGTTTAGTTAAGATTTGTTTCTAACAGGTACATCGTAGGATTAAACACTGATCAGCACCTGAACACACACAATTGAAAAGATGCAGTAAAAGGGGGACAAATATTCTCCTAAAACTGTAAGAAATGTTCTCATCAGTTACCCAGAAGCAGTGCCTCTTTGACTCATAACTGACTCCAGCTCATCCAAGAAAATTGTGGAAGGAGCATGGTACCGGGCAAGCTCAAACAACACCTGTTCAGAGAGAAGAGTAAATGCAAAAGAAAAGATTAACAAGGAAACTAACAGAAAAAGGCATTAAGGGCCACTGGCACACAAGATAAATAACAGCAGCCACATTCCAAACTTCTAGGATAAAAAGGGATATCTGCTGGGAAAAAGCTCTGGGTAGGCTGAGGGTCCCTGAATCCTCTCAGATTCTGAAAGGTTTGTAAAGGAGATATAAAGAACACAGGCTTGTAAGCCTGTCTTTATATGTAAATCTTTCTGGCTAAATCCTATCAGAGTACCCTGCGAATAATGGGATAGAAGAAAATGATCCATCAGAGGATTCTGGGAACGCCTAAATTGTGAACAGAGATTAAACATCCGTCCTTTGTGGTTGCTCCATTTGTAGTTTTTTAAATAAGGATTTGAGAAAAACAGAAATTAAAAGTCAGCTGAACCATAATGAAAGAAAATGGACTGATTCTCTTGATAAGAATCAAGCAATTCTTTTGTTTTTCCTGGTGAAAACACACATAAACTGCTTGAACAATGAAGATTAAAAAATGGAATATTAAGCTGACACACAAAATCTGGGTCTGCCCTTTTGAGAAAGAAGTTTCATCTATTTTTCTGTAAACGTGGAGAGGCTTATATTAGCAGTAAGAACATATTGTCAGTTCTTCTTCAGTGAAGTGCTCCAAGTTTTTAAATAAATATCACTAACAATATATATTAATTCAGCACTTCTTAATCTGAACACTTAAAAAAACAGATTTAAAAAGATAATACATTATTTTCTCCACTTTGGATATGAAGCACAGGGTTTAAATTATTTGCCCAGAGTCACAAGTAGTCCATGACCAGTCTACAATTTTACTACAGATCTAAAATACAAAATCACAGCAATACAGCTGAGAACTGAGGAGAACAGGATGAGTGAACATTCCTCCAAACGACCACAAAACCCACATATACTTCACACTACTTTAGAAAACTCCTGCACCAGCCTCGTGTCATTTTAGGATATAAATTCACACAACACACTTCTTAGAGCTATCCCAGTCCACAATCTTATTTCATTTCTGACTTCTGCCAAAAACTCGACTAAGGGTGAAATGCCACAAATGCAGTATCATTGCAAATGCTGCAGCATGTTAACAAAACCCCTTTGGATTGTGGTGTCAAAAACCAGACTGTTCCATCGCTGCTCCTGTCAGAATGGAATTTTCTAGGAAGCCACTGAGACAGATGTCAAAGGATCAATAATGTAGGAGGTAAATGTCAGGAGAAAAATGTGCCATTTTAAAGGACAAAGGACACATGAAGAATAATTACATTGCAGACATTGCCGAAATTTCAAGAGAGATTAACAATGCTTGCAATGCCATTTGTCAAGTGCAATCTGTTACAGTTATTCATTTTCAAGAGCTCTGTATCTATCCAAAGCGTAGCCTAAGAGATGAGTGTAAAGGGATGCTAAGTCCTCGTGGATTTCTTACACTGAAGTGGTGGGCATTATGGAGAGAGTAGGATGGGCATCTTAGGGCAAGGGTGCTGCACCTGGATCCCTGAATTTTTTTGTGCCACTGTTGAGCCATGCATGCTACTTGCTACATGCAAAAATCATAGAATCATAGAATCATTAAGGTTGGAAGAGACCTCTAAGATCAGCAAGTCCAACCATCACCCCAACACCACCATGTCTGCTAAACCATGTCCTGAAATGCCACATCTACACGTGTTTTGAGCACCTCCAGGGATGGTGACTCCACCACTGCCTGGGCAGCCTGTTCCAATGCCTGACCACTCTTTCAGTAAAGAAATTTTTCCTAATATCTAGTCTAAATCTCCCCTGATGCAACTTGAGGCCATTGCCTCGCGTCCTATCGCTGGTTACCTGGGAGAAGAGACCAACATCTGCCTCTAACTACAACTTCCTTTCAGGTAGTTGTAAAGAGCAATATGGTCCCCCCTCAGCCTCCTTTTCTCCAGACTAAACAGCCCCAGGTCCCTCAGCCGCTCCTCTCAAAACTTGTCCTCCAGACCTCTCTCCAGCCTTGCTGCTCTTCTCCGGACACGCTCCAGCACCTCAATGTCCTTCTTGTAGTGAGGGGCCCAAAACTGAATGCAGTACTCCAGGTGCGGCCTCACCAGTGCCATAATCACCTCCCTAGTCCTGCTGGCCACACTACTCCTGATACAAGCCAGGATGCCATTGGCCTTCTTGGCCACCTGGGCACACTGCTGGCTCATGTTCAGTTGGCTGCTGACCAGCACCCCAACGTCCTTGTGCTCCATGCAGCTCTCCAGCCACTACAAACTACCTTCCTTAAACCAACATCACATCTGTGTTTGACTGCAATATCTTTATGACAAGGGAATTATTTGCCAATTCTGTGCCCTTAAGACTATGAATAGTAGGGAATTTGGGAATCTAAATAACATTTTGCAGGGAACCTAGGCGCCAACCCTCGCAGAAAGGATGTGAAGTGCTTTGAAGGGGTCACTAAGCAAATATAAGCAAGTATTAGCAAACACTAAACAATAGTTTAGTTCAGAACTCTACTTGCCTGGCTCTTATTCAGCGAGTCAAAATCTTTGCTGCCTTCAGGACATCTGCTTCATCTTACATTACAGAATTAAAATTCCACAGCAAGAATCCATTGTGAGACTTCTACAGAAGTAATGTTATTCCCATTTTAAGAGCTAGATACGAACATAGTCACGTGTTTTGTCCAAGACAGGAAAGATTATGAGTATCAGAGGAATTCTCACTTTCCAGTTCTGTGTTAAACTCCAGTTCTTTAAGTGGGAACCTGAGGTTTGTTCAAGTAGAACCAATAAGGTAATAATTCTTACCCGAACAAGTTTTTCTGAATCACCCCTCCATTTGCTGACAATGGTGGATGCTGATATGTTGAAAAAGGTTGTATTGCATTCTGTGGCAACAGCCTTGGCAAGCAAAGTTTTCCCAGTACCTGCAAATAACAGCACTGAAGAAATTCACTCTCTGAAGTAAAACAATGCAATTGTTTGAATAATTCCACTCATCCTACCATTGGTCATATAAAAGCAGTACAATAGAAAAAGTCATGGAATCTTAGGATAGTTTGGGTGGAAAGGGACCTTTGAAGGCCATCTAGTCCAACGGCCCTGCCATGAGCAGGGACATCTTCACCCAGATCAGGTTGCTCAGAGCCAACGTCCAACCTGGCCTGGAATGTTTCCAGGGATGGGGCACTGACCACCTCTCTGGGCAACCTCTGCTAGGGTTTCACCACCCTCATCTTAAAAAATTTCTTCCTTGTAGAAGGAATCTTGCCTCTTTTAGTTTAAGACCATTACCCCTTGTCCTATCGCAACAGGATCTACTAAAAAGCCTGTCCTTGCCTTTCTTATGAGCCCCCTTTAAGTACTGGAAGGCCGCAATCAGGTCTCACCGGAGACTTCTCTTCTCCAGACTTGTGCCAAGGTGGAGCAGAGGGAGCAGTGAAGCTATGCTGACACGGAAAACACCCAGCTAGCGCAGCAATGGGCAAAGCTTCCACCCCACTTCCAAAACAGCCCCCAAAAGCAGAAGAAAGCAAGGACATTTTCCTTAAGAAGGTTAGTCCATGCCAGATTTATTCACATTTTGTAAGATCAGGTGAAGTCAAACTTGATTAATATGGCCCAAGCTGAGTAAAACCAGAACCACATGAAGTTCAACAAGGCCAAGTGCAAGGTCCTGCAGGTGGGTCGGGGCAATCCCAAACACAAGTACAGGCTGGGTAGAGGGTGGCTCGAGAGCAGCCCTGAGGAGAAGGACTTGGGGGTACTGGTGGATGAGAAGCTCAACATGAGCCGGCAATGTGTGCTTGCAGCCCAGAAAGCCAGCCGTGTCCTGGGCTGCATCAAGAGAAGAACTTCTTCCCTCTGAGGGTGACGGAGCATTGGAACAGGCTACCCAGGGAGGTTGTGGAGTCTCCTTCTCTGGAGATATTCAAGACCCGCCTGGACAAGGTCCTCTACAGCCTACTGTAGGTGACCCTGCTTCGGCAGGAGAGTTGGACTAGATGACCCACAGAGCTCCCTTCCAACCCCTACCATTCTGTGATTCTGTGGCCAGCAGGGTGAGGGAGGGGATTCTGCCCCTTTACTCCACTCTTATGAGTCCCCACCTGGAGTCCTGCGTCCAGCTCTGGAGCCCCCAACAAAAGAAGGACATGGACGTGTTGGGGCGGGTCCAGAGGAGGGCCATGAAGATGATCCGAGGGCTGGAGAACCTCTCCTACAAGGGCAGGCTGAGGGAGCTGGGGATGCTCAGCCTGGAGAAGAGAACGCTCCGGGGTGACCTTAGAGCAGCTGCCAGTGCCTGAAGGGGCCGACAGGAAGGATGGAGAGGGGCTTTTCACAAGGGTGTGTAGTGATAGGACAAGGGGGAACGGCTCTAAGCTAAAAGAGGGCAGACCGAGATGAGATATTAGGAAGAAATTCTTCCCCATGAGGGTGGTGAGGCCCTGGCCCAGGTTGCCCAGAGAAGCTGTGGCTGCCCCCTCCCTGGCAGTGCTCAAGGCCAGCTTGGATGGAGCTCTGAGCAGCCTGGTCTGGTGGAAGATGTCCCTGCTGATGGCAGGGGGGTTGGAACCAGATGATCTTTAAGGTCCCTTGCAACCCTTACTGTTCTATGATTCTATGACTGTAGATAACACGAGTTCTCACCCCTCTGCATGGTTAGTGCAAGTACTGTCTTTCGGAAGATTCAAGTGTAGAAATAGTCAAGGGTTGTGAGAAAGGCAAATGGACATGTTTGAGTGTGAGAGACAGAAGTAATCAGCCACCCTTGACTCCTTTTATTCCACATTACAGAACATGTTCTTTATCAATGCATTTCATCTAATTAGCATCAATGATTTATCCATGGGACAAAAACAGAAGTAGTGATAAACAGATATGGTAGAAAGCTTTTCATACCTGGTGGTCCGTACAGCAATAATCCTTTCCAAGGAGACAGAATGCCTGTAAACAGCTGGGGGTACTGAGGAAACCAAAAAGTAATTCAGGGATTAAAAATACATCATCTATAACAAAATGCAAGGAATTCTAACCCCTACACCCACTGCTCCTATCGCATTCAAGGAATCAAAGAGATTCCTTGAATCAAAGAGAGGGGGATAAAACCCCTCCAAAACAATGCAATATATATAATCTGAGTAGTGAGAAAAAAACCTGTGTTTACCATTAAGTGAATTCTTCATATGCATTTGGTTTGATATTCTCTTCTATAAGTCATTTTCCATTTGATTAATACAGGTCAAATCCAGCACCTCTTACATTGCCAAAGGTGCCACAGAACAGGACCCAACACATAATTTTAATATTGAAAGGCCATTTTCCTATAGGAGAATGTGTACGCCGTTGTCAGATGAAACAGCAACAGGACTAGTTCTAACATGAACTGCCAACAAAAGCACAGCAATAGTGAGAAGTCCAGAACATCACTGTAATTACAAGGAAAATGCTAAGGAGCCCACCACTGGTTTTCTCATAACTATTTAGCGCCTTACCCTTATGGGATAAACAACTGCTTCTTTCACTAGCCTTTTAGCTGCATCCAGTCCAATAACATCATCCCACTTCACGTTTGGATTACGGAGATAAATGTCCTGCAACACACATCGCCTCCTGTTAGTAAAACAACTTCTGCACTGAGACAATGACCTCTGGCAAAAGAAAAGAATCAACTCAGTTCTAAAATACGAGTGCTCTCAAGTGATACAAACTGTGTTATTTAACCCTGCGTACTAGGGACCTCCCAAGAGGAAAGCTCACGCAGCAATCTGCCAAATCTATATGCTGAGCAGATCTGTTTCTCTGACCTGTTTTCTGTTAGTTAATGTATGAAGAGCTATCATGATACTAAGGTTCACCAAGCCTAATACGTTGTCTCGGATGCTGGCAAGTATTGGATGTTTATAAGAAAGCGTAAGCAATAGCAGTGACATGTTGGTTCATGTTTACATCCACTGAAATCTGCAACCGAAGGACTTTGATAATTACAGTTAAGTCTTAGCCTTGGAGTTCAAACACCTTTTGATATTCATTCTTCAGTGAAGTCCTCTGACCTCTTTTCTGAACATGCTTATTCTGCAGTGATGAGTTTCACAGTTTAATCGTGGGCAATGTGAAAATACTTTTGTTTGTTTTAAACTTGATGCTCAGTAACTTTATGGCTGCACCTATTACTTATGTTATTACCTGTAAGTAACAGTGAAAAATTACTATTTACTCCACACTATGTGAGATGTCATATGCTGCAAGAAAAGGTGCGAGGAGCTCTGTAGCAGGAGGAAAATTTTCCCCTAAGCATCTATCGAAAGATAGTCGGTAATTAGTCTATGCCCTGAAGCACTCACTAAATCAATTTCATTTAATTCATCAAATCTTCCAAATATTCTATGAATCTTTCCATTTGCCTTAGTAATATTTTGTGGCTTTGTGTTCCAGAGACTAATTGTTCTGCAGAAAATATCATATCCTCAATACAAATACTTGGGATAAATTCTGCTCTCCAATAAAAACAGGCAGTCCCCAGAGACTGAAGAAAAATTATGTGCTTATATCCAAGGGGAAAATTTGATTTAATACAATTTAAAAAATTATTTATAGAGAGTAGATTACACTTTCCCTTTCTATTAACAGCAAATTAAGAGGAATCATATTTATGATACTAAGTAGAAGCTTCCATAACTGTTTCCAAATTAAATTAGATTGTGTTGTGAAACAGATACCACATGCTATTTATTTTTATTGATTTACACAGCGTTGATTACCATAGCAACTAGGAACATACCAGCACAATTTGAAAAACATACCATAATGAAGGCTAAAACGACCCTATTGCTTTTTGCTAAAGTGGCAGCAAGAGCAACACTATTTTAAATGTTTACCATAAATTAAGAACTAGACAGGGATTGAAATTAATGAAAATTTTCTTACTTTAACGTTGGAAATTTCTTAGACTTCAGTTCTACTAAACTGCAAATCCAAAAGTTGCAGGCCAAGACTTTGGGCCATACACAGCTATAAAAATCAGCGAAAGTCTTCCAGGCTTTTTAAACAGCTGATTTTAAGTATGTGGGAGCAAGAGCTGATAGCATTTCTGATGCTTGTATCCAGAAAGAGTCACAACACTACCAAATATTTCGATGCTATGAAGCCTTTTGGACAAGTGCCTCGCGGTGTCTGGGAGGTGACGGATGCAGATCATTTACCTGCTCTGTAGCCAGGCTGATCCCCAGCAGCCCAGGGCCCGTTTGCTAAACTGCACCTCGACCCATGAGGGAAACAAAACGGTGCTGACAATGCTTGGGATTCCTTCCAGGAGCCAAAGTGCCCATCCTGGAAGAATCCCCAGTCTGCCCCGGGATACGGTGTATGACTGATGCTGCCCACGCAGCTCCTCTGCTGGGATGAGGGAAGGGCACTGCTAGCAGAGCCTACAAGTAAGAGCATCTCTCAGCTGCACCAAGCGAGAAAAGACTTGGAGTCCGGATCATGCAGGCAGCGCAAAGGCACAGGACCGGCACAATAAACACGGGAATATCAGGGTTTAACAAATTTGGCACAGGGTATTTAGTAGGTATGCTCAGAATCAGGATACTGCTGCGATACTGGCACACCATCCGCACTGAATACAGCCCAATGCCTCGAACGGGAACGGTGCCCACAGAGCTGAATCAAGGGTTTTCCCACCATTTCATCACAGTTAGATGATATATTAGGTAATAGTTGGTATTAGCGAATATATTTAAGCCTCTCTTTTCAGTGAAGTGTTGTACGTTTTCTACAGCAATAAGAATAAAGGGAAAATCTCTAACAGTCTCCTGGGTACAGCATGATTAGATTACATGATGCCCATTAGAAAGGAACGGTCTTCGTTACTTCCTCCCATTGTGTATCAGAAAGAAACATTGCTGCATGTAAAGAAATGACTTGCTGGGAGTCACATGATAAGAGAAATAGCTTGCACATTCAAAAATAAGCACTATCAGCAACAGTAAAAAGAAAGAAACAGCATTCTCAGATGACAAAGATAACAAAGATCTCTTTACAACTGAAAGGGAAATCCAATCTTACTTTGCTTACAACCGTTGCAAGTTCTCTCATCTCACCAGTCATGCCAACAAAAGCACTAAGGGGTTTCAACAATCGTTCCTAAAAGAGACAAACATAAGTTCTTGTCAGACTTCAGTTATTTTAACTACGAGATAGTTTCAAAAAAGCTGGTAAATCATCATAATACCAACTTTTAAAGCTGTAAAAATATGGATAATAATAAAGACTTTGAAGTAAGCCATATTTTCAGTGACTCAACTTTTCATAGGACAGAATCTAATCCTGCATCAACACTAAAATGAGCAGCTCTGTTATTGCACATATAGTCCTAAACATGCCCTACATAGATTAAGAGGAGTAAAAAAATATAAATATGGTTCATCCATTGCCACATGAAGTCTCTTCAAGTGTAGCAGTTGCCAGGCAGAGAGGCACCGAGTAAGTTGAACGTGCTCTCCTAGAAGCTATGGCTTGTGTCCAGGAGCCATTACTTTACTGAAACTTTTCTGTTTCAACCATCTAAACCCTGTTCTTGTCTCAGATGAGGTGAATGGTAAATAACATACTGAATTCAAAGGAACCAGAATTTCACCCTCTGAAGTTCTGTGCGTTTCTGCAGGTTTTTTTTGTGAATCATAAGGTATCATTTGTATTTGTTAACTTGTTCAAAGACTAAACAATGTGAACAAATTAGACCATTATCAAGTAGGAGTCTCCACTCAAGAAGGAACTACACCACTCAGAAATCTAAGCCCTTTTTTAGCACCTGGGAACAAAGACAATTTCATTGTGGTATCTTATTTTGTCGCTGGTTGCATAAAACTGATGTTCATGCTTGTTGGATAAGAATACGAACAGAACCACTTACTGATGGATCTGGATCACAGTTAAGGCTGTTCCAGGCTATTCCATTTGATGATGCTTTGACAGCATCCTGAATCATCCCATGGAAGTCAAGTACTTGGCCCTAAAGGAGAAAATAACGTTGTGATAGCTTTACCATGATGGTAGCTCTAATGCGAAAACTGCATTGGGCCAAATTTTGCTTGCTGTTACAGCAATGAGTTCCCTTACTGCACAAACAGTCCTAAATATGGCAAAAACCAACCACAGAAACGATGGTAGCAATGGGAAAAGAACGCACATCTCCTCAGTCAGTGCAACAATTTAACTGCAGAGCCTCTTATCATCTCATGCAGGAATTCGAAATTTATCTTCAGTTTTAGCTATTACCACTGGGCTTTAAAAACAGAAATATTTTCCCTTCTTGATGATGTTTGAAATACTATTTAATGCAAGCAGATCCTCCTACGCAAACAATTACTGCCCAAATAATAAAACTGACCCTTCAGCTAATTATACTGCAAGGGGACGTCATAAATGCTTATAAATATCTGCAAGGTGGGTGTCAGGAGGACGGGGCCAGACTCTTTCCAGTGGTGCCCAGCGACAGGACAAGGGGCAATGGGCACAAACTGAAGCAGAGGAAGTTCCAGCTGAACATGAGGAAGAACTTCTTCCCTCTGAGGGTGACGGAGCCCTGGCACAGGCTGCCCAGGGAGGTTGTGGAGTCTCCTTCTCTGGAGATATTCAAGCCCCACCTGGACGCGGTCCTGTGCAGCCTGCTGTGGGTGACCCTGCTTCGGCAGGGGGTTGGACTGGGTGACCCACAGAGGTCCTTTCCAACCCCGACCATTCTGTGATTTTATATAAAAGAGACGCAAAAAGCTCACAATTGATATTTGTGAAAAACTTTCATGTGTTTTTTCTACGTACGCATTTCTATCATAAATCACATACTAGGTTTCCACCAACCCTTCTTGGGTGAGTGCTGTCTCCTCCAGTTTTGTTGATTGCCGAGATGCTTAAGCCAAAGTCAGATTGTTCCAGAGTAACTGCACTGTCATTATTCTAAAGAAAAATAAAATTTAAAACGGATGTGTTGTCAAGTAGATGAGTTGCAGGTATCTATCATCCCGTTATAGCTATCATCCCCCCTCTTCATACATGCCCAGATGAGCTATATCGTTACGTGGAAGTTCCAACAGTAATCCTGTATTTGTCAGACAAACACCATTGTGCATTTAGACTTCATCCGACTGGTGATAATGGTGGTGAAAGGCATGGCTCTAGAGCTCAGCATTCCAGTTCTTTCAGGCACAGAGCTTCCATTTTAAGTTGCTGAAGTGTGCATTTTACATAGCTTTGAGAAGAAACACTCATAAACAGTGGAAACGACACGCGAGTGTATGGCACAGCATGTCAGCTCAGAAACAAGAAGCCATGTTTGGATGATAAGTTACTTTGACACTTACTGCACAGCAATTATTGCTGTAAAATCCAAAAGCTAATTTTTTTTTTTTTAGGGGTGAGAAGTGGTTAGAGATGAGCTTTTCTCCATACAGAAAGAAAGACAAGCAGATTTCTTTTTTTTTTTTTAAAAAAAGAGGTTCTCCTTCACCCAGTTCCTCAAGAGCTATAACAGACATGGTGCTTGCCCACCAACCTGCTGTTCCTGCTCCATCCTCTGTAAGGGATGGTAATAAAGTAGTTTCCACAGCAATCTTGCCAAAAAGAGACTCACAGAATCAGAAAATTACAGAGTCAAGTTACTCCCCCGATCTCAAACACCTCATGCACTGAGAAAATGCTTACAACTGACACCAGACTTTCTACTTGGTTTGTTTGTTTCGCTTTCTGGCACAAAAGGATGAATCTGATGGTGTTAATGGGAAAACTCCAGTTCCTTTCAGTATAGGTTGCATTACGGGCCTCCTTTTCCTCCAATTTTTGCCTGTGACTTGCTCCTCAACTCCTAGCCAGAAAGCATATTCTCCTGAAGTCTTGTATCTATAATCCTTAAATTACGTAATTAGTAAAACCCGTTGGTTACACAACTATTAACTGTGTAACTCACATCCTCTTGCTGCCTATAGCCTTTCAAAAGAAAATCACATTAATTTCAACTGTAATGCTGCCAAGATAAAACATATTTAAACCTGTTTAGGGCTCTCCATGGTGGACAATTTCAATTCTGCTGTGCTCCTAGGTAAAGTTTTTGACAACGGTTGTTGCACTGTCTGATGTCTGAGCCTTGGGAGATTCTGAGAAGAGCTTGCTGTCCTAGAATTTAAAAAAATAGTATCTTGAAAGGCTTTCACAACTCCTTTTTTCCTTCAAAATACCAAAAGATTAAAAGGCAGAGTTTTCAAACAAAGTAGTTTTTGGCTATCTTTACTCCCACTGAGGTTAAGATATTAATTTCAATCACATCAATGTTCAATATTCACTTCTTTCAAACATGCCACCCTACCTTATCCACGCTGCAGAAACTTTGTAAATTGTCTGCGTCTCCATTTTGGAAACTAGTCTCTATTTTCCTCTCAAAGATGCAGAAAAATGCACCACACAGTCAGCAGCGTGACTCAAGGCTTTAGTATTCCTATGGTACCACAACATTATTTCAGCTGTGCTGCATATTGATTTTATAGGAAAATTTTATGCCCAGAAAAAAACCCCCATGAATTTCTCTTACCTTCTTGGTCTTACTCCAGTTCTCAGCTGTTGTTTATTGTCTCCTGTGACAAAATTAATATTAAAATGGAAAATAATTAAGGATATAAAAAAGGGCAACTTGATTTTTTCTTTCCCCTTCAAAAATATTTTTAGGCACACATTAATGACCTTAGAAATAACAATGCATGAACAGGAACAGCACAGTTATAAGCAATGCAAGCTTGCAAAAATATTTTGAAAACAAACTGATTTTGTCGAGAGCAGTTTGGCTTCAGGCTTGTTAAATTTGAGGTTTGTTCAGTCTTTGGTTTCTTTGCTTACATTTTAAAACCAGTATCATTTTCAGAGTAAAACAGACACTACCAGAAATTAGATCAAGCACAATAATTTAATATGTCACACAGAATGCTTATTTAACGCTAACAATTTTTTCATTGCTGAATTGGGAAATAAGAATTTACCTTACTCTTCTTAATAGTAATTTTATCATGTTCAACATACCAAGACAGCATAAAGGCCACATTGCAATGGTGGTTATCAAACTATGTTATTTTTTGCTGTTATATAATTTGATTCTGTCAAAGGAAAGCTTTCTTCGTAAAACGTCAGCTCACAAAGCCCATGTGTGAACTCACAAAGCCCGAGGGTTTGTATCGTACTAGCATACACCCAGTTTTTTCAAAGTACATCTCCTATCAGTGTTCCCTGTAAATGCTCTTGCACCCAGATTCTCATACACTTACACAAAATAATCCTTCCCAAATGGATGTTTCACTGAAAGAGCATGGGAACACGGGAGACTTAGAGGCAGCAGAGCCCACACGTGAAACTTGGAAGCCTGCGGGTACACCTACAACACTGCAAACTGCAATTCAGCATAGAAATAACCCAGTTGGTTCTGTAGGACTTGCTGAGAGTATTACAAAGAATTTAGGAGGAAGGACCACTGCAGTAATCATATTGTTTGGCCTGTGTATACCACAGTCTGACCACGGACACAATTTAAGGCAGGTCACAAACTACCAGGCAGCAGCTTCTCAGGAGACACACATGCAGGAGGGAGGTTGTTTAGGCGTCAGGAAAAAAGGATGATACATCCCTGCCGGCATGGTCGCAATTCTGGGCTCAGGTAATATCACAGAATATCACAGAATAGTAGGGGTTGGAAGGGACCTCTGTGGGTCATCTAGTCCAACCCTCCTGCCGAAGCAGGGTCACCCAGAGCAGGCTGCACAGGACCTTGTCCAGGCGGGTCTTGAATATCTCCAGAGAAGGAGACTCCACAACCTCCCTGGGCAGCCTGTTCCAGTGCTCCGTCACCCTCAGAGGGAAGAAGTTCTTCCTCATGTTCAGACGGAACTTCCTGTGCCTCAGTTTGTGCCCATTGCCCCTTGTCCTGTCACTGGGCACCACTGAAAAGAGCTTGGCCCCATCCTCCTGACACCCACCCTTCAGATATTTGTAGGCATTTATAAGGTCCCCTCGCAGCCTTCTCTTCTTCAGGCTGAACAAGCCCAGTTCCCTCAACCTCTCCTCGTAGGGGAGATGCTCCAGTCCCCTCACCATCCTTGTAGCCCTCCGCTGGACTCTCTCCAGTAGCTCTTCATCTTTCTTGAACTGGGGAGCCCAGAACTGGACACAGTACTCCAGATGAGGCCTCACTAGGGCAGTGTAGAGGCGAAGGAGAACCTCCCTCGACCTGCTGCCCACACTCTTCTTGATGCACCCCAGGATCCCATTGGCTTTCTTGGCAGCCAGGGCACACTGCTGGCTCATGGTTAACCTGTCGTCCACCAGGACACCCAGGTCCCTCTCCGCAGAGCTGCTCTCCAGCAGGTCCACCCCAAGCCTGTACTGGTGCATGAGGTTGTTCCTCCCCAGGTGCAGGACCCTGCACTTGCCCTTGTTGAACCTCATCAGGTTCCTCTCTGCCCAGCTTTCCAGCCTATCCAGGTCACGCTGAATGGCAGCACAGCCTTCTGGTGTATGGCAGAGCGCCCCATGTCTGAGTAGCTTTACTGCCCAAAAAATGGGTACTCAGAGCTTGTAAGCGTCTAAGAGATTTACCGGCTTTTTGGGAACTGTTCATGTGGATCTAAGTTCATGGATGTGGCCTTGGCTACCACTCAGTTTGACTAAGTATGATGTGATAAATGCTTTGTAATACATTTTCCTTCTTGATTCATAACAAATCCCTTTGGTTTTGTCCTGCAAGGCTGCTCCTCTTTGTATTAACACCAATCAATAGGTTCTAGCCGTACATCTCCTCTTTGTGCAGATAATGTTTGCTTCCAGCTAGTACTGATCTTCTATATCACTGTGAATGTAATGATGACTAGTAGCTTTAGTACCTTTCAAAATCATTTCACCTATGCAGGTAATTTTATTATATTGATATAATGTTTCATTTAGCTGCGATTTCAAAGTTGCTGGCACCCATATGAAAGAATGACAACTGCTCAGAGATGTTCCCTGGCCAATCATCCTCTTCTCTGATGATTATGTTTTTCTTACAAGACAAACAGGTAGAGATGTTGGTGTTTTCTATACCATCCAAGCTCTTCATAATTGACTCTTACACAGTTGTTCTTATGGCTTCTATAAGCTGCATTTTGTGCTCAAGTATAAAACCATCAGGCTTTCAGGGTCATAACAGAATACTCATATTCTGGTTTGCCTTATTCTGTATTATTCATTTATACCTCAGGCTTTAAGTCCTTTGAAGAAAATAAACCTATTTCTTGTTTGGCACATGACCTTTAGTATATGAAAATGTGCAGAATAAATGGTTAATGAGACTAGTGGTGATAAACTTTTAAGCGCTAGCTTGGATGAGCTAAGATACAGTGTTTCACTTAAGTGATTTATTGTAATTTAAAAATTAAATGCAAAATCGAACAGACTTACTATTTTCTCTCCATGTGAGTGTATCTGTTCCACAATACTTTGTGCTTACATGGCATTTCCCAATACCAAAGCAGTTTTCAAAAGACAAAAATATCCCATTTGTTCCTCTACATAAAGAGAGAAGGAAGAGCAGAAGGCCTCCAAGCTCCATTTCTCAATTATTATGTCCAACGTGCAAGAACCATAGCTCTCTAACTGAAAGAGTGTTCCAACATTAAACGCTGACATAAGTGAGAAGTGCTGTGAGTATATCAGGCAAATACACATTTTAGGCTTTGAGGAACAAAAGCTTTCTTTTTGGAAACCCGCCACATACCAGTGTCCAGGAGTTTTTTGGTAATTTTAGGATACTTTTGAAACTTTACAAAGTAATAGCTTTCATATTCCATCAAAATTGTCTCAAGATCAATGTTGTCACAAACTTCAAAGCCACGTAAACTTAATTTCGTCTCTTGTTCCAGAGCATTTGCAGCATCAATATACCTGGCAATTTCAAAAAAACAAAGATCAAAAAACTGGGAGTCATTACCTTACTCTGATTTTTGAGAGAAAAAGCAAACAATAGCATTAGTAAGTATATGGTATTTTTAACCTGTCCACAACTCTATTATAAAAGTATAAACTCTATCTAAAAACCCTTTGCTGATTGCTTTGAAGTATTTTTAAATTATACAAGACATTTTTGTTCCAGAAACTGAAACAAATTAGCAAAGCAAACTGCCAAGATACATAATAGTAGTTTACCTCTTTCTCACAGCAAACCAAAGGGCCATGCTACCCATCCACGCAACAGAGGACTGAAGGACAACATTATGGGAAGCCAGACACACATAAACCCACAAATGTAGAGCGCTATTATTTCAAAAAAACATACCCCTCCTCCATTAAATAATGGGAAATTAGAATGAGGAGATTTTTTCGACGAGCTTCTGTTCGCATCTCATCCTGTGAATTAAGACAGAAGTCTAGATCAAATGTAATATTCTCTTTATTGCTGTAAACAGCATCTAAATGTAGCCTGTGGAAACAAACAAATTAAGACAACAGCATGTAAGAACTGTAAAACAACTCACTGTTAATAAACAGAAGTGGTTTTCAATGTAATTTTTCTTACACATTATCAGGGCTACTGGATGGGTAGAAAGCTTTTCTTAGAGAAAATTACTTTGAAGTTGAAAAAATAACTTACTTCCCTTACTATGGTTACGGATCTCCAACATGTTCAGGCTGGTGTGAATTTCAGAGTAGGACTCTTGCAGACCTCACGCACAGTATCTCCAGCGGCTGTGCGAGGAAACCTTGTGCCACAGCATGGCTGTGTCCCTCCCTCTAGAAACCCTTTTTCTGAGTGCTTGGAGAAGGGAGGATGAAGAAAGGGTCTGGGATCTGCATAACCACGCTACAAAGACCAGCTGTGCACTGTTGGCACCTCCCAGTTCATGGCCCTTGATATACACAAACACAAGTGAAATACAGAGCACTTGAAGAATCAGGAGTTTGGGATAACACCAGACTTGCACGATTTTAACACAGGAGTAACCAAAGTCAGGCCCCAGCATGCAGGAATCTCAGTATGGAGTCAGTCCCATGGATTTCTTCACACAGATTGGAGAACCCGAAGTCATTCACAAATGGTTCAGCGATAAAAGCAAGGCAGCGTAAAACATCTTTGCCATCATTCAGTGAAGCTACATCTGGGGGAGCATAAAGTGCAACATCAAGTACAGCAAAAGGGACACTAGAAACAGAAATCTTGTAAGATATTGGGACAAAGCCTTATTCTGATGAAATGTGCCATATATGCTGAGTGCCTGCAGAGAAACCCTGAGATTTTAGGGTCATAGCAGAAGTTGCTGCAAGGAAAGCTCTAGAAATCAGAGTATCCACTTTGGTCTGCCTCATTGGGATTTGAAGCTGGGACCACAGTAAAAGCAGGTATGGCCAAACTCACATTTAGGCAGATAAATGATTTCCTTTCTCTTTTAGGTTGCTGACATTCAGCATTATCTACGAGGACCCAGCGTTAGCAGGAACGACTGGCACTTACTCAGTGGATGGAGAAACAGCAGCAGTTTATGTTGCTTGCACAGCACACACATAGTCCCACAAGATGCGTAAAAGGAATATCCATACAGAAAGACAACTACCCTATCCTTCCAGGTCTCTTGGAAGGAAGTATCATTATAGCAAACTGTGGATACTGGAAAACCATTTACTCCTACGAGCAAAGGTGCTTTGGGGTGGTGCAAAAAAACAGCTCACCTCTTCTGTGTGCCTTTCTTTTGTCAGATGAGACCTATCTGCTCCCTCTGCTCCATAAACAGCGGTGGATATCATACAGCATTCTGCTGCTAATTTAAACACTTGAGACAGTGCAATCAGCTATTGCTTTCTTTGAAAACTAATACCTCCCCGTGTGTTTGCCAACCTGTAAAAAGTATTGGGCAGACCAGGCAAAAGGTCTTCCAGTATAGCAGGTATCTTCTGGGACGTTTGCTTCAGACGTGGGGCCATCTAGTGACACAACTAAGAAAGGTTTGCTTTTAACAACGTTTCCTGTGGCGTGAAAGTGTATCTGTATTTCATACCCCAATAAAAAGATTGGTAGAATCTTCGTTCTGGTTTTCCAGAGAGATCAATCAAACTGGCTGGGGAAACGGAAAGAAACCATACCACACTTCCAGCCTTTATGACCTTTGATACCTGCTGATAAAGTTATGCAGCCAATCTGTTTCTGAGTCCATAAGCAAGCTACAATTCCATTTGCCTTTCAGTCGTTGTATGAAGATGATTTTTCTAAAAAATTATTTAGGGAGGAAGAGTGCTGTGTAAATGCTTGGTAGATCAGTAACTCTTTGATCAGTCCCTTAGAGGTGCTGCAATGAGAAATGAATCAATTCCGAGAGCTGTCACGAGCAAAGAGAAAACAGTGGCACTCTGGGATGAGATGGTCTTTCCCTTCTTACTATTTTGACATGCTGGTGTTTGAAAAAAACAGATTTTGAACTGTGGACGTTTCACCATTTCTCCTGGATGATCTGAATTTTCAGAAATAGGGTTGGAAGTGAAAGAAGGAGGCTAGGGTCATCACTTGCTGAGACTCCCACCTGTACGCTCTTCTAAATGCAACTGCTCCTGCTGTTTCATGCTGAGAAAAATTAACTGTTGCATTTGCCCACATATCAAAAGGCAAGATCACAGCTACCTCTGAATATTTAAACACGATATGAAAACACAGTGGTTGCCACAGAAGACACATGCATCACGTGTTTAATGTTTGAGTATTCACAGTAACACTTTTGACAAGCGAGGAATTGCATCTGCCTGATAAACTGACAGGGCTTACAATCCATGCTTGGAACATTCCTTTAAAATAATTTGTATTCTGGTGTGTCTTCTGCCGCTGTTAATCCCACTAGGTTACTTCTGCTATCCATAGAAGCATTTTAAGTTCTAGTACAAACAGTGATGCAGTGATGGGCAGCATCTCAAATACCCTTCTAGGCAGAGATTCGCTTTGGGTATAGGATAACATTGTGTCTACGTACGAGCAACCCACTTCATGCTTAATGTTGTTCTTATTGTGCTGAGCAAAAGTGAAAATTTACATCAAAAACGAGCTCCACTGAAAAATCAGAAGATAGTTGAGACTGAGAGGTTCATTCTGTCTTTATCTTGTGTTAATACGAATGCAAAAAGGAAAGGTTAATTTGAGAAGTCAGACATCTGTCCAAAGAAAACTAAGCTGTTAACCAGCCGATCAACTGACAAAGACTTGCATTAGATTGGACCTGAAAAACAGAGCAGAGGTATCAAAATCTCTGATCCCAGTTCTGTGAAGTTTCTCTAAAACAAGAATTCAGGACCTTTCAATACATAACTCTTTCCAAATCATAAATCTTGTGAGCCAGTAGCTCATGGACTATCGCTTTCTTGACCAGCCCCACAAAGCCACGTCTCCGTGCCTTTCACCAGTCTTATTCCACCACGCACTCTTTCCAAGGGACAGATGAAACTCCGCACGTGTTGGTGCCACCAGCAGCTTTAGCTGTCCATTTAAACAGCTCTCTGCCCACGCTGGTCTCCTTTCCTGAACTCCAGTCTGTTCTCCAGGGCCTGACTGCCGCTGCAAATACGTCCACAAAACAACATGCCTGCCACAGTACAGACAGATACTAACACTGCCCAGGACTTCTGCTGTGCTTAGAGAGGAAATGGTAAATCTTACACAGCGTGAAAAAAAATAGGAGTACTTACCAGTGCAAAGTTACTTAAAATTCAGTTTAGCTTTATAGCGATTTAGCCTTTCTGTTTAATTAGTATTTAGAATTGCACGTTGTTTATAGCCACTGGTATTTCAATAGATGTTTAAGTGTTTAAAGTTTAATAAGCTTCCATTCTTAAAAGAACAAAAAAAGTATGTAATTAAATTTTCAATTACTATAGGGGATTTTGGGGTCCATGCAATTAATAAAAGCTTAAGGCACTTAAGCGTGATCTTGTTTTAAAAACTAAATAGTTGAGCACTTAACTAATTAGCTCCAACACTTCTAGTGTATTTTATTTATTTCTAGCTTAACGAGAGTGGTACATACTACTTTCTTTGAGCCGTCTAAAATTAAACTCTATTAAGAGTCATGCATCTTTAAATGCAATTGTTTGTGTAGTCATTTCCATACCTTTTACTAAAATGCATTTACATTATAAATCAACCTGGTCTCTTGTGGAATTCCACCAAATTAATGGACCTACTAAAAGATTAATTTAACCCCGTAATGTTTCATTACCATTTGACCCTATATTTCTGCATAAATATATCTGATAGAATGAAGAAAAAAGTTACAGAGTAAGTCATGGTCTGAGAAGCTTGGAACTAAGAACTACCCTGCTGTAATACTGTTCCGTTGTACATCCCGCGGGGGCAGTCAATAAGGTGTTCAGAAGGATCTGGGATGAGGAGCTCAGAAAAGAGGCAAGCAAGGAAAGATCTTATCATAATACACATTGTCCCTGCCCTATTTACCTTTGGGATCCCAGGACAGCCGCCAAGTGTGGGGTTCCTCAAGATCAAGCTGACACCATGCGCCAGGACAAAGAGAGCAGCTGAGGCGGGACGACTCACCCAATTTTCTTCCACCTTCCTGTATCCCCACAGCTTTCCCACTCCCCTAGCCCTTTGCATCTTACATTTGCAGCCTTGCCAGGCTTTTTAGAAGGCTGATGTTCAATTATTGTTTGGCTTGCTGACAGCATTTTTTTGAGAAACACTAGCGGACAAGGGAAATGGCAAGTTTTAAACCATGTATAACTTGGCTGCCATTGAATAGAATTTCCCAGCACAGAGAAGAGGCGCTGCTTTTCTCTCTTCTCTCTTCCAAATTATACAAGCCTGCTGCAAACAATAGAATTGGCAAAGGTTCTCACGAAGGATTACAAATGGCTTTAATAATTAAAGACATACAGCAAGCTCACCACAGAAGTTATGGCTGTCCTAGTAGTAACACTAGGGTGCACCCGAGAGGTGTTACGTTTAAAATCTAAAGACATTTTACAACTTGAGTTCGGAAACAGAAACCTTCTGATTTCTCCCCCACCGCAATAGTTACTTGCCAGCTTTCATTAATTCATGCTCCGATGCTCAGAGCCACTTACAGACCACTATTATGTCCCTCTTTGAACAGGAACGTTGCTGAAGCCAGGTTTTGCACCGCCGAGACTTCACTAATTTGAAGCAGTATGTGTTACAAATACGTACAAATGAATGGACACAAAGTGTGGTGAATTAATAAACAATACAAATTAAGGATGCTGAATTTACAAATTAATTAATAAGCATTAACTCTCCCTGTCATTTGTATGAATTTGCAAAGTTCTACTGCAGTTTACAATAATATTGCTTGTCAAGAGTGAGTTACAGAACAAACATAGGAAATACTTCATAAATAAAATCAGTGAAATGCCTCACAAAACAAACTTATTTGATTGTAAGACTACACTGGGTAGCTGTGAACAGCCATAGAATTGTAATGCATTTAGGAATTTATACAGGAAATTATCTTTTTTAAACACTTTTTCCCAAACAGGTAGAATAATAATCTCCATTCTGTAGAGGATATTAATGGGAAAATGGAATACAGATAAGGACAGAGCTGGGGAACCAGGAAGTCCAGTAATTATTTAGTGCTACAAATTAAAGATGTAGCAGCCTGACTTTTTGATACTGCATTGGAATACTGGAAGTTCGGAAAACAGAAATTAAGTGTCTAGGCTCCCTTCACAGAACACAAAAACCTGAGAGTAAGAATGAAAAAATCCTCTTGGCAGCTTCAGGTTGCTCCTTAATCACCCACTGGCTTTAAACAAAGTAGGCTCCAAAGTTCTGCTCCTTTGCAGAATATGCACATCTCCCTCTACTCTGTACCCAAAATATAAAATCTGATCAACACATTCGTCCTGCCATGCTAAAAAGCTACAGAGAAGTCAGCTTACAAAGCAAACCAACCCAAACCCAGTGGTACAGCTTAGGGGGGAAGAGTTCTTGAGCTCCAGGTCCTATTCCCACAAATGTTTCTGTGTTTAGCAGTCAAAACCACTCTTGGGACCAGGGCTACCCAAATCCCTATTGGCGAGGTTACAAATCAGACCCTTTTTCTCTTGTCTTTCTTCTGCACATCAACACCCTTTCAATACCACACCTTAGGGCACCATTCTCCGTGGCTGGCATCCGAATCCACTTTGGGGCTCAGACAGGGACTGACCTGTCCCATTCCTAAGTAAATATGTAATCTACTCACCTAAGACTTTGGCATAACCTAAAGTCTCAGAACTCCTCCCAAACCGACCATTTTTGTGAGCAATCCCGCCCTGCTCGGGCACAGCGGGGATTTCTGTCTGCATACAGAGCACCCGACCCCTTTCTGGGAAGGGGTCAGCAGTCCTGCAGTCTTGTCTTACTTTATTTGACCAGCAGATGGAAGCAGAAGAACAGGTTAATAGCAAAATCCCGCTGCTTCGGGGCCTCCTGGAGCTCGACCCACCCGTGGGATGGAGGCACGGAGGGACTGCACAGCCTTGACTTATGGCGAAGGGAGCTGAGGGAGGAAGGAACACGGACTTGTCCCCTTTCGCTCTGTCTGCTCCCGCCATGACCACACAACGGAGAGGGGCTGTGAGGAGCAAGGGGGCCTGCCGCGCCCTGAGGGGCCGGCAGGACGAGGAGCGCTTCCCTCCTGCAAAGGGAAGGGAAACGAGAAGGGGGGGCGGCGGGAAACCCCAACGCGTAAGGGGAGCCAGGGCCGCCGTCCCGGCGGGCCACCGAGCTCCGCCTCCCCCCGCCACGACCCGGTCGCCACGACACCGCCGTCTCCCCAGGCGCATGAGCGCCGTCCCGCCGCGCATGCGCAGAAATCGCCCCGCGGTTCCCATAGCAACGGGGGACGCGCGGCCGCCCGGTTCTTACCGCCTCCCTCGCCTGGTGCGCGGCTCTCAGCGTCCGGCAGGAGAGCTCCATCGGGGCAGGCAGCGGGCCGGGCGGGCAGCGGGCCCGACCACCGGCGGGTACAACCCGCGGGGAAGGCCGCGGCGAGCTCCCGGTACCGCCGCGGCGGCCAGCGGGCCCCGTGAGGGAGAGGCCCGCCCCACCTCCCTCACGCAGCCACTCGAGACGCCGGAGAGTGACAGATTGCCCGAAGGGCTGCCCAATCATGAGCGGAGGAGGGCGTGGCCGTTTAAAGGATGGGCCAATCACGGTGGGGAGGAGAGGCGGGGCGAACAGCAAGCACCCGGGGAGGGAGGCGGGGGAGTTTGGCGGGCTGTGAGGGCGGCGGAGGGTTGCTGGGCTGGTTCAGACCGGTCCAAACCAGCCCTGCCCGCCATAACCCGCCGTTAAACGTGTCCACCTCACCCAGGCAGGCGAGGTGCGCCGGAAAAGAAGCAGAGCCTGGTTGGCCCCTCTCATTGAGGATGGCGGTGGGGCTTAAAATGGAGGCCAGTGGCACGCTGGCGCTGAGGGAACGCAGGGCTGTGAGAACGGCCCTCTTCAGAGCACCTGAAAGCCGCTGTTAAACTCGGCTGGGTGGTTGCTGCAGCCTCCTGGGTTCGGGGTGTGAATTACTGTTGGGGTGATCTGTGCCTGCTGGAAACTGTGCTCAGTCCGGCTGGAGGAGAACATTAAAAAAAAAAACCCAACCCTGAAAATACGTGGAAGGGAGGTTAGAGCGTGCGAAAGGCTTGCTCGGTGGCAGCCACAACAGGGCATGAGGTGGGACAGAAAGGGTCGAAATGAGGCAGAGCAATTTTCTGGAAGCACCCTGCCCGTTGGTACGTGAGCGCTTCCCAGCCGGGCAGCTGCAGGTGCACGTTCTGTCCCGAAGTCCTGCCCATTGGAGGCCAACCGCTGTTCTCGGACAGGGTGACTACCAGGTTCTTCACATCCATGCCGTGTCACGCTTGCTTGGCCTCCTCAACCCCATGTTCTCAGACATCTACACCTTCCCGCAAATGCTGTCTCCACAGTATAACCGTCAATACCCCAAAAGGCTTTATCCTTTTGGTGCAACCCCGTTCCTGGTCAGGAATGTTTCTCCATCCCTTTTCTTAAACCTTCCTGAGGAGACTGACTATACGGACTCCGATATCCAAATCGAAGACCCTTTATTTATCAGAAAGCTGCGTTTTATACCCTTGCAAAGCTGTCCACGCGCTCCAACCCAAATGCTTATTGGTTGACATACATCGTTCATGCGCCTATTATAAACATTCAATTGGCTAGATTAGCTGTGCATGATTTCTCCTTCGTTTGCTCGAGGCGTTCTGCCAAAGTCCTCTTTTGCACTTAATAACGCCCTTATTTTTCTCTTGTTCAGAAACTCTCAAGGACCTCATGACCTTCGTTGATGTAGTATATTCCCACACCTTCCCAATCCAGTATATGACAACACAAGCTTTCTATTGCCTCGAGCTCCCTTTGCTAAGTATCTCCAGCTGCACATACCTCTTATAACCCTTCTCTCTCTCCTTCAGATGTGTCTTAATCTTAAGGATTCTCTAAGCAAAAACAGGGCTTCAGCGTATGTGAACTGCTCATTTAGTTGTGCTGCAAATGTAATGTACTACCATCTTGTTAAGCATACAACTTAATACATATCTTTTTTTATTAAATTCATCCCATAAAACATGGAGTTTTCAAAGTGGACCAGATTAATGTTCCTGCATCCATTTAGGTCCTCTCCTGCTAGCCTTTGTGTTTAATTTTGTGGTCTTGATGTGGCAGTAGAGTAAGCAATGGATTAATTTCCCATTATTGGGCGCTTCTTTTTTACGGCTGTGAAGGAGAATTTCCTATAATTGAAGTTAGGATCTAACCCATCCCAATTAGGTTTCCCAGATCATATCACTACTGTTGAGAGAATCGCCTGGGTTCTCGGCTTTGCTTGACTGGAGAGAGTTTCCTGATGGGTCTCTAAAAGGGGTAGTGGTAACTTAATGTGCGGTTTGCTACTGCTTTAATGGATGCAGAGAGAGAGTCTTCAATTCTTAGAACACAAACTTGAGGGTAATTTTCACCGTATGTTTGTCAGTGAATCTTTCAAACTGACCATGGAGACAAACACACACCCGCAGTCAGGGAGGCCATGTTCAGGGCTCTGAAATCCCCCGAAAGCTCAGGTGGTTAAAGCTGCGAGGGCGGACTTGTGTGGCCGAACAGCGCTGGCTGGCAGGATCGAGCAAGTCAAGAGCCTCCAAAGAAACCTTGCTAGGGAACTCATTATCTAGGCCTTACATTCACAGAATCACAGAATCACAGAAGGTTCGGGGTTGGCAGGGACCTCTGTGGGTCACCCAGCCCAACCCCCTGCCGAAGCAGGGTCACCCAGAGCAGGCTGCACAGCACCGCGTCCAGGCGGGGCTTGAATATCTCCAGAGAAGGAGACTCCACAACCTAATTCAATAGACATCATTTAATAAAAATAATAATGGTCAGGTAAAAAACTTTATAGCAAACATTTAAATATTTCCTTGCTGTCCTTATAACAAAAATACAGGTGTATAACTCTGGTATGTTAGGATAGGCAAGCAAAGCTAATTAACACAATTTCGTCATCAAAACTGATTAGAATATAAAAAGTAAAGCAGAATAAATTAGGTTCCTAAGTTGCATTTTTTTCTGCTAAACATTAATATGAGTGACATCACGGTAGTATATAGTTATATATAGTAGTGCATATATGTAGCTATATATAACTTTATATAACTTCACTGCATGTCTTGACATAACAGGCAGAAGGTTATATCCCATCTAAGTTCTGTTTTGTCAATTGGCTGCCCAGGAGTGTGGATGCAAAGCACCCATGTGAACTATTTCTTTCCAATAAATACAGTAATTATCCAACTCAGAATCTCCTGTCTTGTAATCAGAGCCCGTGCTTTTATCGACAGCAGAGCAATGAAGGGGGTCTGTGAGCCTCTGTGCTTTGACACTTCCAGACCTAACAGGAGAGAGGTGTGGGCACTGAGCACCACGTGGTTACATTTTTGCCATCCACTTTCTCTGATGTTACGTTAAAAGATAAATGGCTATGAACAGGAAAGATGATGGAGAAGCCTGAAGCTAGTTTCAGAAAGTTCTTTCCTTTAAACACAGCAAACACAAAAAAATCTCCCTTCAACCCAGTCATCTCCATCCTAGCGCTGCTTGTAATTGGTGTTCAGCTCTCTGTCAGCAGCTGGTTAAGCAGCACAGGAGGAGTTTGTCGAGGTGTAATGCTGAGGAGTGTAATTGCTGCAAAGCTGGGAGCAGCTGTGGGGTGGGGGTTTTTGTGTGGTTTTTTTTTTTCCCCAGCAGTCTCAGTGTGTTTGTGGGAGGCAGGCAGAGTTGATTTTGATGACTGGATGTCTCCGTTTCAGTAGGTAACACGGGTGTGGGAAGAGTCAGTGCTTGTGTGGACAGACTGTGCATAGTCCTAGAAAGAGTACTAAAGCAGGTTGAAGCCCAGATGTATTTTTCGTTTTCCTAGCAAGCCTAACTCAATTTAGGGGGTAGGATCCTTAGCATATATAGGCTCCCTTCTTACCCTTGTTAGAGCCTGTTGGGAGAACAAACTAATTGCTGCAGTGATGTCCTGTCAGATGGGAGCATGAAGTGGCTGCCTTGAAAAAGGGCAGGTTGGGTGCTCCTCTGATGGCTAGTGCTGGGCAGAGTTTTAAAGCTTGTATTGCAAAATCAGAAAGGGCTCATGGGGAGAGTGGGGGAAATGCTTTAGGAGCTGCAGCAGCAGGGGCTTGTGAGAGGAGAAAGAAGAGGGGAAGGAGGAAGCATCGGAAGGGGAGGTGCAAGAAGAAGCAGCAGAAGCTGGAAGAATGCCTGACACTTGAGGTAGGTCTCTTGAAAGTTTGTTGGAAAGAAAAATATTGGAAAGTGTGAACCTTTGGTAAGCTGCTAAGATGGCCTGGTGTCTGAGGAGTGTCGAGTCTGGAGCTGATGCGTGTGCGAGGAGTTTGGAAAAACCAGCAGGAATTGGAAGACCCGGAAGAAAAGGGGAGACTGGTTCTAGTTACTGGAAAAACCAGAAAGAGGGAAGATTTGAAAGAAACCTTGGTATGGAGATAAGATAATGGAGTGGGAGAGGATAGGCCCTATGTTTTTGTGGACCTAGGAAGAGGCTAGAGGAGGACCAGATGTATGGAGTAGGTGTTTTTTCAAGGGTACGGCCCAGTGATGAGTAGGAGAAAGGTTGTGAGGGAAGGCTGGGGGAAAACAACATATGGTGAAGAAAAGAACTCTAAGGAACTCTTCAAGCAAAAAATTAGGGTAAGCTAATACGGAAACTTATTGTCTTATGCATGTGAGGTATTAAAACACAAACTATAAACTGTTCGCCTTTATCCCAGCCGATGTAGTGGATGAGATGAACGGGAAGGTTGAAAGATGTGATTATAAAGTGAGACGTGAGTGTTCATGAGGAAAGAAAAATGCCCAGCTCTGGTGGGAGTTTGTTCCCAGCGTGCCAGAGAGAAGAAACGTGTGAGGGCGTGCTGGAAGCAGAGGAGAGCGGGCTTTGGTCTGGCCTGCGCTGTGTGCGCTTTAACGATCTGAGAGCCCATAACCTGCAGCTTGCCCCTTTGTTTTGGTGTTGAATTGCGGGGCAAAATAAATGTCTGGTGGACGTGGGAGCTGGACTCGCGCAGCTGCGTGGCAGGCAGCACGCTTTATTCGGCTGCGAATCCCTGGTTTTGACTAATGACTGGCGTTTGAAATTAATAAAGTCCTTATGTTTAAATCCTCAAGGAAGCGACTGTTGTAAGACCAAGCGCAGAATGCAGGGAAGGACTCGCTAGCCACCGTTATGGTTAAAAACTTTCGCAGAACTACGGGTTTATCTTGGACTAGTTGATCGTAAATAAATAGGAAAGCCTGCTTCAAAAGGCTAGTGCGAAATTACCACTAAAAAGGTGAATTATTGAGTTCCTCTGTGTCCAGATCTTGTAGCGATATGGAGTGATGGTAGCCAGTGTCTATGGCTGCGTCGGTACCCTCTGTAAAATCTCACCTAATTAGTCCCCCAAATCGTATGCCCTCCTGGCTCCGAATCCATCAACCGTGCAAGAACTGCTGAATTTTGGTTAATAGGGGCAAATACATTTTGCCTTTCAGACCTTCCCCCCCGCACTGTCTATCTTCAACTTCTTGTTTGAGCCTGTCTGGCTGCTCGCCTGTTTGTCAGCTCGGTCTTTGCCTTTCTTTTTTCTTGCAATAAATCGGTTGTTTGGTTTGACGGCCCAGTTGCCGGTGGAACTAGGTAATTGTGACTAGGTAATTATTGTGACTAGATAACGAGCTCTGGCTGGTTTGGAAAATCACATTCTCAGCTGCACCTCGGTGTTTATTTTTCTGTAAATGCCTCCCTTGCAGCAGGAAACCCATTATCTGGTTTTGAAGCTTGCTGCCAGTGACATTTTTCACTTCGTTTTTTATTAATAAAGCGTGTCACATCATTATAACACGAATTATGACAGCGTTTTTGAGGAGACGGACAGAACTAACCAAGCTGTCAAATCCCAGCACGAGTCTGACCTTTCTGTTTAATACCCTTCCATCGCGAGGCTGTTTTATTTGCTGTTATTCCTTTTTTATTTCGGTGAATACAGTCATTTCTGTCTAACCGCCGAGCGTCCCCTCAGCGACGTCTCGTTTTGGGGAGCGGGAGGGCGGCAGCCCCGGGGGTGCCGATCCCGGCTCGGGCCAGGCCTCTCCGGCTGCCTCCTCCCCGCGGCTCTGGGCCTGCCGGGGACCCCCGGGGGTCGCGGAGGGGCCCGGCCCGGTACCGGCCGGTTTTCCCTCACGGTTTCCCTCAGGGGCGGCCCCGGGAGGCGGCGCGGAGCGCGCTCCCCCCCCCCCCCCCCCGCCCGGAGCCGCCCTCCGCCGTCACGTGCCGGGGGCGCGCGCAGGGTGCACGATGGTGGCGGCGGCGGCGGGGCCCGGCGACGGCGGCGGCGGCGGGAGCAGCGGAGGGTAGAAAATGGCGGATTTCGAGGAGCTGCGGGTGAGGAGCGAGAGAGGGAGGGAGGGAGGGGGAGACGAGGGCCAAGATGTCGCCCGGCCCTTCCCGCGGCAGGGGGAGGGCCCCTCGCTCACCTCCGCCGGCCCTTTCCTCACGGGGAGCCCCCGCCGCACCCCTCGGCGCTTCCCGGGGGAGCGGGCAGCCGTCGGCCGCCTCTCGCCGAGGCGGCAGCCCCTGACGGCTGGCCGGCCGGAAAGCAGCGGGGCCCCGCGGCCCGCCGACGCCTTCCCCGGGGGAAGGGAGGAAGCGGGGCCGCCCCGGAGGGCGGTCGGGGGGCGGCGGGAGCCGGCGGCCCTCCCTGAGGAGAACCCTCCCTGGCGCTTCCCCGGGGAGCCCGCTTGCCGGCTCCGCCGTGAGGGTTGTGGCGGTGGTGGGGCTTCTCCCCCACCTCCCGACATCTTACGAGCCGTTTCGGTTTTTGCCTGCGGCCCGACCGGGCGAGGAGCCGGGCCCCGGCCCGCTGCCGGAGGCTCGCTTGGCGGGGCCCAGCGCCCTGACGGCGAACTGAAGGGAGAATGCCGAATGATTACCGGATTTTTGAAAACGCTAGCAATGATTGAATTTTTGGAAAATCCCTTAACCGCTTGCTGACCGGGAAAACCGTGCCTGTGAAGCGTGAAATCCAGTATTTCTTTTCAGACCTGTTTTGTCTTCAATTGAATGCCTTTCGTATAGCGCTCGTGGACTTTCTGTAACAGATTTTTTTCGGTGGGGGGTGACCTTTCATATTTTCAGGTGTGTACACAAAGAGCCGACTGCGTCGTTTCAGTTTTTCCTTGTGTTTCCTGAATAATCTGTGAGTTATCTTTGTTTGGAAGGAGACTTGTCCTTCTGCAGCATCCACACCTGCAGAAATGCTGCCGAGGGAATGCTACGTGCTCGCTGAACCCACCCAACCTAGACTTTCCTACAGAAGGAATAAAAGTCAGTTAAATAGGAACCACTGCGAGTTAGGCTTTAGTGTAGAGAAAGGTCTGATGGCTGAACTGACTGTAGTCTGACCAACAGTGGGAAATGTGCTGCAATCGCCAGAGAATTTCCTACACCAAGGATTCTTCCAGCGCTAATACTGTTTGGGTTGAGGTGCCTGTAGCGTACCTGAGGAGCTCGGTTTCAAAAAATCTCATGGAAAAAAATGAGTGTATTCCTTTGAGGCCAATAGTGCTCTATCTCAGTCTTAGGTTTAAAAAGTGTTGGCTTATTTAGTCATAAGTGAAGCGCTTTTTTTGACTTGTATTTGTTTACATGTTTTCTTGTTTAGTGTCGTTGGTCACTTTCCAAGGTCTCTCAAATGGTGTAGCTACATAGGTGGCTAAACCCCCAGTGTAAACTGTGTAGCAGAGAGAACTTTTCATAGTGTAGCTGCTCTTTTCCAGGCTTGAGTGAGAGCCGTAATCCGCCTTTTCCAAAGTACCCTCATTAGTTATCTAGATATGTGTGAGTGTTGATGGACTTCCTCTGCGAACTGGGTACTGAAATATTTTTGAAATTATCTATGTACCTGAGTTGCTTGCCAAAAGTGACACAGGAAGGACGGGAGGAAGAGGGAATGGGGTTTCAGGCCCACTACAGGACTGCCCTTTCATCACTCGAAAGAATAGGTATCAGTAGTTTAAAAAAAAAATACTGGTCTGAAGAAATATCTTTTGATGTTCCCATTCATCTTATTTGTTAACTGGAGTGCCGGTGAAATGAATCTGTTAGCCTGGAGCTTCTCTAAATGTTCAGCATCTGTCTGATAATAATTCATAGTCCGTTTTGGGAAATCTCTAGATATTTTTTGGAAGAGAGTATAGTAATTGCCTCATGTCTTCAAGGCCTTTACTGCCATTTTTGTTTTAGGAGTGATCTTAAACCGCTGCTTTATAGATTAACACATGGGACATTTTTATGGCAGTATTGTTTGCTGCTCTCTTGTTGATTGCAATTTCCTGTAGTATGTGATCTCTACCTGCCTTACAAAGGGCCGCTAGGGCAATTTGGAGGCTTGAATTTATGTTAGTAAATTGTTAAGGACTGACCAAAGGCAGAAGGTCAGAGTTCTCTCTTAAATCCTGTTTTCAAGGGAAACATGCAGGGACAGCATTTTTCTATTCTCGCGGTAAAGGATTGTTTTAGTACTTGTTAGTACCATCCCTGCCGTCCTCTGGATCTGCAGAGTAAAAATTCGGGGGAGCTATGACCAGAGGGTTGTAACGAAGAGGCTGTAGTGAAGGAAAACAAAGACTCCAAGGAACCTGCTGTTACATCACGCCTTTTGGAAATCTTCAGTTTTGTTAAAGGATTTGGAAGTAGATGTAACTGCAGATCCCTTCCAGAACTTCATAGAAACCCTCAATTAATTAGTAGTGTTTATTGAATTCTGTAGGCTACCAGTTTCTGGAATGTTAGGGAGGTGCTGAGAAGATGTGGTGAGCACAACTGTACCTGTTTTACATTTTGAGATACAGTTTCCAGACCTGCTGTTCACAGATGTGTTTTTAAACATGGCTCATACCTTTATCCGTAACCCTCACTCACGAGCAGCCGGATGGATGTCAGAGGGATTACACAGGCACAGGCGGGCGTGGAACAGAAGTCGGCAGTCTGATGTGGAGGCCAGAGATGGCATGTGAATGCATTTTTGAACAGAATTGGCCTAGGAGTGGGGAACTACAGCTCCTTCTGAGAGCCATCTGTGAGAAAACAATTCCAGTTCCCAACAAATTCTAAACTGACTGAGATTTGGCTTGAAGCTACGGTTTGCATCCCAGCAAAATACTGCAGATAAGTGAATCGGTTATGTATTATTACTTGGAGACAGAGAGAGGGAGAACATCTCTTAGGTCCCTTACGTTTCTGCTGGCATCCTGACTAGTTTGGAAACAAATAATACGGAGTGCATGCTATCCTTGAAACATTGCAGATCCCAATTTAGAAGATAACAGCTTCAATCTCATAGTTCGTATTTATTTGGGTTTTAACGTAATGTGTGAGTTTCATCTTTATGGGGGGGGGGAAATGAGCTCTTCTATGCCAAAACTAATTTGTGTGACACTAGCCATCAGTTCCATGGCCATTGTGGGAAAAACCTCGTTTTAGTGAGAAGAAATGGAAGTGTGCTCATATGTCCTATGTGGAAGGGGAGAGAACACAAAATTTAATGGAAAATCAGGCTTTATAAATGCTGAAAGTAAGTCCTACTTTTAATTTTTGCTCTTGCACACCCAGCACTGAAGTCAAGCAATTCAAATATGAAGAGCAGTATGGTTTGGAAACCATATTAAAATACAGAAATGTAAGTCTCATTCTTGTATGTATTGGATTGCTTGTTCGTACCAGAGTTGGTGTCTTTCCACTTCTCTTGCTTTATTTTTCCAGTCTGAATGGACAGTGTTTGCCTGTTCACCAGGTGAAGCAGTGCTTAGTGCTAAATTGTTAGCCAGGAAGAAAACCCTGAGAGCTGTCTTCACGTGTCCTCAAGGTCACTGCCAAACACTCTGTTGTACTCTGTTTTATTTTAGCTGTGTGAAGATTGTATTGTATGTGCCAACCCGTTTGGGGGTTTGATGTAGAAATCAAATTCTGTGTGTTGATCTGGGGTAAGGTTAACATTATGGACAGAACAGAGATTGAGAAGTTTCTGTTGGTGATGTAGTGATCTTTAGTTGCAGTTAACATTGAGTGTGTTAAGATAGCCTCTGAGAAAACATTGTTAGTGACCTATGATAATATATTGTTATTTTGTATCTGTACATAATTCCCCTGTTCTTCCTAGATGTATAGTCACTTTTTCAGACCAGTGAGGCTTGTTGTGGTGCCTTAAGTTTGTTATGTCTCGAATAACTGACAGTTAATGATTGTGCTGAGATACAGTGATGAGGGAAAAGAAGATAATGTAGTTTGTGGTACTTAAAAAATGATGCTGCAAATAAATGGATCAAGCTTTCTTTTGAACATCTTATGTGAGTGTCAGTATTTGATTTAGGATTTTCACTGTTACATTTAAGTGCATGCAACTTTGAAGACTGATGCCTAATTTAGGAGCCCAGCTAGAGTTAGTCTAAATAAAAATCCCCACATTACTGAGGACCTGATGGTCATGCTGCTTGCACCAGTTGTTCTGCAGAGCTGCTCTTACTGTGCCGTACTACTTATACAGATTTAACTACTGACAGCTTCATTCTTTCCCAGGACTTGTTTTTTTATCTATAGTCACACTGGTTTCCAGGGTACACTTATATTTGTATTTAGGGTCAGCATAGAGATCTTCAGCCATGCCAAGACACAAATTGCTCTTTCTTACCAATATGACACATGTCTAGCCTGCTGTAAATCAGCATGTATGCAAGTATATTGCGAAAGATGTCACAAATGTGCTTCTCTGCTGTGAGTGCCCAGAACAGGGCTTAAAAGTCAGGAGTGAGGATTTGTGGGGCTGGTCTTTGGTGCGTCCCCTCCCTACATAGCCTTCGGATGCTTTGGAAGGCATTTGGAAGCCAGTGGGGCTGAAGCAGGGCTCTTAGGGGGAGACTGGAACTTTTGAGTCGACTTGAATTGTTTCTGCAGATTCAAGTGTAGGGTTTGCTACCTGAGCCGTTGCGGTTGCCCTGGAAGCTACCAGTCGTTGGTGCTTATTGTAGACACGTCAAGCATTCAGCAGGCATTCTTGGTTACCTTTCATTCATATATCTAAGTACAATGACTGTTAAAATTGCTGTTAGCTTTGCCAGGGGGAGCGTGGAGGTTCATGTACCTCTTGTTTGAGAGACGTGTTTGATCCCTTACATTGCTCTGAAACATGCCTGCCCTTAATTTCAGCAGCATGTCAGCATTTCCTGGACATCTTACCATCCTCCTCCCTGTGAAATGAATGTCATTCCAGATACAGCATTAAGACGTAGGTGCAGAATGATATTTCTTGTTATGAATCATGGTTGCTATAGTTTAACAATAAGAAACAAAAAACCCTGTGAAACTTCTTATGACCTTCAAGGCTGAATTTCAGGGGAAAAAAATGTTTCTGGAATATGAAAGTATTTGTATTATCCAGTCTGATTTCCTTCCTGAAAGTTCTGTCAAACTACTCTTTGTATTCATGGAGAAGCATTAAAAATAAAATGGCTTTGGTCTTCTGTGTTAAAAAAAGCTTTTTATTGGGCTGCGCAGCTGTAAAGAACTTCCCTTAAGAGAAAATTGATGGCATTTACATGACACAACCTGAATGTCTAATCCTAATTCAGAGATGTGAAAAGCATGTTAATAGCTAAGCTGCAGCCTTCTGCAATATTGCTGGGAGCCCAAAAGAGAATAACTTGGTAGGGTTTGTTGGAAGTAGTATCTGTCTAGCACCATGATTACAAATACTCCTAAGCACATGTCATGTCTTCATAAAACTTGGTTGATTGTAACGAGTGTCCACTTTGATATGTGTGTAAATGGAGTAATAAGCTGAAGTGTGTAGATCAGACTAGCTGTGTTTTCATGCATGTGATTGTTGTTGCCTTAAAGGCAAGTAGAATCTCCTTTAGGGGGAGAATGTTGCAAAAGCCGTTGTTTAATTACTTCCAGTAAAGCTCACTTTTGCAAGGCTTCTTTCAAAAGCATATGTAAGATTTTTGTGTTGATGGACAAAACTGTGTGGTTCTTTTATATTCCCAAGCATTTTTAATGGAGGTGTAAATTTAAAATCTTGCTGACTATGGTATTGAAGCCAGCTTGTGTCTTCTAATAAAATTAAATCCATCTTGTAACAAAATGCTGCTCTGTGGAATTTCCACATAAAATGTTAGCTGTTTCAAGGCGTGACTGACTGCACGTTTCACCTTGATTAACTAGCAGGAATGCACAGAAGGCAGCAGGCGGGGTAATAGGCAGTGTTTTGCAATACATGCTGTTTCCTTAATCTCAGTGTAAAGGATTATTTTATTCATTTGCATTCTGATTATGGAATCCAGGCTCGTGCTTAGTGCCTGCATCTGAGATAAAGGAGCTGATGTTGCTGTCAAGCTTATGCAAGTATCTGTGGAAGCAGGCAGTGTGAAGTTCTCAGTAAATTCTTGAATATCAGTATTAACTTTTAATTCTTTTATGTGGCATGCTATAAAGCTGTTACAGTACTTCAAGTTATTTGTTGTGAACACTGAAATATTTTATTTTCTTCACCCTAAGGAAACAGAACAAGGGAAGGACAGGCAGAAACTAACCTCCTCCAGCAGCTTGCACACTGGATGGGGTTCTGTCTCCATCTCCTCTTATATCGTTTTGCTGTTGAGAGAAGTCACTGGGATGAAATTAAGGTCACATCTGCTATTGGTCGCTTCTTCAGATAGGGTGAGCCACTCAACACCTCATGTGACACTGCTTTCACTGGCAGTTGCATCCCTCGTGCATTGATAGATGGGATGTTGGGGGAATACCAGTTTGAAGACTGCTGGGTTAGCTTCCTGATAGCTACTTGATAGAAGCGTCACCATACCCATACTGTCTCTCTGGAAATGTTGAAATTCAATATCTGAAATGGGATGCTCTTGTCCCCTCAACAATGAGGAAAGGGTGTGCCTGATGAGAGTGCTATTTTAGATGCATTTTAGATGGTTATTTTGATATGCACCAATAATGTGGCCCTTGAAGAGGCAGGTCCTGGCTGTTTGCTTCTGCTGTCTTGTAATAGCACAGGTTTAGTTTTCACCTGGCTCAACTCCCTGATCTGTTTTACTGTAAAAACAATTTTCTCAGCATTAGGGGAACAAGCAGCTAGGGGCGCAGGGGGAGTTCAGATGTTTTTTGGTGGATGACTGTGGTTGTAGCATAGTTGTATTAAAACTTCAGTTGAGATCAGATCTGTTAGAATACATAGGTGTAAACTCTGTAACTGTATAATAAGGATTGGGGAACGTAAACCCAAAACATTGCATTCTGAGTTGTATCTCTTCTGAGATCAATGCCTAGAGCTTTAAATGTTGTATATTGGACTACAATTTAAAAGTCAAAAATGCACTTTTGAACTGTTCTTAAAAGTATCTTTTATGATCCTGGATGATACTTCATACCTTATGTTAGGGCCTTCATCTGCCAGTCCTTGGGTCTGGAGTTGGTATGGTACAGCAATACAGATTGAAGTCAGATGTTCTTTCATCTTTAAAACGTAACCTCCTTGTTAGCATGGAAGAGTCCCACAGAAACAGGAAAGAAGTGCTTAGAAGAATTATGAGCAATTCTATATCTCTAAAAAGAGAGCTTGATCACAAAAATGTGAGATGGTGGGTCTATGCCAAGTTACTCATTGGTGGTTATGGGGGGAGAAGATCGCTTCCTCTTGCATAGTGCACTTTTTTATTTCTTGTCTGTTTAAAATGAGAAACTTTCTTTTTATGAACTTCATAGTTCAGTCCTCAGTCTTCCACAACTAACTCGGATAACCAAGTGAATAGTATTATTTCCTGTAAGAGACCTTTGTGTCCTGTGATACTAGAAGCTGATACAAAAAGGACAGGAAGTTTTCAGTGATGTGCTGGAAGAATCGGTTGATTAAATGGTTTGTTAGTATGATATAATACAGCTTTTTAAAAAGTGTCCACCTTGTTGTGCATCCTTTCAAGAGTGAAACCTGATGTGCCTGTCTCTCTTCATGCATGCATTTAACATGCTGACCAAAATAAAGGATTTTTCAGAATAAACTATACAGAACTTAAATGCTTCCTTATTTTATTTCTTAAAGTATGTTGGAAGACAGGTGATGATACTGATTAATCTGATTTTTTTTGTTTGTTTGAAGTGAGACACATTTTGTATTAGAGCTCATGCTTCTGCCTGTGAATTGAAGCTAGCACTGTACAGATTGCATTAAGGTGTTGTTGTTGTTTGAGTGTGGAAACAATTAGAAGTCTTTGAAACCATTAACACGACCAAACACAACCTTCATTCTGGATGCTTTGTTTCCTCATTTTAAACTAACTCACTCTTGTGTTGGGTAAGGATACGTGTGGTACTTGAGGTGGCCAGTGTGAAACTAGATGGTGGAAGTTCAGATGCGTCTCCATGCTCCTCAAAACGGCCTGCTTGGGGTACTGTTGGTTCACCTGTGCTTCTTTCTCTTTTCTTTCTAGAATATGGTATCAAGTTTTCGTGTTTCTGAACTACAAGTGTTATTGGGGTTTGCTGGGCGTAATAAAAGCGGGCGGAAACATGACCTCCTGATGAGGGCACTGCACTTACTGAAGAGCGGCTGCAGCCCAGCAGTTCAGATAAAAATCCGAGAACTCTATCGGCGTCGGTACCCAAAGACGATTGAGGGACTTTCAGACTTATCGGCTATAAAACCCACAGTTTTCAATTTGGACAGTAGTTCTTCTCCTGTTGAGCCTGACCTGGCAGTTGCTGGCATTCACCCACTCCCTTCGACTTCGGTCACGCCTCAGTCTCCTTCGTCGCCTGTCAGTTCTGTGCTTCTCCAAGATACGAAGCCCCACTTTGAGATGCAGCAGCCGTCCCCACCGATTCCACCTGTTCATCCTGATGTTCAACTGAAAAGCCTGCCTTTTTACGATGTGCTTGATGTGCTCATAAAACCTACAAGTCTAGGTAAGTCTTTAAGGGCTCTGCAGGTTGCTTAGTTCATGAAATAGGTGTTGCTTCTGACAGTGCTGAGTCCGGACTTAAATGGCTTTTTGCAGCTGGGGAAAAGGGGGAAACTCCCCTCCCTCCTCATCCCTACTCCCCAAAAGTGTCAAGCCACGCTTCAGAAAATAGTGTTGTCTTTTGTGATATTATATGGTTGAGATCTTTGTCTTTTGAATATTAAATAATAGAGTAAATAGTTCAGTTGGAAGGTACTTACAATGATCATCTCACTAGCTGACCACTTCAGGGCTGATCAAAACTTAGAGTAATTAAGTAAATTAATTAAATCAAATTAAGTAAAGAATAATTAAGGGCATTGTCCAAATGCCTCTTGAACACTGATAGGCTTGGGGCATTGGCCAAGTCTCCAAGAAGCCTGTTCCAGCGTTTGAGCACCCTCTTGGTAAATAAATGCTTGCTAATATCTAGTGTGAACCTCCACTTTTGGCTGAAATATTTGGGCCTGAAGTCTTTGCCTGGTGCAAGTGAGGAACGCATCCGTCGGGGCCAGCAGGAAAAGGATTTCAGGGTCAGTAATTAAAAAGTTGCAACGACAGAAAGAGAGCAAGTTCTCTTGTCTGTTAGTTTAGGCTTAACTCACTGCAACAGTTCTGCAGGTTCTGGCATCTGGCACTGAAATAGATACTTTGTGCAACAGATACTGAGTGTTGTACTGAGCTTAGCAAAGATTTCTCAGCTTAGCAGTTGTTGCCAAACTCTCGCTTAAAATGTGGAGTGGACTTTTGTCTTCCAGATAGCCTGAAATTTCAGTTTAGGTTCCTCAAGCCCCTCACTCCTGAACATATTTAGTTATTTGGAAATACGTTGTTTTCTGTCTTGAAATTCAACCTGTCCTACCTTACATGGTAGAAAATGTTGCCTAACTATTTAGTAGCAAGGTTTAGAAACACTGCAGCATTTTTGCAAGCTGTTTGCATCCTCTTAGACATTTTTATTTCCTAACTGATAATAGAGCCTTCTAGGCTGTGATTTGTACCCCAGTGAGGTATATACTGATTGTTGGTCATCCTCCAGTACCTAAAGCAGCAAACATTGATGGCTCATCCTGCCATTACCTTCACAGAGATAATCTGTCAGTGACGTGATGTCCTGCCTGACTCCTGCTTATGTTCACTGTGCGCAGTAGCTGGATATCTTAACTAGCTTCCTGAATTATTCTGTATGATGGGACAACTGTTGGCTTATAGTTAACCAGATTGGTTGCCAGCCACATTGCCACCCTGTCCCATATAATGCAGTGTGTGCTCTGCAGCATATTTCTGCTACGTGGTTACCTTTTGCTTCCTGGTCAATGATATCTAGAGGTGGCGGTGATATGCTAGAAACTTCCTTAACAGCTGTTTCCTCAACTTCAGATGTGATCCTTTTTTCCTGAAAGGAGAATGCTTCCTTAGGGGTGTCAACATGATAGTTAGAGCTGCGTGTAAATTCCTTTTCACTTGAAGACTGTAGGCTCTTTGCCTAATTTTCGTAGGAGTGAGGATTCTAGTCCTGTGACATTTGGGTCCTCTTAGGACACGGGAAAGGGGGACAAGATTAATTTAACTGAGTACTTGCTTGCCTTCAAACTCCTTCCAGAGCACAGTAGCTGAAGGTGGCAGCAGCTGTAGCTACAGCTCAGATCTGTGTGAGGAGGAGTGGGGAAATGAGATGTGAGGAATGGCTTGATATGCAAATAATGGGCCTTTCCAATATTAGAAGGATATGAACATTGGCTGAAAATCACTTTTCCAAATTTGCTCATGAATCCATGTTAATGAGGCTTCATTTAATGTTTATAGATCGATATAGATAGCTTATAGTCCCAGTTAGCAGACCCAGGTGACTGGGACATGGAACAAACAGGGTTTTTTGTGTTTGAGAATGAAGGGTTCGGAAACCAAAGAGGTCAGAGCTAGGAGTATAGTCCACTTTACCGTGACTCTCTTAAAGGGATGAGTGTAGGTGTTTGCACTGAGAACGCAAGAGCAGGTATAGGTGTGAGGCTCAGTTTTAACCCACACTCAATTCAGTAACAAAATACTTCCATTATCTTTTGAACACATGCGTAATTATAATTTTCAAATAGAAAATGCTGTCTGTGGGGTGTGTGCATGCGCACACACGTACATGCGCAATGTAGTTGTTTTAAATTGTTTGAGGAACTTGAGGTGTGTGTGCTCCACCTGGATTCTGTTTTGTGTTTGTATCTTTTTTGTGTTTGTTCTGGACATAGAGATCATCTTCTCAGAATGTTACAGTGTACAAGACAGTCTAGTTCTTCCAATTTTGCCTGGTTGAGCTGTGCTATTTTTGCATTTGTCCTCCTTACTGGTTAAACTGCTGGACAAGTCCAACCTACCTTTATTTCAGGTCAAGATTTCTAACTTCTCAAGTCAAAAGAAAGTGGAAAAGTAACATGTACCTGTTATGAACACTTAATACTAAAATATTACTGCTCCGCATCACTGACAGACAAGGAGGATTCTGATATGAAAGTTGCATTTATTTATTTTTGCTTAATGCTACTGAGGGGTAATTCCCAGATGTGAAGTCTTAGCTGGCTTCTGTGGCATTAGGGGTTGTGCTCCCTCCCTTCCTCCCCAAAGGCTTAGTTACCTTTAGCTGTTTTGGAATTGAGTAGTTTTCCAGCTGTCCATTAATAACTTCAGGTGCATGTTCTCTTCTTGTAGTACATTAAAATAGTTGTAAACGTCTTCTCTGTGGTACTCTTTTCACCAGATACCCAGTGTTTTGTTGTGTGTGTGTGTTTGAGCCTTTCTCCCTTGGGAGAAGGGATTATAACATGGTTTGCCAAGCTGCTTTAGTAGTGAAGTGTAATGTGATATTAAGCCATCTGAATATAGATGAATGAGTGATTTGTTCTGTTGCGTTCCTGTTGATGGTTACATGCAGTTCAGCCAGAATTTGATTGTATTAATTGACTTTTGCCTTGTTCCAGGCAAAACTCAATTGCAGATCCTGTTTTAATCAATGACTTTAATCCCCACGGTTAAACCTCTTTTGTGTCTCTTTTTTTTTTTTCTAGTACAGAGCAGTATTCAGAGATTCCAAGAGAAGTTTTTTATCTTTGCTTTAACACCTCAGCAGGTCAGAGAAATCTGTATTTCCAGGTAAGAAGTAAGAGCATGGCATAATAAAGGTAAACTTTTACAAAATTTCAGGAGAAAGTGTGGGTTTTGGGTTAATTTTACGCATCGCGTAAGCTTGCAGATGCAGCGTTATAATCCTCACCGAAGCTATACTGAGTTTATCTGTTCTGTTTTCTTCGGGAACTACTGCGCACAGCATTTATGTGTGCCACCAAAGAGTTAACAATTATTTGGTTCCAAATAGTTGTGACGATTTAGAGAGGTTTTCTTCCCTGCATGTTTCCTGGCTGCAGGATTGGAAGGCTGCTTTTATCTTTTGTCCGAGGGTTCATGTTGTTGCAAGACCTATGGAGTAACCCATGAGTATTCGTAGGGTTTTTTCCTCTCTGGCAACATCATACTTTATTGTTACTAGAAGCTCTTGATAGAGGATGCTGATCCTACAGTCCTGCTTAACCTGCAATAGCTGAACAGAGGTGTCGCTCGTAAGATGTGTTCATAGCTCAATAAAAGAAAAAATAAGAGCAAAGTTTAGTGGTGCTGGGGCAGGCATGCCGGTTCTTTCTGTATATGACTGAATATGGATCTGCTGTGTAAATGGGTGCTTCTCTTTTTCTTTCTCTTTGTCACAGGGACTTCTTGCCCGGGGGCAGGAGGGATTACACTGTCCAAGTTCAGCTAAGGTACCTTTTTCACAGTATTCTCTTGTAACTTCTTAACTGGCTAACGTAACATAGTCTGGATGTCTGTGGGGACGTGTGAATGTGGTGCCACTTGAAAATGACACTTTCTCTTTTTGGGGATATAGGTTATGCCTAGCAGAGACGAGCTGCCCGCAAGAAGATAATTACCCTAATAGTTTGTGTATTAAAGTAAACGGGAAGCTGTTTCCGTTGCCGGTAAGCTTGTTTGTATGTATTTGTGGCTTCTTTGTGACTCTGTGTGTGTTTTCTATAATGCTAGCTTGCTAAAACAAGCTTTTTATTGTTATCACTCAAATTTTCCTAGTGACTAACATTAGATGTATGGTTTGTATGTTTGCTGTGGGAGGTGGCCATTATTGCTGTTAATCATGTTACAGCCACTGCTGGATTAATTGTGTTTTAGCCATCCTCATCTGTTGCAGTTAACGCAACAAAACATGTCAGAACCAAACCAATGTCTGCATGGGGAATCCTCCTCGTAGGTCTTCAAACTGAGTTTATTTGACTTGATTGATAGCAGCCCTCGCTGTTTGGGCTATCTATATTTGTGATTGGCTTGAGTTCCTTCTTGTTAGGAGGCAATGGTATCGCCTTCTTGTGTACGAGTTTGTATGCTGCTCTGCATCTGTCTGGTCTGAGCAGAATTCATTGCGGGGATGAAAAACACTTTAGTGTTCTTGGCATTTGACGATACTGGAGCAGAACAGTGCTGGCAGTCATACACTTTACAGGTGTGTGATGTGGCAAAAGTTAGTATGTAGGCAGGGCCACCTCAAGGCTGGAGTATATACAAAAAAGGAAAAGCTGTCATTATTCTTGAAAAAAATCTCTGGAACAGGTATCTCTGTACAATAGAACAGAGAGAAACTCTTACGAAACCCATTCTGAAATAGTTCTGGAAGCTCCAGAAGATGGAAATAGTAGTAGTACAGAGGTTTTTGTCAGCAGTGGATTTGGAAAAATGCTGTGTGGAGAGAGGAGGTGTGAAACCTCTTTTTTCAGAATGTTTGTCACCTTCTTGGTGTGTCAGATGTGGCGTCCCGTAGCCTCACTCCTATATGCGACCACGACTGCTTTTTCTGCCTCTACTCAACTTCAGTGAGACTCCCTAGCTTCTCTTCCCCCACTCCTTTAACCATTGCATCACTGTTCTTTAATCTGTGTCTTCAGTGTGTAAGAGGATTTTTTTCATGTGTTTTCTGGTCAGTATTTTTTGCAAATGCCAGTTATGTTCTCTGTGACGACCTTGCAGGATTTTCTCCTTTCTTCTGCAGATTGTCTTCCTTTCTTTAAGCCACCCAACAAAAAGAATTAGGTCTGATGTTATCCTCTGGATGTCAATGTCTGCTGGCGCTCAGTCTTGCTAATGTAGTTTATGTTCTGCTATGCTGTGTTGTGCCATCCATTTTGTGTGTAGCATATGTCAGTCGTAGCAAAAATTGTTTGCAGTCTTGGATTATTGCTTTGCTTTAGATCTAAACCCTCCCTGTGGGTTGCTCCTGCACATCATAAGATGATTCTTTAATTGGTTCAGCAAAAACTTTAGGTGAGAAAGCGAATAAATGACTATTGTCTTGGCAACTTCCTTTCCTGTCTTCTATCAGTATGAGCTGAATGACCAATAGTCTCAGTGTGAGTGCTCCTGCAAGTGTGTTTTGTCGATTTGGTCAGTGGTAGTCCCCTTCCGCTGCAGAAAATGTAAGGTAACTTCTTTGCCTCAAAGACTACTATTGCGCGACTCCACCAACACATATTGGAGGAGGAAATTGATGAGGCCTTCCACAGGCAGCTGCAAGCAGCCTCACAATCTCATGGGGGACTTCAACCACCCTGACATCAGCTGCGAAGACCATACAGCTAGGCAGGTGCAATCCAGGAGGTTCCTACAGAGCATCGATGATAACTTACTGATGCGAGTGGTGGAGGAACCAACAAGGAAAGGCGCGCTGCTGGACCTTGTGTTAACAAACAAGGAGGGACTGGTGGAGGATGTGAAGGTTGGAGGTGGACTCGGCTGCAGTGACCATGAAATGCTGGAGTTCAGGATCCTGCGTGGAGGAAGCAGGGCGATAAGCAGGATCAAAACCTTGGACCTCAGGAGGGCTGACTTTGGCCTCTTCAAGGAGCTACTGGCAGAAATCCTGTGGGCCAGGGCTCTTGGAGGCAGGGGGGTCCAAGAGTGCTGGTCGCTCTTTAAACGTCACTTCCTCCATGCACAGGAGCAATGCATCCCCCTGAGAAAGAAATCGAGCAAAGGAGGCAGGAGACCTGCATGGTTAAATAAGGAGCTTCTAGCAGACATCAGGCAGAAGAGAAAGGTGCATGGAATGTGGAAAGAGGGGCAGGCCACTTGGGAAGAGTACAGAAACGTGGTGAGAGCATGCAGGGATGCGACAAGGAAGGCCAAGGCCCACCTGGAATTGAAGCTGGCAAGGGATGTCAAAAACAACAAGAAGGGCTTCTTCAACTACATCAGCAGCAAAAGGAAGGCCAGGGACAATGTGGGGCCGCTGCTGAATGAGGCGGGTGTCCTGGTGACGGAGGATGCGGAGAAGGCAGAGCTACTGAATGCCGCCTTTGCTTCAGTCTTCAGTACCAAGGCAGGCCCTCAGGAATCCCAGGCCCCGGAGGTAAGAGAAGAAGCCCACAGAGAGGATGACTTTCCCTTGGTCGAGGAGGACTGCGTGAGGGATCGCTTAAGCAATCTGGACATCCACAAATCCATGGGCCCCGATGGAATGCACCCACGAGTGCTGAGGGAGCTGGCGGATGTCATTGCTGAGCCACTCTCCATCATCTTTGAGAGGTCCTGGAGGACAGGAGAGGTGCCCGAGGACTGGAGAAAGGCCAATGTCACTCCAATCTTCAAACAGGGCAAGAAGGAGGACCCAGGGAACTACAGGCTGGTCAGCCCAGGAAAGGTGATGGAGCAGCTTATCCTGGAGGTCATCAACAAGCAAGTGGAGGAAAAGAAGGTTATCGGGAGTAGTCAGCATAGATTCACCAAGGGGAAATCATGCCTGACCAATCTAATAGCTTTCTATGATGGCATGACTGGCTGGGTAGATGAGGGGAGAGGCGTGGATGTTGTCTACCTGGACTTCAGCAAGGCTTTCGACACAGTTTCCCATAATATCCTCCTAGGGAAGCTCAGGAAGTGTGGGCTGGATGAGTGGTCAGTGAGGTGGATTGAGAACTGGCTGACTGGCAGAGCTCAGAGGGTTGTCAGCAGCGCTGAGTCTAGTTGGAGGCCCGTAACTAGTGGTGTCCCTCAGGGGTCTGTACTTGGCCCAGTCTTGTTCAACTTCATCGATGACCTGGAGGAAGAGTTAGAGTGTACCCTCAGCAAGTTTGCTGATGACACCAAACTGGGAGGAGTGGTGGATACACTGGCAGGCTGTGCTGCCATTCAGCGTGACCTGGACAGGCTGGAGAGTTGGGCAGAGAGGAACCTGATGAGGTTCAACAAAGGCAAATGCAGGGTCCTGCACCTGGGGAGGAACAACCCCATGCACCAGTACAGGCTGGGGCTGACCTGCTGGAGAGCAGCTCTGTGGAGAGGGACCTTGGTGTCCTGGTGGACGACAGGTTGACCATGAGCCACCAGTGTGCCCTGGCTGCCAAGAAGGCCAATGGGATCCTGGGATGCATTAGGAGGAGTGTGGCCAGCAGGTCGAGGGAGGTTCTCCTTCCCCTCTACACTGCCCTGGTGAGGCCTCATCTGGAGTACTGTGTCCAGTTCTGGGCTCCCCAGTTCAAGAAAGATGAAGAGCTACTGGAGAGAGTCCAGCGGAGGGCTACGAGGATGGTGAGGGGACTGGAGCATCTCTCCTACGAGGAGAGGCTGAGGGAGCTGTGTTTGTTCAGCCTGAAGAAGAGAAGGCTGAGAGGGGACCTTATAAATGCTTACAAATATCTGAAGGGTGGGTGTCAGGAGGATGGGGCCAAGCTCTTTTCAGTGGTTCCCAGTGACAGGACAAGGGGCAACGGGCACAAACTGAAGCACAGGAAGTTCCATCTGAACTTGAGGAAGAATTTCCTGACTCTGAGGGTGACGGAGCCCTGGCCCAGGCTGCCCAGGGAGGTTGTGGAGTCTCCTTCTCTAGAGATCTTCAAGACCTGCCTGGACAAGGTCCTGTGCAGCCTGCTGTGGGTGACCCTGCTTCGGCAGGAGGGTTGGACTAGATGACCCACAGAGGTCCCTTCCAACCCCTACCATTCTGTGATTCTGTTAGGTAATTAATCAGTGATGCCAGCCTCTACTGCCAGCTTGCACAATTCGTAAATGAGTACTGTTCTGTTTTCCCTGCTATAGCAGTTCATGCCTCTGCAGATGTCTGAATTACTGTTGGTCATCTCCTTGGCTGCAATCACAGAATCACAGAATGTTCGGGGTTGGAAGAAACCTCTGTGGGTCACCCACAGCAGACTGCACAGGACCTTGTCCAGGCGGGTCTTGAATATCTCCAGAGAAGGAGACTCCACAACCTCCCTGGGCAGCCTGGGCCAGGGCTCCATCACCCTCAGAGGGAAGAAGTTCTTCTTCACGTTCAGCTGGAACTTCCTCTGCTTCAGTTTGTGCCCGTTGCCCCTTGTGTGCCAGTACTGCTTCAGGTTGTGCCAACTCATATTAATACGGTGTTTTCTTGTGTTCCTACAACTGTCCTTGTCGTCCTCTTGCAGTGTTGGTTCTGACTTAAAAGGAGTAAATGTAGAGCCTTGCATGGTGTCTTGGCAAGTAAGAAGGATTTTATACATAATGCACTACAGCAGCTGCTTCTCCTGTTGACTTCTCTTGTAGGCAAGACAAAACGCAAAAGTTCAGAGAGGTAATTTGCTTTTCTTCTTGGGGAGCTCTGTAGACCACTGCAGGTCTCTTTCAACGGACGAAATCAAATGTGTCAGGGCAGGTTGGAAATAGCCAGATACAAGAGCAATTATGCTTTCTGTTAGAGTTTCTGGCTATAGCAGATTCCACCTGCTTTGACTAGTATGGTTCTGGCAAGGAGAGTGGGAGACTTCTACCCGAATAATGTTGGAGCTTGGTAGCCACTAGCACTGGCAGCCTAGCTAAGCGGTGCTAGATGATGCTGGTTGCGATCAGCAAGCGGAGTGCTCTTTACCTAAGTCCTGGAAGGGTAGGAAGGGAAGGTTTTAATCTTCTAGGAGTACAAGATGGAATCTGATCTCAAGGTCATTGCTGTGTGGATGAACACATCAAAACCTTGACTGAAATGAAGGGTATGAGTTGCAGACTCTGTCTCTGAAAAAGGAAAAAAAAAAAAAAGTTGCGAAAGGTAAGAGAACTTGCATCCTTGCTCTCTTGAAAGCAAGGCAGCTTCATTTTAGGTTGGAGACCAACAGGATTATTGTGGCTGGTACAGTGTGTGTGTGGAGATACTCTCCTAAATATTGCAGTGATGGTGTGTTCGTCCACGTAAGCTCATTGTAAAGTCACCGTAGTGGAGAAAGGCCTACTACAGCAAAGCCATTGGGATATACACTCTCTCAATGGCTGCAGCTGTTATATCTGACTAAAGAAATGGCAAACCATTCATTCTTTTGAATGTGAAATTGTCAGCAGTCCCCACGCATCTGCTGCCTCTATATTCTGAGATTAAAGCACCCATGGTGAGGTTCCTGATAGCTACTGGGTCAGCCCTCAGCTGGGGCGAGAACCATTTTAGAGAGAGTTCTCCAGCAGTTGCTGTCTGCCGCTCTGGCCTGACAGACCTGCCTGTAGGAGCTCCGAGTCCTTATTCCGTCACTGCAAGCAAGAGTCCTGTCAGAAATTAATCAAGGGCAGTGGTGAGGCACAGCCAGGGCTTGGTTGTCAGGTGGAAGGTGTGGGCTACTAACAGGGGCTTTGGAAACCTGGGAAGTGGTGGGACAGCTGTTGACTCCCCCTTGGATTAAAGGCAGTGATGATCCTGTGGTATACTTGGCTAGGGAGTGGAAGAGGCTGTTTACTTCTGGTTTTTGTTTTCAGACTTAGCATCTTTCAAAGTAACTCTTTTTAAGCACTAGGCTGTGAATGTGTGTGTTTCTCTGGGTATAAAATCAGTACATTTGTGTGTGTTTTTCCAGTATATCCTTTCTGGGAGAGTTTCTTGTGTAGAACTGTCTTGATGCGAATGAAATCCAGCAGTTGCTTCTGTGCAAGGCCACATCCTTCTGGTGCGGGAGGAGTTTTGAGATGGGTGGACCGCAGGCTGTCTGTATGAGCTCCGAACAGCGACTGTCAGAGTTCCCGTTACAGATCTGGCCTGCTTTCATAGTGACAGGGTGAGGTGAATAAGCTGCACTCGGGCCGTGTGCTCCTTCGCATCACATGAGTACTTTCTGCTCACGAGATGCCGGCGCTTGCCTAGAAGCAGAACTGAACCGGATGGCTCCTGATTCAATTCGCACACATAGTATAGGAAATAAAACTACAGAGACAAACTGTGCAGGTTATGAAATTCTTCATCAAAGCTGAGCAAACAATATCTAGTTTATTTTGTTTCCGCAGACAACAGCGAAGCCTACTAGTTCTTAAATACAGCTGATATTCCATGTACAGGCCTTCTTTCAGGGGCCTTGGCAGACTACAGGTGACAACCTGTCACTGATGGGGCCAGGTGTAGCTGATGGGAGGCAAAACAGACACCAAGGAGACGTGGAGTCTTGTTCCAAGACTTTATTGTTTCTTAAATAGAATCGGTGTTTTCTGGATGTGAAAAACTGAATTAACTCCTCATGACTCGCTGTGTCTTTGTGATGTTCTGCTCTGTGTCCTTGGGGTGGGGGCGGGGAGGAAAGGACAAAGCATCAACATTGATCAAAACTCTGTTCTCTTCCACCTCTTCAGCACTTCTGTAAAACCTCTTTGAAACCAAAAATACCTCAAAGTTGTGGTTGACTTATGGTGTTAGACTGGCAAAAACTGGTATTTCTCAGAGTAAGGTTTACCTGCTTCCCATAGATCTGTTTAAAACTGAGTCTGTTTCAGCAGGTTTCAGAGTACAGCAGGGAGACTTGTTAACACTTTTCTTGTCCTTTCTTCCCGTAGGGATACGCTCCACCGCCAAAAAATGGAATTGAGCAGAAGCGACCTGGGCGCCCCTTGAATATAACGTCTCTAGTTAGGTTGTCGTCAGCAGTGCCAAACCAGATTTCCATTTCCTGGGCTTCTGAAATTGGAAAGGTAAACTGTACGTTCTGCAGGATGTGAAAAGCTGTCTGAACAAGCTCACCTAGCATTCGTTCTCCCCCACTGTCTGGTGTTGCTGCAAACCATACGCCAGCAAGTGTTTAGTATTAAATGGCTGAACTTGTTATCAGTGCCAGGAAACAAAGTTTGCTCTGGAAGTATGGCAGCTTACAGTCATGTTCATAAAACGTGCATACAGACTCCAAAGACTTTATTACAGAATTCACACTGGAAAACCTACTGTTAGAAGTTGTCTGAAATGTGTGTCAAAATACCAAAAATCTTTTCGTGGTGTAAATGGTGCAGAACAGTTCAGATATGACAAAATAACACTTCGCAGTATCTGTTGTGACTGTCCATTGGAGAAGACTTTTTCTAAACTGACCAGATGTGCCAAGGCTGTGGAGGTGGAGACAGACACTTGCTTTTGAGGTTTTTGTATTTTCTAACCAAGTAATACTGAGCAGTTTTACAAAAGCAATTTTTATTTCATAGGAAGAACTCGTTGATGGATATTTCCGTCTCTGTTCTTTTGAGATTCCTTTTTTTACATGAAAATGGCCTCTCTGAGTTGATTTTAAAATTCTACTTGCAAATAAACCAAAACAGGGGTGGAATTTCCAGCTCGGAAAGCTCTTAGATGCCAGGTTGCTGGCAAGGGTTTACTGGGGAGGTGTCAGGCCATTGGTGTCAGCTGGGCTTGATGGATCTCAGACATGGTTGGCTGGACCGTACTTGTGCGGTGCGTGTGTTTGTAATGTGGGATATCTGAGCAGTGTGTGGTTTATTACAGATGAAGAGTATTCTGGAAGTTTGGATGACCTGAGGGAGAAGTGGCTCGATGGGGGGAAGGATGGAGAGCTGGGGGGAGAAAAAAAAAGACAATTGAAGCCTCTTCATAATTCAGTTCTAAACTTCATGGAAAGCTGCAGTGGGGGAAAAGCATGCTAGGCTTCAGGTGGCAGGAGGTGAAGGGGGTGGTGGCTGAGATGCGGTACCTGCTGCTTTCTAGTGCCTGCAGTCATTAATCATAGTTGAAAAGGAATTAGCCTTTAAAATGGCTGCGTGGGTGTTCAGAAATCCCCCTATGGATTTACTAAGGAAAGAAGGGGACTGTGTGAGGAATTTCTGAGTTCTTCCTGGGTTTAAATAGCTGTTGGTAAGTCAAGAACTATTTATTCCTCTGTGGTTAGCTGTGTAAATGCTTCTGCATTCAGCTATCAAAGCAGCTTCCCTCTTAACTTTTTTTCATCAAAAATCAAAATCTATGGACCAGAGACACCATGTGTTTCAAAGTGAGATTCCAGTATAAACTTTTATACGCTAACTAAAATTTTGAAAAGAAATTGGAGAGGAGAAAGCTAATGTTTAGAAAATAAATGAAAGGGCAGTGCTGACAGCAAAGTTGTTTTTTTTTCTTCTAAAACAGAGGTGGGGGGAAAAGATCTAAGCTGTTGCTTCCCAGTCATAAAGCCCAAGAACCCTGAAATGACAGTAGGGTTGTGTGGGGGTCTTGGCCTCTCCTGCTGACCCCTGCCTTCTTCCTTCCCTGTGTCTGCCAAAACATCTTCTGGAAGCAGAAGAATCGGAGGTTGTCCCAGCGTTTGCCCTTGCCCTGAGAGGTAAAGCGAGTTCTGTGGTTTAATGTTGGTGCCCTGCTCCGAGTATCAGAGCTCGCGTAGCAGCCGTCTCTGTGTCCTCTAAATGAGACCCTTTGGGACAGGGTGGAGTGTCGGTGGGCTTAGTGGTGTGTCCTTGACTGACAGTGGAGGGCTTTTGGGCAAAGGAAGCCTCAATCCCACAGAGTTGGTCAGACTTGAGCCTGCAGAATTCATTCTGTAGGCAATAAACAATGCAATGTATGGTCATTCTTTAAGGGCGGGGGGGGGAATCTTTTCTTAGTGGTTTTCCACGCATTTGGATAACTTCATGTGCTCATCTAGGTAAAAGCTGGTTTTCCTGTAGGTGGTAAAGGAGGAGCAGGGCGGCAGGTGTTCTTATTTAAAATTCTTGTGCTGTACCCAGTTGGTGTAGAAGCCATGAGAAGGTGGCTGGCAGGGAGTGGTGATAAGACATGGCAGGCTGTGCTTGTTGTACAGATGAAACCATTATTATTCTGCAGCAGTGGGACTTGCAGAATTTTCTCTTCATTAGTGACCTTGAAGAGTGAACAGTGAACAAAAGCTGGCAAGTGGTGTGAATTAGGGAAAAGTAGTAAATGCTAGGGCACGTGGCCAGCCTCAGAGGAGTGGGTATGGTGTAAGGAGGATTGGATAAAAAGTGCAGAGCAAGCTGAAGGCACAAAGAAATGGGTGCAGCTGTGTGCCATTCGAAGGGTGTGTTTGCACCCAAAAGAGCATTCGCCTTTTCTTTTGTCACGTGATTGTCTCTGAGCTCCCCAGTGACAGATGGACGCTGGAAAAAAAGGGAAGGATTTAGGAGAAGTTCTCTAGAGACTGCATGTATGAGAAGGTGTGTGTTGCCAGGCTAAATCATCTTTCCAAGAAAAGAGCCCGGATTGTCTCCCGGTTGTGGAGTTCCTCTTCTTGGTGAAGTCGCAGCTGGGGTAGGATAGTTGGATTTGATTGGCAGGAGTATTCTGGCAGAGTGTTGGACTCTTTCACAGTAACAAAGTTTTCTGTCAAGGCTTTTCACAACCACTAAGCAAAAAATCGGCATGTTTTTGTTTTTACTGTATGCTACAACTAGTGTAAATATCTGTTGTCATGGTTGAAGTACGGTATGAAATCAGTATTTAATCTTTAATCACTCTTTTTGTAGAATTACTCCATGTCTGTGTATCTCGTTCGTCAGCTGACTTCGGCTATGCTTTTGCAGAGGCTAAAAATGAAAGGTATCAGAAACCCCGATCATTCCAGAGCACTAAGTAAGTCAAATTAACTTGCCTGTCTGTGCTTTCTGAGGGTGGTGGGTGGCTCTCTAATAGAACTAGGTAATACTAGGGGGATTTGCAGCATTTTGAAAAGAAAGACCATGCCCAAAGGTTCCCTTTGGTGTTACTGAGGCATCGTGTGCTTTTTCAGCGAGGGTCGCTGCGCTGGTAGGGAGCATGCCTAGAGATCCTATGCGAAACGTTCTAGTGGGGATGCCATGAGCACCAGTTACTGTGGTGGGCTGTGAGGTGCAGGCAGACGTCCTGAATTCTCTTCACTTGCATGTGATGGTCATTGTCCTTGTACCTCACTCACCGATGATTATTTTATTGATTATCTCTTCGCACGTTGGGTTGAGTTTGCTCTACTAACCGCTGTGGCTGTTAGTGCATCTGCTGCACATCAAACAATCTCGTGATGCACGGTGTTTGCCAGTTGCTTATAAACAGTGAAACTATTGTTGTTTGACACTGCTGTGAACAAGTTTCCTAGATGCTTATTTTTTTTAGGTAGCTGGAAATAAAGTACATGTACTGGTGAATCAAGAATAGCATTTTAAATAACGATGTCTGTGTATAACCTCTTAATTTATTTCAATAGTTAAAGAAAAACTAACTGCAGATCCTGATAGTGAGATTGCCACAACCAGTCTGCGGGTATCTCTGATGTGTCCTGTAAGTACTGCTGGAAATTACCAAATACTGATTTGTATTTCCATTTTTTGGTGCAGAGTTGGGCTGCTTTTAAAAGGCCTCGCTTTAGGAACTTCGCTGGTTTTTGTTACATACTGATTCATTAATATAAAATAGTGGGGGAGAAGAGTGCATCTGCAAGCACCTGATTGTAGCAGCACTCAGCCAGCTGTGGTTTAGAACTGCGAATGCCTTGGCTGTAATGCGGTCAGAATCAGACTGCTGCTCCTCGTGTGCGTAGAGTGAGGCCTTTAGAAGGATTAATCGTGTATGTTGAGGTGTTGAGACTAATTGGGTGACAGAATAATTAATGGGCACAGTGATAACTAAAACTTTGGATCCCCTCATCTTGGTGGTATTGCTTATACTGCCAGCTGCTATAACAAACAAAAAAATTGATCACTGTGTAACAAGGTAACGCTGCTGTGGGGTTGCTCTTCCCGGGTAGAAACTGGCCCTGTGACTCCTCTGTTAAGCTAAAGGTTAAAATGGGGATTACGCCATTCTGAGTCTAACGTAACTGGAGCTCACAAAACGTGGCTGAAAGAAAATGGTAAAAGCGGGTGCTTCAGTAGGTCTATTAATAAAAAATAAAATCCTAGAAATAATGTTGGTGCGGGTCCATTAGAAATGTTTCTGACCATTTTCAACTCTGTGAAGACTTCGAGGATGGCTTTATTGTGCCTTTGATTGGGTTCGGTTTGCCTGCAGCGACGTTAGCGCTGGGCACCTCTGTAGTGAGGAGAGACAGTAACTCCACCGCCTGCCTCCGATTTCATTGTGAGCCATCCAGGGCTACTTCACTGTCTTCTGTTCTGACGCTCTTTAAATGCATCTCCTGCAGCTGGGAAAAATGAGACTGACAATCCCATGCCGGGCTGTTACTTGCACACACTTGCAATGTTTTGATGCTGCTCTTTATCTTCAAATGAATGAAAAGAAGCCTACCTGGATCTGCCCTGTCTGTGACAAAAAGGCAGCTTATGAGAGCCTAATATTAGATGGGTAAGAGACTGGGTTTGCAGATTACACAATTGCTTAAAAGTTTTCACGATGTACTTGATAGCTACTTTTGTGACTTGAGGTTTACACATTTCATGCTATTTTCTGTGTCAAAATACTTTAGACTGGGAGGAACCATTAGACATAGTTTCTATTCCTGTGTAACGAACTACGTCAACTTATCTCCTTACTGCATCATCAAACTCTTGAGCCTCAGTGTATTTCCTCTGGAGCAATCCTGATGGGACATCTAAGGATAGGGCTCCCTTTTACATGGCCCTGTCTCTGAAGTTAACTTTAAAATTTAACTCATAAACAAGTGTCAGACTTGATTCAAAGGGTGATGGTTTCTGCTTCTGTATGGAAATCTATGAATTGCTGTGGTGCTGGAGTGGGGTATGGGTAGGCTGGGATACCCTTTCAGGTTTTGATGTCTGCAAAGACTGTAATTCTGGGCTTTTGGGTAAGATGAACTAGGGAGAGAGTACATCCAGTGGGTCTAAAGGTGATCATAGAGCTTTTCAGCTGTGTCTCCTTTTCACTTAGAAGAAAAAAATTTCACTTGGAATAAAAAATGAAACCACTTTATTTTTCAGGCTCTTTATGGAAATCCTTAATGAATGTTCAGATGTGGATGAGATCAAATTCCAAGAGGATGGCTCCTGGTGCCCCATGAGGCCAAAGAAAGAAGCTGTGAAAGTCTCAAGTCCACAGTGCACCAAAATAGAAAGTACGTACACCTGGGTACTGGTTGCAAACCGACAAAAAGTCTTGGAGACTTGGTCGTAGCTTGGATGTTGATGTTTGGTTTGTGGAGGGCTTCATATTTCCAACCTTTGTCATTTGAACTAAAAAGAAAGGCTTGTGTCTCTACAAGCATGAGGTTTTGGGCTTTGTCTTTGCCCTTTATTATAGCAGTTAAGAAGATGAAAGGTTGCTCTTGTTTTAGGTCCTTCAACTGATAATTAAAAGGATAATTAAAAGATTAAAGCTTGCGCTTTAATATTCTCGGTGTGATACAGAACACTAATAAAACAGTTCCTGGGCCATAACATTCTCTGTAGCGGCCAGGAAGATGAGCTAAAACAGGATTTGAGTTCCTGGTTCTGTTGCGAATAGAGACTGCTGATGTCAACACCCTTTTAAAACAGTGACATTTTATTCTCTTGTTTAGGTTCCAGTGTTGTTAGCAAACCATGTTCTGTGACGGTGGCCAATGAGGTCAGCAAGAAGAAAGTTGACGTTATTGACTTGACAATAGAAAGCTCTTCCGATGAAGAGGAAGATCCTCCTGCCAAAAGGAAGTGCATATTTATGTCTGAAACACAAGGAAGCCCAACCAAAGGGTTTGTCAATTTTAAAGTTAGTTGTTATGCTGTAATGTCTCAGATAAACTGATGTGTAGACAAATGGACTTGTAATCTCTCTTCGGGATCCAGCTCCACACTTCCAGAGGGCAGTTTCTAGGCCTCTCCTTGCAGAAGGTCGTATTGAGACAGTACCTTTGTACAGGCAAAACACACATCTCACAAAAGACTTTAGCTGACTGTTGCTGTGTTTGCAGGGATATTTCTCCATAGGAAAGGAAGCTGATTAAGGTAACGGACAGTATTCTCCTGAGAAAGCAGATTGTGCCAAGTGGAGGAGTTTCATGCGTTCTTGCTAAGTTAGTGTTGTCTTAAGGCTTTTCTCTCGCTGTCTGTTACACCCTCTGCCTAATCTGCTCCGGTGCCCAGGAAGCTAGGCTGTGTCGCGTGTTTCATCCGTCCTGTCAGTCTTGGAAGCGAGGCGCTTTGCTGTTTTGAATCAAGACAAGCTCTTCCTCCACCTCTCTGTTAATCTCTGGAATGTCGTGGACACTGTTGGCCGTGTTTGTCAGTCAGTCCTGCACCTTGGTTAGCACAACCAACAACTTCCCAAGTCCTCTGTCAACTGCTCCATCTTTGTAGTCGTGCCTGACTTCAGCGGCAGGCTTAACCAGCTGCTTTACCGTTGTGGCTCCTTCTGTCTGTCCTGACCTGTGCAGCTCGGATGCAGTAACTGTGGCTTCCATAAAGTTCTTGCTCTTGGCCCATAGGTGCAGGAGACACGCAGGGAGCGAGGGGCATCGATTAGGCTCACCAGCAGTCACTGCTCCACCAGGCGATTCCAGTGATGGCTTATTAGTTAGTGTTGCTGCCTGCATGAGGTGTGTGTCTGTGTCTCTCAGCATAGCGGCTTACGTCTTGTACTAAAGTAATAGTAATAAAACCAAAGCCCTCCTGTTTTGCCAGCTCTTGAAGCAATGAGTAGGTGTACAGTGTCTCTAGTCCACGGAAATATGTGGTGTTTGAGCAGATGGTTGGTCTTCTTTGACACCTTTCAGCAACGATACTGAAAGGCTGTTGGGTTTTGTGAGGATTGTGGAGGAATCCTGTGAGAGACTCTGTTTCTTATGTTTGTAAGAAAGAAATAGCTACAAATACATCTCTCGGTGACGTTTCAGAAGGCACCAAGACTTCCTTCCATCCTCCTGTGTTTCTCTGAGATGGCTACCTCCAACCCTAACTGTAGAAGGACTGAGTTTTCTTGTCTGTCTGTGACCAATGTATTTTCCTTACTGTCTGGGTATGGAAATGGCATGTTTTCGTTCTTCAAATCCAAGTCGAAGCCAGGCTTTTGGGGAATAGCTTATCTCCCGTAAAGCATGTTGCCTGAATGCTAGTTTTGGCAAAACTGTGGGGTGTCTTCCTGTAGACAGAAGAAACACAGGCAGAAGTGTAAGAGGTGCTGGAGAAGGGAGGGTCTGAAATTCAAGCTTCTGAAATAGGAAGTAGCATAAACGCCGCAACACAGCAGTCTGGGGAGGAAGACTTGAGTGGGTGACGCTCATGGCTGGTGGGAGCAGCTGGGAGCGGGATTCTGGGTGTTTCCACCCGACTTCGAGTTTATGAAGGATTTTATGCATGGGTCTGGTGCCAGAACTGCTGTAGTGCCACCCTTAACAGTGCCACAAAGTAACTGGGCAGAAGGTGGGGATGCAGAAGGGTTTGAACTGGTTGTGTGCTCCTGGAGAGCCGAACTTAGCTTGGGCTCAGGCTGTGAGTAAAGATGGGGTCAGTGGTGAACTCCCACGTGTAACCTGTGCTCCAGGGGCTGAGTAAGGGTCAGTCATGTCCTTGGCGTGACAGGTTAGCACTGAGGAACAGCTACCTGGAGAAACGGAAAGGAGCGCTCTCCTCCCGACTCTGGCAGCCTGCGCATCCCTCCCAGGGTGCTCCACAGACACAGCCAGCCATTTCTGTCTCTGAATGGTCGACTGTTCTCAATGACTCCAGCACTCCAGTTGTTTTAATGCCAGCTTGCTCTTATGTCACAGCTGCTGTTAAGAGCCAAGATACGGTCATGTTATTATGAAGACTGTTATGAAAGAGGAAATTAGAGTGGAATACTGTGTAGTGAGTAGCCATGCTGTAGCTGTGTTGTAACGTAGTGACCTTGTGAATGAGTGCACAGCGGTGCATCGTTTCTCTTCTGTAACTAATGGCCAGGTTGTTTGTAATTTCCCATGCTGTTTGCAACAGGGTTCTCATGTATCAGCCATCTACTGTCAGAGTGCCCAGCGTGACAACGGTCGACGCTACTGCTATTCCTCCTTCATTAACAGACTACCCAGTACCATTCCATCACCCACCAATATCCAGTATTTCATCAGACTTGCCAGGTAGGTGGTGGCTATTTTTAATGTGTATTCTGACAGCGTGATTAATTTGCGGGGTGGGTGACAACTGGAGAACTGATCAACTTGTTTTTTTAATGGAACAAGACTATATGCAGTATTGTGCTGATGTGGTGTCTAGACAAGACCAGTACAGGCTGTCTTTCCAGTTTCAGGTTGCACTTCGCAACAGTGATGTGAAAAACATTGCTCCTGGGGTACAGACGGGCCCTTTGGAACAGCAGCCAGAAACGCTTCTCGCTAGACGCAGTTAGACTTTGTGTAGACATCCGGTCGTTACGTGTCGTAGACGCGAGGGAGAGCAGCTGCCTAAGTTATGGACGTGCGATGGCACTGACTCATCCCAGCCCTAGACGTAGAGAGACTCTGCTAGCTGATTCTCGTGGTGCTCTGTCTAGACTGTATGAAAAAGGTTAAGGTGAGCTACAATATGTAAGCTGACCTCTATTGACTTTCTTTACCTAGACATACCCTAAATGCCTATGATGTATTCTTCAACACTGCTGCTAAATATCAGACAAAAGGTGGGGATACTGATTGTTTTCTATCCTGGCTCCTTGAAAAGAACACTGTGTGTAGGGACTCTGGGGGTTCTCTTTGCCGGCCGTAGCGAACCCAGAGCCCGGGAAATGGTGACTTGTGGTGACAGGTGTCACACTGGCCTCCTGTACTTCCCTCTTCCCGCTCCATTGCCTGTCTCCATTTCTCCCCTGCAACATCTCTGGGTTTTTTCCTCTTCTTTCAGCACCAGTTTGGCAATGGGATGGATATCATTCCCCTTGTTTCTCTGTCCATTTTGGCTCCCTTACTGCTCCCTCCCTCCACTTCTCCCTCGTTAAGGAATTGGTTGTCTTCCAAAACTGGCTGGAATGGAAGTCTAGAACTGTTGTCCATCTCTGAAGTTCTAGAACGTGCAAGAACAAAAGAAGCTGAGCTTGAGTCTCCTTCAAAATTTTTCTCTAACGGAGGAGGAGAGATGTCACTGGCCGGAATAGATTTGGAGGCGAGGGAGGAGGGAGGGAGTAAGTTTACCATTTCTTTCTGTTGACATAGCAAACACAAGGCCAATATTTAGAAACGAACCAAAAAAGGCTGTAATTTCTCATTGGTTTCCTGATTTTAAACGTCTTGCCATAAATGCTTACACGCTAATGGTGTAAACGATGGACGCTAGTTGTCACTGCTCATAGAGGATATACGTTGAACTACTTGTAGTTTCCTCTTCTTCGTTCCTTTTATTTGTCTAGACACAAAACGGGGATGATATTAGAAATGTTTCCTTATTGGCTGCCCGTGGGTGGAGGAAGAGACCTGCTGCTTGTTTTTGGACTTGTGCATGTTGTGACTTTACTTCATTCCAGCATCTTTAATGTGATGACACTCTTCATGTCCCAGTTTGGCCAAGTCAGGTACAATATGCAGTGAAACTTGCATTGTGAACCAACAGCTCCAAACGGCAACCTCCATCTAAGCAACCGCATTGAACCACCCTGCAATATCCCGTGAATAATAATACTACATCATTATGTCATTCTCATTGTTAAAAAGAGCCACTTGTACTAGATAACTTGTTTTGCTGCTGCCTGAAGTAGTCTTTGAGAATGGTGTCACCGTGGTATATTCCATTTAGAAACTGTGTAACAAAATTGCAAAATCTGTTCTACGACCACAAAAAAAGTTGTGTATGAATAAAAGAGAAGATGCATCAATTTATTATCCTTCTCTTCTTTCTAGGTCTGGATTTTCTTTCTCTAATCCCCGTTGATTCACAGGTATGTTTCTAAACTGCTGCGGGGTTAATTTCTGAGTCTCTTTTTGTGACATAGTACTTGAGTAACTATCGGGATGCTGTCATCATCCATATCATGTTTGCGGTCCACTTGCTTAGCCCTAACCACAGACCAGGAAAATCCACTTTCCCATGAAGACGTAGTGATGAAGGCACAGTAAGGGAGGGTTCGGTTTAGCCTCATTGGGATATAAACCCAGGCGTGGAAACTCGCTTCTTATTGAGAGTTTGTCTTTCTAAATTGGATATTTGCAGAGCACTAACGTGAATACACCCATCGTGCACTTCACGGTCTTAGTTTGTACTGTGTATCCGTAAGGCAGATTAAGCTCTGTAAATATACTTCACTGATTGTTGTTAGTTTTGATATTAGTAGAACATTAAGTTTTAAAGAAAATATCTTCATTAATTTAATGGGCACATGGATGAACACTTTCACAATAAATCCCTCCATGTAACACCTAGGCCCTATTGGCTTTGGAAATTCTGTAGGTCAAAAGTAACTAGGCAGTGCTTTCCCTTCCCTGGAAACTTAAACCTTACACAGCTAGGGAGAATGATTCTTACTGTGTCTGGCTGCTTATACAGACCACAGCCTTTCAGTGTGGGGGAGTATTGGCTCCCTAACTAAGACAAGAGTGTCTGAAGCAGACAGTAATAGGACTCTGCTGTAGAATTGACTTCCTGGTGCCTTAAACACAGAGGATGAACTCCCTCCTTTTCTTCCCATACACTGCATCTTGCACTACTCTGTGCCTGACCTTGAGATCTGAACTGCCATAAATGGGAGTAGCAGAAGCTTGCTCCATGTGGGAGGCTGGAAGCAGGTATGCTGCTATCGAGTGTCCCCTTTGGACAGTTCAAACAGGTCAGGCTCGGTCCCAAATACGTGCCCGAGATTGGAATCCATGGGGTAAGAAACAGAAAGGTGTGTTGAGCAACGTGTGTGTGTGTGTGTGTGTGTGCACGCATGTGCGGAGGTGCCTTGTATTAGCCTCCTCTTTGGCACCTGGCAACCTTGTTCTCTTTCTAAATGCTTAAAACGTCTAGCTCTGCTTTGAGATGGCTCGTCTTCCACTTCAGGGAACTTAAATCAGCTTAGTGATTTTTCTTAATTGGGCTTGATTAACAAAGGGCTCACTTATCACTGCTGAACTGTTGAGACCTGCATGTGTCATCGTAGGGATATGCTATGAAAATGTGGATTAGTCCCGCAGCGGCCATTTGAGGGGATGAAACAATTCTAACCTCTACTGAAGCAGCAAAAAGCATTCCACTACCTTTCATGATGAAAGGAGCCCGCAATATGCAGTCGTGCCCAGTAGCTATGGGCAGCAAACGTTCTCCAAAGGCTAAGGGTTTTTTATCATCCTGGGGACGTGACAGCCTTTCTTAATACGCTACTCAAGGCTTGAGCTAACCAGTTAGGAGAAAACAAACCAACAAACAACATGGGGAGGATGAGGGAGAAGGGCTTGCGGCTACCATCTCTGCTTGCTTACTTGCTGGTTTGCTGAACCGCGGTTCTTGCCCTGCACGCGTTACCGAGGTTCTGCTAGTAATGTGGTTTGTGCTCGTTGTAGGGAAGATGTATCTTCAGAGCATACATTTCCCTTGTGCAGTTAGTCTCCTCATTCTTCATTGTTTGTTTCAAGCAGTACTGTCCTCCTATGTTTTTGGATAGTCTCACCTCAACCTTAACAAGCAGCACGCCTGGCAGCATCATCACATCCACCAGTCACCACGAGAGCAGCACGCACGTTAGCTCCTCTGGCAGGAGCGAGGCAGGAGTGATAACCAGCAGCAGAGGCAGCGCTCCCGACATCATCTCGCTGGACTGAAACGCGGGGCGGCGCGGGGACTCCAGGAGAGAGCGCGCAGAGCTGCTGCTGCTGCTTCTGTCTCGGGAACTTCGGCATCTCGGGAGTTACTCTGATATTTATTGAAAGGATTTGCCTCCTGGAAAATGGAGTAAATTCATCCACACTAGGAACAGAAGCGATAGGGTTTTTTGTTTTCTTTTTCCTTGCTCATTAAATAGCTGGTATAGAAAAGGCCCCTTCAGAACATGCTTTTATGCTTTCGGCTTGTTCTGGGGAAACTTTTTGTTGCTGAGGGGATTCCACAAATGGTTTTTAATTTTGTTGTAAAACACAGCAATAATGTAAAAACAAACAAAAACTTTTTTAATAAAAAAAGAAGGCACTTAACTGCTCTAGAACACCACCAACCTGGACAAAGGTGCAGAAGTATATGCATTGGTTAAACTTGTAATATTTTCACTGGGGCCTGTAACAAACTTCACTGAAGACAATGAAGCTTTGAGAAACAGCCATGATTGGTGCTTGATGTCTCTTGTTCCCCACTTCCCCCTTACCTAGGGTGAGCCTCTGTAAATGGGATGGGGGTTTGTTTTGTTTTAAGTCCTGATTTCATGTTTTTCACAAATGCACCAAACTCCGAAGCTGTGACTTCTTCCTCTTACTGTCCTTTGGGCTGGGGAGGGGACAAGCTATCTTGCAAACCCTGCATTGCCCAATCTGTGCTGTCCTGTCAGAATTTGGACACCTCCTCGCCACCCAAACCCTCCAACCTCCGCAGCTGAGCCAGAGTTGAATTTTCTGGTTTCATACCTTTAAGAGGTAATGGGGGGGGGGGGGGGGGGGGAGCATTTAAACTCAAATTTAGGAGTCCTGTGAACCTGCCACCCCTCCCCAGATGCTGGAGTGAAGTGCATGCTTTCTCTGGCAGCTGGAAGCAGACAAAATAGGAATTACTTTCTCTAGCACAGGACAGTTTTCTAGGATCTCATGCTCAGGGCTTCTGCTGCTTGAGTAACTGCCGTATTCTACTTGGGAATACCGCAGGGGGGAGGCTTGGCTTTGTGGAAGACAAAAGCTGTAGCTGCACCGTCTTCCCACTTAACTGGAATTATGTGTTTAGGGCTTGAGGATGCTTTGTCCCACATTACATGGCCTTCTAATCACGGCTTTTCTAATTTGATGGGAATAACTTCCTTTTGTTTTACTCCTCTGACAAATCTGCTGCTTTGTGTGTGTGCAGTGTCTCCCCACGCCCCTCTGAGGATAACCTGTACGTGGAAGAGGTTACAGACCAGGAAAATCAAATCATTTCCATAGCGCTGGAATAATGGTGGTGTCGATATATGTTGGCATAGCAGCTTTTCCAAATGGTGTTTCTGTGTCTGAGATAATTCCTTCCCTACTTACCAGCTTTCACTTTTTCCTAACTTTGTGTTCCTTTTTCCTTATTTCTTTAGTCAGGTGTCTGGTGCTTTTTGCCTTCTGTTACTGTTACAGTGTTTGAATGAAGTACACAGATAAGAAATATCGAAGCAGGATGTATTGTAACTGTGTCTGCCCTGTACTCCCACCTTTAATGCTGCATTCCTGTTCCTCGTTGCCATTTTTGTATGATCTTGCACAGCAGTCCTCAATCCACGTGTTGGTCTTAATATTGCATCCAATCGTTTTTCTCTTTTCCTTATCTGTTGAATTTTTTGTACCTGTTAAGGATCAGTTTTTAGCGTGATTTATTTCCAATAAAGCCATGCTAAGCATGAAGTTTTTTCCTAACGGCCTGCAGGAGATCAGTGCTTTCTGCATCACGATTGCACAGTGACTTGAACTATAAATAACTATAAATAACGTCTGAAGAGAGGTTCCAGAGTCATTCTGAATAAAGTGTTTGAAACCGGTATCTGTTGCTGAAGATGCTGTTTATACTCCTAATGCTAACTGAAGTGGGACCCAGTTGCTGAATTGGCTGAAGGGATGTAAACATCAGTGTGTGTCAGAAAAGTGAAGTGAGTGCCATTTTTAGGACGTGTCCTCTAAACCATTCATGGCTTTATGAAATATGGCTGGAATTTTAAGTTCATTATTGTGCCCCGTGAGGAGTTACTTCTCAGGGCCGAGGTGCAGTTGTGTTTTCCAGCTGTTTTGGGCAGGAGCTGGGCAGCTGCGTTTAGCTTTAAACCATCTAGACCCCTGACAGCGCAGTCAAATGCTGACTGAAGGCACCCGAGCCTTACTGGTATAGGAGAGTGAGATTGTCGCGGGCTCTGGTGTGAGGGCAGCGCGCAGGTGAACAACGTAGTTTTCCTGCAGTGCTGCTGTACGCATGGTAAATAATTACCAGGCTTGTGTCATGCCTGAATCTTTAATTGCTGGAGTTTGTGGAGGAGGTGTATCGAGGGGGGCTTCTTCGCAAGATGACAAAGAATTTACCTGAGCAGTGGTGGGTGGGGAGGGGACTGGGGCTTGCAGCTCAATCAAAGCCCGTACTGCTCTAGCCCTGCTTTAAGGAAACCTGTCCCTTGTAGCTGGCTGGGGTTTTGGTGTATTTTTCCCTCGCTAAGTTCTAAACCACATCAGAATGTCTAGCGGAGAATTTACAACACAAGAAAAATCTTGGAGAAAAGGTTAGATGACTGCTTACCTCGTGTTTTCACCATGGAAGCATCTGGTTACTGCTTTGAGCGGGCTGTATCACAGATCCCTTCAAACCAACTGCAGAAGGAAAGTAAAGCTCCGTAAGACCGATACAAAGTCCCTCTACTGCACTGACAACCAGCAGGCGATGAAAGCCACGCTGCAAGAGCCGGCCCATCCATTTGCTACATTTTTTCCTCCATCTTCTGGAAGCGAGCTAGCTGCTCCAGTACTAGTTACAGACAGGCTGTACCAACACACCTGAAGACTGTTAGTCTGAGCTGGGCTCTGATTTTCACACTTCCAGGTCGGATGAAGATGCTAGAAAGCTCACCTGGACCTGCAAGCCTTTTGCTGTCGGTCTTCAGGAGCAGGAGCACAGAGGATTCAGACTGGGAAATGAAAGAATTCATCTTCTGGCTGAGATGACAAAACCTGACCCTTCAACGAGAGTTTCTGCAAGAGCGACAACGAAGAGAGCTGCTTCCTAGGTTAAAAGACAGTTGTGGATTAGACAAACTGTAAAGAACACCCTTAGTCCTACACAACTGATTTATCTGTGGTTTTGGTTTTTTATGTGTATTTACAAACTGAAGCACAGGAAGTTCTGTCTGAACATGAGGAAGAACTTCTTCCCTCTGAGGGTGACGGACCCCTGGCCCAGGCTGCCCAGGGAGGTTGTGGAGTCTCCTCTGGAGATATTCCAGACCCGCCTGGACAAGGTCCTGTGCAGCCTGCTGTAGGTGACCCTGCTTCGGCAGGGGGTTGGACTGGGTGACCCACAGAGGTCCCTTCCAACCCCTACCATTCTGTGATTCTGTGATTTTTGACACGGGCACCAAGTGATCCCCAGACAAGATACAGGCAGCAACAATCCAGTAAGTCAAATTAGCACATTGTTTTTATTACATTTTTTAGCAGGTGATCATGCCATCATCACAACACGTTGACGCTGTGTGTATATTCGATGTGACACTAAAAGCTTTCCATTTCCTTCCTGGTCTTAGGAGGAAACAGTATCGGGACAAAACTGGGCAGTGCATCACACAACACGAGACAGAAGTGATTATTACTTATCTAGGAAGTTACCCAGAGGTGGAATTCCTCCAACCCTTCACATTTACAGGTTTCAGCCACAACTTGCCAAGGACGAGGATTTGCATTGTAATGATCTCCAGGCAAGATCTGCCAGTGGTCAAAGGCACAGTGTGGAAAAGCCTGGCCGCCAGCGTTGGATCTCAAGTCAGCAGTAAAACCTGTCGGGAAGAAAAAAATTAAAAAAAGGATGAACCAGCTACAGGAAAAAAATAAAACTGTTTTGTTGTGAATTTCTGCACAGGCAAAACCCTAAGAACGCTCTTCCAGAACCTGGGCACGGTACTGTTAGGAAACTGCTACTTTGCAGGTAATTCTTTCAAGTGGGTAAAAATGAGGCCAACTCCAAAGAGCTGCAGAAAAATCTCATGTGACCAAGTAAACTGGCAATAAAAAGGCAAACAAAATTCAATTTAGATAGAAAAGTATGTGGGGAAAATTGTTTCACGTGTCACAGGACCTGAACTGATGACTACCATTCAGTCTGAGATCTTAGGGTTATCCTAAGGACAAAAGTGTTAGCTCAGTGTTCCAAAGCAAGAAGAGAAGTGCCACTACCTGCTAGGAAAGGAGCAGAAAACAAGACACTACATCCAGTGAAAGCCTGCACCTTCATTACAAAGGTGTGCGGTTATGGTTCCTTTCTCATGAAAGCCGTTGCTGCAGAAAAGGCTGAGAGAAGGGGAATATAGCTGACCGAAGCCCTGAACTGGCTTCCACGTAAGGAAACACGCTTGGCAAGCTGGGACTCTTCAGCGTGGAGAGAGCAGCAATGTAGCAGGAAAGAGACAGAGGGCTAAAAATTAAGCAACGTGGACACAGCGGATAAAGATCAAAGTAAGTTTGTGCTCATTTCTGATACAAAGAAGCATCGGCTGAAGCTAGTGGCAGCCAGAAGAGGAGGCAGTTCTTCGCACACTTAGGTCGGTGCTGTGGATGCTGAGGTTTTACGCTGAGGGGGAGAGCGAGTACCTTCGTGACGAAATCCGTCGAGGGTTACTAAATTGATCTAGAAACGACTTCTGCCCCAAGAAGCCTCCGAAAGTGGTTGTAAGAAAGCACCTGGGGAAGTTTTACAGCTGCTGGCCTCGTTCTTTCTCTTCCCTAAGCGCTGTCATTTCCATGAACAAGATGCTGGGCTAACCCGACATTTAGTCTGACAGCACAGGGACTTTACGTTTAACTGAAGATCTATAGACGTTTCCTTTGCCATTTCCTCATCTTCAGAGCAGCGTCATCCCCTTCTCCCAAGTCCTCAGCCCGGTGAAGAGCTGCTGCCTGTGAACTGAGACTTTGCTCCTGTAGAACCGCTTCGAACCACTAGTTTATGGGAATACTGATATTTCCCCCCATCTTTAGATCGCTGTTTTAGCAAGATTCAATGGCAGCTTTGGCAAGGAACTAGAAAGGCAGTTTTGCAGAACACGGATGTTAATGTGGTATTGTAAGCTGAGACTGAGAGCCCAGTGTAATACGCATCCTACCACGTCTGAGCTTACACTGCTTTTTGTTTTTCCACGTTTGGAAAATGGGTCTCTTTCTGAAATCGGTTTAAGCTCTGTGGAAACTTGGAGAAGGGGAAAAAACCCAAAATACTCAAAACCCAGCCGCACAAACACATGTGTACATTGTTCTTGTAAGAAGTTAAATTGCCAGCTTAGACTTCAAAAGGCACGCATCTCTTATTTCATCGCTGACTATTTTAGCAGGTACCACGCTAATGTACTTTGGCAAAGAAGCCCCCTCCAAAATAAAACATGACATTTCTTACAGTTTTACTGTGTCGGGGGTTCCAAACGCGCCCCACGAAACGTGACAATTTCTGTCACGGTGTCACAGGATGCTCTTGAAGCACATTTTTGAACGGGGAGGAGGGAAATGGGACACACAAGCAAACCACAATACCTGAGGAAGGGCTCTGTACCGCACTGGAAAGTTGAAGTTTCAGGGACAGCATAAGAAAGATCAGATTATTATTTTAAAGGCAGTCTTAAGGTTGGCAAGAGGTATAACGCCATTGAAGCTACTCAGGCTGGCGCTTTGTCCTTCTTTTAAAGAGTCAGATTGGTACCAGGTTTTCCAGCCTGCTGCCGCTCAAGACCAATTCTTTCTTCCAGGCTTGCCTTAAATGAAGGCCTTCATCTAAAGTGACAGAAACCGAATCTGGTGCACACTGAAAAGTATTCACGTGTGGAAGCTGCCACATCTTTTTGTCACAATGGAGTAGGCTGCCAGGAAAAAAGGAGTAAACTCTTTGTTCTGAACTGAAGATGCGAAGGGACAACAGGAAGCAGCTTGGAGCTAATAAAATGGGAATCCTTAAGTCTCTTCGATCGTGCAGATGTTGGTCTTTAACTGCATGTGGGTAACAAAAGAAGCATCATCTTACCAAATGATTCATTTACAGGTAGCTACGCCTTGACCACAAACATCGGAGTTCATGCCCCTTGGGATTCTTCAAAAACGTGTCCCCTTTTCCTGTTCCTTTTTATTGCCAGAGAACCTCCCTCGCCCTGCTGGCCACACTCCTCTTGATGCACCCCAGGATCCCATTGGCCTTCTTGGCAGCCAGGGCACACTGCTGGCTCATGGTTAACCTGTCGTCCACCAGCACACCCAGGTCCCTCTCCACAGAGCTGCTCTCCAGCAGGTCAGCCCCAGCCTGTACTGGTGCATGGGGTTGTTCCTCCCCAGGTGTGGGACCCTGCCCTTACCCTTGTTGAGCCTCATCAGGGTCCTCTCTGCCCAACTCTCCAGCCTGTCCAGGTCTCACTGAATGGCAGCACAGCCTTCTGGTGTATCCACCACACCTCCCAGTTTGGTGTCATCAGCAAACCTGCTGAGGGTACATTCTAACTCTTCATCCAGGTCACTGATGAAGAAGTTGAACAAGACTGGGCCCAGTACTGACCCCAGAGGGACACCACTAGTTACCGGCCTCCAACTAGACTCAGTATATTGGAATTAGTGAGATCCAGCCACAAATGTTGGTTCTGATTCCACAGCCACAGCATAGATGTGTGGCAACAGACACTTTGTATTAGCATTGCATTTACACCTTGAGAAGAGGGAGGGAAGCAGTATTGGTGGCTTTTTTCAAATATGAAATAAAAATGTTCTCCCTTTTCTTAAATTAAAACAGGTATGTCTTTTGTATGCTGCAACACACTGAAGTCTTGTTATCTCTCTAGCAAATTCAGTGCAATACATTACCAAGCACTTTATTTCAAATCATGATGTTCCTGACGCACAAATTAACCACTGACCAGATTATAAAAAAATAAACAATGAAGGGAAGTTTCTGTGGATTTTGGAAAGACCTAAAAGACTGTTCTCATTACACAGCTCAAGGGTAAGAAATGCTACCACGCTGGCAATTCTAATGAAGTAGAAAAGCCAAGTTACCTTAAGAAGGGGCTATTCCTCTTTACCTCCATCTTCAATGTCTAGCTTGACATCAGGTTTCTCCTTCAGTTTGGCTGCCTCTTCTTTCTTCAAAATCATAATGGCATCAAAGATCTGAAACAAGTTCATAGTGAGTGGAGTTAAGTAATATAACAGAGACAGGTTTTGCTTACCATTTATCTTAAACATGGTGTACGTCTGAAAACCCTCTGGTTTCTCTGTTCTGGGCTTCCGTTTGAGAAACTATTCCCAAGGGTCATACTGCTCAAGATTCACAAATTATAGCAAATGCTTCTAATTCCAAAGGAAATTCCAAACTCCTGTCAGAAGAGGTTCACACACAAGACACACAAATCTTTAACAATATGCAAAACATGTTATTTCAGTGAACAGACTGTTCAGATTTGCTGCCTTCTGCTTCTGTGCCACCTTTTGCACATTGTTCTTACACTGCAGACCTTTTCTAGCCTATACAGAAAGTATGGACCTACTTTGTAAGTGGGATGGCTTTCCTAAGAGCTAACCTGCTGAACTAAAAAAAGTCTCCCCTTATGCCCTTGGAATCCAATCAAGACAAAATCTTCAAGACAGGAACCAGAACTAGCTGGCAGAATGACCTTAGCAGCTTCTTTCCATCTGGGCTAGTGGCTGGTTTGCCGAATGTTCCAGTTGCTGGATCAAAATATCTAAAGAAGATGTTTATTTTTACTCATCCAGTTTGAAATTGAGAAGTATCCACTTTTCCTATAAATTTCCACTTAGTTATTTTTAAAAGAAAACTCTGTAAAGTTTCACATTTAAGCAGTGATTAAAATAGCAGAATAGTGGTAAATCCTTATTTAAACATGGCAATAACTGTTAGAGGTTTGGGGAGGCAAAGGATGGCTTTTTGTTTGTTTAGATTTTTGAGGTTTTTTTAACACACTTAAAAACACTGACTTCAACGTGCATTTTTAGGCTTTTACAGGGAACTAGGCACTGCAAGCAAACCTGTTGCCAAGAATTCTCTTACTCCACCCTGTTATCTATAACTGTCTTTTGAAGCCTTGCTAAAATCATTTAAATACCAGACACGATAAATCTTGGAGTACACTGTGGGCTAAATGAGTCAAGGTTGGTTAATTTATTATAAGGCATCAGAAGACAAGGAAATATATGGAGCTTTCACACATATATAAAGCATTCAGTTCAAGTTGCGTACGCATCTAATAGGAAACTAACTCCATCATTTATAAGATACAATTTAAGGTTAATTAAATTCCCAGGAATGCTCACTGGTATCAAAAGACTGGATTTGGTCCATAATCTCGTGTTGTGTGTTGATTTTACCTATGCAGTTCAATAAAAGCACTTATGTTCTGAAGTTCTCTCTGCTCTTACAGAGCGGGTTATCAGAACTCACCACAGAAGGCACATACAGCGTATCTGCATTACAAGCAATTGCCTTTCCCAGATACAGAAATATTTTTGGTGCAAGAGTTACAAACTTGTGTCTAATTAGCTTTCTAGGCTGCCTGTGAAAGCTTGGTTTTACAGAAGCACGAACTCAGCACGCACTGGTATGTGTCACTGATATCCTCAGAGTGTCACTGTGGTATCAAAGCACGTTTGTACATCCATCCCATGCGTAGAACATTAACTGCATTGTTAGTGAACTTTATTTCTCTAGAAATTAAAATACAGGTGGCTCATGCCTGCCTCACAGATAAAACTGGTCTGACTGAAGAATACCTGAGATTCATGGAATATAAGAATCAGAATACAATCCTAGCTGAGAACCCTTTGTTCCAGGAACTAGATTAAGCTGCAATCAATTCTAGCCATAAAACAAGCTAGTACAAGACGATCACATTTAAACAAAGGGAACCAGGTCTGAAAACTCTGGTGAGAAGGTCTGTCTTGTAGCTATTTGGTGTAAAAAATAATATCTGAAGCAGGCTGATTTTGACAATTCCTTACTCTTAACAGCTGGACCACCAGAGGAGACTTGCAGTTTACTTTGCTTTTCTAATTTTGCAATTCTCAGCTGCAATATTGGGAAATATTATTTGTCTTTCTAGTTTCAAACCAACCTTCCTGAGATATCCAGCATACGATGATATAATTACTGACAGAATAACAGAGACCTACATCTTCAGATCAGAAAAGGGCAAATTAAATGTCTTATCAGTCAGGAATAGCAGAAAGGCCATGCTTTTTGTCGTGTAAGAGAAAAAAGGAGCAAAGCCAGGCACAGAAAGCTAATCTTCTGGCTTCTGGTCCTTTGCCTTAAATTTCCAACCATAGCTTCCCTTCAGCAGTTTGCTCCAGGCAAATGTCTGACATCCGATGTTTGAATGACACTGAGCAAGTGGCTTGAGGTTACACATTTTGTTAGTGAGAAAGCATCACTAGAGGATGATTTGCTTTGTGAATTGTCTCCTCTCTCTCCTAGCTGTTTTCGCTCCCTAGTTGGTCGGTCTGAAATAATATCCCCAAAACAAAAAGTACGAAGCAGTGGGGGCGGAAGGGGACTGAAGAACAGCTCCTTCAGGTTCGCCAGAGATCTGGACTGCCATAAATGTATGCAGTTGTTTAATCTCAAGGCTGGTATTCTCCAAAATAGGATTCCAACCACAGCAAAGTTTTAAAATTTTCTTTACCATTGTGTTACCTATTGTTCCAGATTCACCCTCTCCGTAGGTGGAAATGATGACACTGACATTTTCGACAATACGCTGCAATGGTAAAGTTCCTCGGGCTCCAGCTGCAGTGCCAGCAAAGCACGATCCATTTTGTTCATCATCAGCACTGGTTTGATCTGTTCTGCAACAGCCTGCCACAGAACAGTCTCTGTCTGCACATGAACCCCTTAAAAAACATGAGCACAGTTAAAACATGCCTTATATATATGGGCAAGATCTCTAATCTACTTTGTACAGTGGTGACTGGGAAATTCAAACTGGAAATGTGGTGGTAGTCTCCGTGCTCCCCAAAATCATCATTACTCAGTTGTATGTATTGCTCCATTTTCTAACTGGAGGCAGCTCCACTCCCTAGGATTTTACTGAAAGGCTGACTTTATTTTTTCAGTTACCCTACATTCAACCCACAAGCTGGATACAGAGTGGGTGTAATCCTCTAAGGTACAGGAAAAGCCATAGGCTAAGACTGCAAATCAGAATTCATACCATCGGAAGTCAAACTTTCAGGAAAAGAAGCTTTTTCCATCACTCATGGTTTTTCTTTTTTTTCTTAAGAGGAAGAAAACAAAATACACTGAGGTCTTTCTAATAGAAGAGCATGCTTACCTGAAACATAGTCAACCACAACAAGGGCACCATCAGAGAGCTTCTGTAACTTCAGAGGAGAAATCAACATGTCCAGGGGAGTCAATTAAGTTAATAAGAAAACCTGAACCATCCCTACACTGTTTGATGGAGGCCAAGTCATTGTCTGAGAGTTCATACTACATAGAAATTGCCCTGTAAGAGAAGACAATTCATTTTAATAATTGGATAATGTTTCATAATTTGCTGAGAGTTCATACTACATAGAAATTGCCCTGTAAGAGAAGACAATTCATTTTAATAATTGGATAATGTTTCATCATTTGCTGGGTTTAAAATTTGCACTGGTCAGGCAACTATATCCACTCTATGACCGTGCAAATATTTCTTGATGTACTTAAAGGAAAAACCACAAGGAGACTTCAATATTTCAATTTCTGAAGTTCTTAGGTACTAAAACTCTGCTTTGGGTGTAATTAATTTTTATTCTTATTCAAAATCAACACCTCAAGATAGCAGTCACAGCATAATATCACTGCCAGACACTTACAGAGTTATGCTCCACATCACTTTACAACTTGTTAACTTTGCAGATGCAGACATCAAAGACGGAGGTAACAATAACAAAACCCAGCCCACCACAGTGGTTTGGAGGAACAGGGTATTAATCCATAAGCAATCCAATAACAACCAAGGTTACTACTAAAACTCTTTCTGAAAGCATCTTTCTCCGTAGTGAGGAGCAGGTAAGAATGGTCGCTAGATATCACTTAAAAGCTCTACTCCAGTGTTGCCCGTATTGCGCTCTGAAGACTGTGAACTTGTTCCGTAATTCACAGCTTGATTCACATGTCAACTTAAAAGAGATTGGACAAGATGGAAGGCTTCGAGCAAACCATTTTTCTGTCTTCAGATTAAAAAGAAAAAAGAAAGAAAAAAAAAAAAAAGAAAGATACAAACAGATTCTTACATAGACTTGATTGTGATACATATTTCTTGCTCATCTTTCCTTATGTCTGTGAATCACGTTTCTCCGGCTCTGGCTGACGCAATGATGCCCACTTTGCACACCAAGGAGCCTGTCAAGGTTGATTTGCTGTGAGCAACATGAGCAATCACAGACATATTCCTAATGCTGGACTTCTTGTCCTCGATTGCTTGGATCTGGTGTACTGTGAAGCTCACCTGGATGGGGGAAGGGAAAAAACCCAAACAGTGATTGCTTCCTTTTAAACAATACAAATGTCTATCTGAAATTTTGAACTTTTACTATTTATTAAATTCACAATCTCAGGAAGAAATGAAGTTGTTCATACTTTTAAGCTTAGTATTCCACATAGTTGTTCACATTTTCGGCATGTTCTTGCAAGTACGAAGAGTGGAGGCATAACTGAAAATACAGCTCACATTTCATATCACCAAACATCAGCTACCACAGAAATGAAGAATCCACCTGAGGAGACAGAACACCTCATCCCTGCCCAATGTCACGGGAGGGTTAGCGCACGCCACCGCAAGCCGCAGCTCTCATCAGAGCTTCCGCGCATATCCTCCTCCTCCCCTCCCACTGCTGCCCCTTGCTTTGCCAAGCCTTCCTCCTGCACCCACTCGTCACCTCCCAGGGCTTCCCGGTGAGACACCCTTCCCAGTTTTGAGAAGAGGCTGGGCCTGCTCCTTTTTCAGCCAACACACCAGCTCTAAAAACCTCTTTAAAGACTTTAATTAGCCAAGTGCAACATTTTTAAAGCCCCTTTCACAAATGATATCCCAGAAAGAAATTTTTCTTATCTCCATAATTCTTCTCTCTCTTGCTAAGAACAATTCCCCTCCTCCAATCTGCATAAAAAAAATCTTGACCCTCAGAAGCCATCATAATTATCTGTTAAACACATGACAACTTAGCAAAGGAAGATGAGATCGTACTAATCTGGGCCTGTCTCATTCTGTAATGAGTCTCCTGTAGGTCACAGGAGTACAGTTAATGTGGTTATTCTTGCAAATCCCTTTAATACATGAAGCGCTTCATAGGGACACGGAAAAAGACAGAATTGGGAGGAAAAAATGACGGGGAATATTGAACAAACACACACAAAAATCAAAGACCACATCAGTAGTTTATGCTAGTTGCTCAAGTGAAGAAAAAAATAACATAAGAAACAAATAGGTTTCTCATCTGTGTTTGAGTTGTAAATGACACAGAGATAATGAAACATGCATTTCTATTGTTACACCAACACAGGTTTCACAGAATCACAGAATCACTAAGGTTGGAAAAGACCTCTAAGATCATGAAGTCCAACTGTCACCCCAACACCACCATGCCTGCTAAACCATGCCACATCTACATGTTCTTTGAACACCTGCTACATAGTCTGGGTCTTCATGAGTGCATCTGAACACAGGGAACCTGTCTTCTTGCAAGGATAAGATAGTAATTAAAAAAACCCCAAACAACCCAGTCCAGCTCAGAATATATGTAGGAGACAAAATAGGTTGGTTTTTTTTTTTTACATGAACTAATATATATCTTGCCACTGCATATTCTCATACCAGCGTTGGATCTTCAGCTCAACTTTTTCATTATACATTTTCTCAAGAAAATGGTTCTTATTAAAAAAGGGAAGACTTCTAATTAAAATAGCCAAGTTCTTTTTAGAGATGAGAAATATCCAAACTAAGCAGCAGCCTGGCCTCTTCCCCCCAAAATGTATTATTTCCCCACCCTCCCCTACATTTATAGTTTCTTTCCTACCTCAAAGTCTGCAATGGAGGAAACAACCAACCCAACCCTTTTTTTTCTGCTAAAAAAAATTAAGTACAAACAAGAAAACTTTTAGACTATGCTTATGGTTCTGTCAGTGATCGACCTCAAATGAAGGCACTTCATTTCTGAATTTGTTCTGTTCAGTTATTCTTCAGTTTAATAAAAAACAATGATACCTCTTTCTAGAACGTTCCAGGGCGTCCTGGCATCCAAAGTCTCACAGCAAAATCAACATACTTCTTCTGAGACCTTGAAATATTTCTTTCTTCTGTTTATTTTCCATGTAGTGAAAACAGCACCACCACTTTTCTACTCTTAAGATTTTCCCTGGTTTTAAATTGTTCTGTGCTAAAAAAATAAAAAAAAAATCAGTACTCTTAGTGAGAATTAAGTCCAGTGCTAGAGCTGTGCTATATACACTTGTTTCACAATGTAAATAAATACTTAAGTGTTGAGAAGGATACCTACGTGCTCTTCGTATTTGCTAATTATGCACTTTCTTAATGGCACAATAAATATTTAACTAGCACAGATACCATATTTTGAACTGAAACTTGTATTTTTTCCATTGTCTCCAAGTTTCCAATACATTTAAATACACAGGCTACATTACCTTGCAGCTTTCTTTCGGGGCAAGGAGAAGAGATGACCATAAACCAGTTTATTTCTTCCTCATATTTTAAGCGTACAGGCCTCCTATGCATGTCTATTTATGTTAATTCTAAATGTAAACCTCATGCACATGTCCTCTGATAGGACTGGATGTTCTCCTATTGACTGTTGAAGCTATTCATATCATCTGAGAAAGGATGGTAGTGGAGTTGTAAAAACCTTGATTTGTGCTTAAAACTAACGGAGCCTCGCTCTCCAGCTGTCCCACTGTTACAAAAGTAAAATGAAAGCAGATACAGGGGGTGACCATTATACGAGATGTGGATGTAAAATGTTAGTTTCATGGGTTTAGTAGCGTGACATTTCAAAAAATCATTAATATATTGCTATTAGTTTGAGCTTGAGCAACTCGGGTTTGAGACGGAAAAGAATCACCAAGTCATGGTGAAGGGAAGGAGAGCCAAGAAACACAATGAGGGAAGAGCAGGGTCAGGCATTACCAGGGTGGGAGGTGGGGGGTAAAGCAAAGACAAGAGCAATTGCAATCTACAACCAAGTTTAAGGGATTAGATGGACTGTGGGACCCCAAACTCTAGAATATTATAGCTTAGCAAGAAGACGTCACAGTCAAGGAGGTAAAGAGGCAGGCCTCCGTAAGTGACCTCAAAGCTTCCGCTGGTAATTCTCACGGCAAGCCAATCCCAACACCATGAACGTATTTTTATTTCAATCTTCCCATCCTTTCACTCAACTACAACACTGCATCCCTTCTCAGAAACTGAAGGTCAGGTGTCTTAGTTACTACTGCACTAGCACTTTTTCCCAGGCCCACAACGATGTAATACACCCGGGCATGAAGCTTTCAGCCTGTAGGAACTTAGTTCTGAGAGTTTTGGTAAGTGGCATTCCTTTAACATCACTTGGTTCAATCCTTTGGCCTAAATGAGTATTTTTAAGAACTTAACACCGCTAGCTCACTTTTAATTCACTTTGTTATATCATAGCAGCTGTTCTTGTTAATATAAGTAGGTAAAACATTCTTAAGTTTCTGCTAATTAGCTTGTTAATAAAATATAGCGCATTAGAAAAGATAAAGAGCTCAATTCAAGTATTAATATTAATGTCTCACCAGGCATTCTGGCAGGAACTTCAGGATTATGTATTAATAAATGCTGTCTGCTTCCAAACATTTTATTTACTGCTTCATTTACACAAATGACCTGGGTGTCCTGGTGGATGACAGGTTAACCATGAGCCAGCAGTGTGCCCTGGCTGCCAAGAAAGCCAATGGGATCCTGGGGTGCATCAAGAAGAGTGTGGCTAGCAGGAGGAGGGAGGTTCTCCTTCCCCTCTACACTGCCCTGGTGAGGCCTCATCTGGAGTACTGTGTCCAGTTCTGGGCTCCCCAGTTCAAGAAAGATGAGGAGCTACTGGAGAGAGTCCAGCGGAGGGCTACGAGGATGGTGAGGGGACTGGAGCATCTCCCCTACGAGGAAAGGTTGAGGGAACTGGGCTTGTTCAGCCTGAAGAAGAGAAGGCTGAGAGGGGACCTTATAAATGCTTACAAATATCTGAAGGGTGGGTGTCAGGAGGATGGGGACAAGCTCTTTTCAGTGGTGCCCAGTGACAGGACAAGGGGCAATGGGCACAAACTGAAGCAGAGGAAGTTCCGTCTGAACATGAGGAAGAACTTCTTCACTGTGAAGGTGATGGAGCCCTGGAACAGGCTGCCCAGGGAGGTTGTGGAGTCTCCTTCTCTGGAGATATTCAAGACCCGCCTGGACGGGGTCCTGTGCGGCCTGCTGTAGGTGACTCTGCTTCGGCAGGGGGGTTGGACTAGATGACCCACAGAGGTCCCTTCCAACCCCTACTATTCTGTGATTCTGTGATACGTGCTGCTCCATAAGAGAGAAAGGCACTGGCAACACAATTTTCTTTTGTCATAAATACAACTGAAAACACAAAGTCAGATTAAAAGTTAATAACAATTTTCAAATCAAAGTTGTCATTAAAGAGCTGTTACAGAGTTTCTCTTCTGCTGTGATAGGCAGCAACTGGATCAAAGTTATCTCGCTATGAAACGCTTGCTGCAGAGGGGTTAAGGTCTTCTGTGTGCAACGGCAAGCAGAAAATAAAGGAGATGAAAGCTGTGTTTGTAAAACGGAGAAACATCACTGCTTTATTACAAGCAGAATGTCACTTTCACCAAAACCCTCAAGTTTCATGGCCACTAGAGCCAGTCAACAACCTTGCTCCTTTCAGCTACTGCATTACGCCATGTGGGTGGCCCATGCCGCAGCGTGGCTTATCCCTGGCTGTCAGTAGCGCCTCGGGCGTAGATCACCTTCCTCTTCTGCACAGCATCTCCTTCTCTTAACAATGTTCAAATTCCCATTGTAACGAGCCATTGCATAGCTTTGATTCAGAAATACATACTCTGAAAACCAAACTGAAAACACTTCTTGAAGCTGACATAGGGAACCAGAATGTCCATTTCAGTAAATGTTGATACTTATACAACGAGAGATGACAAGAATTAAAAAAAAGGGTTCCAATAGCATTAATTGCCAAGAAATGCAGAGACGTACAAGCGTCCGTTTATCACGGAAATCAGCTGGTAAATCCTGAGTCACTAGAATAAGAGACGCACGACGGGTGAAATGCCTTACTGTAGCGATTTGAAATCACGGGGCAGGCTTGCTAAGGGGAAAAATCAGTTAAACAAAACCCAGCGCAACCCACCCTGCGGTGTTCCTAAGGGACTAATTTCCCTGAGAAAAAGCTGCTGGTCGGAGCTAGGCCGGACCGTCCTTCCTCCAGCGCTGTGCAAGAAACCTCTGCACGCAGGCACAGCCTTTTCCCAGTCACCTTGGAAGCAACGCCTTTACCTCCTATCCTTAGGAACGCTGACCATCAGGATTTAACCCCAAAGCTTACACTTGAATAAAGACAAACAAATCAGCTCAGCGGTGCCCCGGTACCAAGCCCGGCGGGGATGGAGGCGGCCGGGACCGCCTCAGCGCTACCGACCCCTGCCAGCCCCGGGAGGGTGGGAACCGCCTTCCCCCCTCACCCCCCGTCGGCCCCCGGGGCTGAGGGAGAATAAGGAGCAGCTCCTAGGGAGTGCCATGCTCCGGGGAGGGCCAGCTGGGCGGCTCCGACCCGCCACCCGTTCCCGGCACGGTGGGAAAGATGGCCGCCGCGCCTGCCCCCCGGTCCCGGGCAGCCGCCCTTTAGGTGAGGCGCGGGCAGAGCCCGGCTGCCTCGGGGTGCGGCGGCGGGTCGGCGGCTTGGGCCTGCTCCCGTCCCCGCCGCAGCACTCACCGTGGTGGCGGATGGCTCCTATCCCCCCTGCCGCCGCCTCAGCCGGGAGGCGGGAACGAGCATCGCCACCCCCCCCCTCCCCCCCCAGCCGACCCCTCCTCAGCGGGCTGAGGGGCGCGCGCGCTCCCCTCACGGCGGCGGGGCTCCCTCCTCCCGCCTTCCCGCCGCCGTGCCCCCCCTTTCCCCTCAGCAATCCCCCGGCCCCGAGGCTCCCTCAGAGGGGCGGCGGGGACGGGAGCCCCGGGAGGGCGCGGGCAACCCCCGACGCCTCACGGAGCCCGCGGGCTCTCCCCGGCGCCGGGCCATGGCGCTGGTGCTCTCCGACCCTTCCCCTCAGCGGGGGGGGGGGGGGTGCCGCGGCGGCCCCGGCAGGTTTTCCCTCACGGGGCGTTCGGCGGCGGGTTTGACCGCTGGCTTTGAGCTGAGCAGTGACTTTTAAAAATAAGTTAAATGGCCGATCGGTTCCCCGTTGAAAAGCGAAGATGGCATCGCTATTAAAAATATGATTAAAAATATCTAAAAACAGCTCGCTCTCAGGGAAAGGCACTGAGGCAATAACAGCACTTATTCAAGTGTAAGCTTTGGGGTTAAATCCTGATGGTCAGCGTTGCTAAAGATAGGAGGTAAAAGCGTTATTCACCCGAAAAATGTCTTTTAGGAATATTTGTAATTAAACTGCCAAGCGCAGAGGGAGCGTGTGAAGGCCTTCACTGAAAAGCACTGAAAGCACCAGCTTCTGGCAGGATCGAACTGAAGGAGAATTCACGCGCTTGTGCTTCCCAAGCGTTGAAGATCAGAAAAGGCAGCTATCAAACCAAACTACGACACAAGCGTAATGTTATATATAAAGCACTATGGGTGGAATAAACAGCCCTGGCAGCCACGCAGAGTGAACGGGCCTGGTCAGAAACCGCTCCCAGCCTCAGCTGCGGGAAAATACTGCCCTGTTACTTTCAAACGGGATTCTGCCGCAGGAGAGCTTGCAAGATTCCACTCCATTAGGTAAAGTTTAATACGATCAAATACATTTAAGATAGCAAAATGGCAAGAGTGAGCACTCGGGGGCGGAAAGGAGCAGAAAGTCAGGTTGTGATTAGGAAATTGTGGCCTGCGGGTTTCTTTTTATTAAATGGCAATTTCAATGGTCGAAATGGCCAGCGGGGGTTCGGAATTACACGTTGCCTCAAAGGCATTGCTCGTTTTATTAAAGAACAGGTATTAGTTGCACCATATTTCTCAAAGCAATATTATAACAGAGGAAAAGCTGGTTCTGAGAGCTCCAGACCTGCTTCGCACAGATGCTTAGCAACTTCACGCTGCATAGGCCATACGGCCGGTGCTTTTGCTGCCTGGTCAGCACCTCTATTTAAAAAATAATGTTTGACCAAAGTCCTTTAGCTGGCCAAGAAAGAAGGCTGAGAGCTTCTTGCCATTCAGCCCCTGTGACTTTACATGTGCTGTTTTACTCGTCTGTTTTCCCTGAACAAGAGGAAATACTCACCAGATACTCCACTGGTGAGTTTTTCTACCTGAAGACTCATTTTTCTTTCAGCCTATCTTCCAGGGGTTGTGATGCAGACATCAAATGGCTTCCTTAATCAACCTGGTCGTGTCGCAACAGAGGAGAAGCGCTGTTGTTTTGTTCTGAAGAGCTGGGCAGCACTCGTAGGATTTCTTTACGCAGGCTGAAGTTCAGCTCTGTGCACAGTTCTCTGTCAATGTGGAGATTTTTTTCTAAAGATCTGATGGCTGATTATGAAACCTTTTCCTCGTGCCTGTGTGCATGCACACACGCAACTTTAGGACCATATTGCACAGCTGGTGCTCAGCCATGATCCTATAAATATCATTGAAATTAACTTTATTTTCCTCTCTCCTTTTTTGCACTCTGATTTATGCCAATCTGTGCAGGAGAACAAATCTTATAGAACAGTTGAATAGTTTCCAAGTTAACAGGCTCCCTGAAAAAAACCCTCAGTGCTTACTGGCTTGCTGGTTTTATGGACATTTTATTCTTTACACGACCTCCTTTCTGTTTAAAAATGACAACTCTTACACAAAGTATCTTTCAGCCTGTGCACTACCTACAGAATTCTTCTTACAGGTGCTAACCATTCCCTTTCCCAAATTTTTTTTTCCTAAGAGGACAGCCTGCTTCCGTATTTCTGGAGCAATTACTGTCCTTATTGTCTCCTCCACAGCATCACCTTCAGCTGTAGACATGCGGAGTTCTGTACTAAACCCCTTTTAGTTGTAGCTTCACTAAAACCAATCGAGTCAGCTAAATTGTGCCCGAAGAATTAAAGAAGTGCCTGTAGATATACCTCAGCCCAAGGGCTGTGTGCCATTCAGCACATGTTTTAAGGGAATATTGAAGTGATGTATTATTTTTGTACCTGCCTTCTGCACAGATTTGCATTTTTTTTCATACGCTGTGATATGGCCTAGGAGAGTCTAAGATGATTTAATGGAAGTGCTTAATTGTTCTGTGTTTAGAGCAGTCTAAATAAGAGTAGACTGTAGCAAATTTTGGAGGCTTGGATAACTTTGAAAAGAGAGCTTTGTAAAAGTGCAGCAGAGGCTTCATGAAAAGAAGCCGGTCCAAACTGTACCTGGTATTGCTTCGCTGCTGTGTTGAGAGTACAAAGAGCCAGAGTCCTTATTCAGTAAGGTGTCCTGGACCAGGGAAAAGATTGCTTTGCTAGTTAATACCTGCGCAGCAGGAGGAGCCGTGATGGAACAGGAGGAGAGGTTTCCTCTCAGAGTTTTTAATCCATTTTAACTTGCCCTGTTTTGCGCTGTATCCACTCTTTCTCATGCACATGCACAGGTTTTACCTTTGTAGTGCCTGATGCCCTTTGGTCTGGATTCTGTTTTCTGTTTGATTCGGATAGATTTGGTTTTCCATGGCTGCAGCTGACCTGAATGGTCCCATTGTCTATACAATTTATTTTTTATAACATTCAGTGGTTTGGAGAATGGGTGTTGTCAAAGGTTATTTGTACCTGGATTTGTGTAGACAGGCAAGGCCTTCTCTGGCCAGCATCCAGGTTAGACACGCAGAAGGCAGCTCTGACCTGAAAGCTAGATAGCCCGTTTGTCTGTTTTTGAGCTAATAATGTCTATGTTTTCTCAACAAGAGTCTTAAATTCAGGGGTGGCACTCTATTATCATTACTGTATAGCTTCCTTGCCGGTGTTGCCTCAGCTGTTGAGAGTTTGAAGTGCATCTGAAGAGCTGAAGTCTGCTTTTGCCTGCTTGTATATAGAATTTTCCCCAGAACACTGCCTGGATAAGAATGGCACCACCTTAGCCAACAGCCTAGCTTGTTGTGTGAATCCAGGGTCTTACTCATGTCTTATTCAAATGTATTGGCTAAATTATTTTCTCACATGCGGTATTAGTATTGTTAAGACACTGCGGTTAACTGAGGTCAATCTGTAGCCTATTTGTTTTATTTACCAAATAAAACACTTCTTTAAACCTGCCATTAACACCTCTGAGGGGATCCTCTGAAGACAGCAGGTTTACGCATGTTTCAGTAGATTATGTGTTTGGATCTGATTTCTAGTAGTGATACATGAGAAGAAAAAAATGCAACTAATTACTAAGCCACTCTACAAGAAAAGCTTTTGCTGATACAAAATGCCTGATGAGGCAACTGTTTCTTTACAATTGATGTTTCATGTAATTTTTAGACTGCTAACAGGGACCAGTCCTGCAAATTTTTCATCAAGGAAGCAGTGGACCATTGACCTCAAAATACTACCGTGAATCTTCTGTGTTACAGTATTTCTGTATGAATAAAAGCCTGCGATGGCTGCGCTTATGGCAGCAAGAAGGTACCTGACCAGTACGGTGTTAGAAAAGGTGTGAAACTGATGGCAGTAAACCTTGTAAAGAGCAGGAAAAGCCTAAAATTTTTGATTTTCAGGACTGTGAAAAGAAAATTCTGTTAGTTGTAAGTTGAAGCTGTATGGTATGATAATCTTTGAAAGGCTGTGAATAATTTTACTACCATCTTTTGGGATTTTCCAGGGTAGCACTGCTTTAAAAGCTGAAAATTTCCTTTATCCGTTGCCATAGGTTTTTTTAACTTTGTAACCTCTCATCTCCAGCAGCCTGTTGCTTTGCACCCTTAACTATCCCACTAAACTTAGTTTCATCTTGAAATTCAGATAATAAAGGATAGATAGTTATATATTACATGTGACTTTAACTTTTCTTTCCCTCATAGGCTTTTTCAAACAGCATGCAGTTCCTTTAAAACTATTAATCAGAAAGCTGATGAGTTCTTTTACTTTTTTTGTTTTGAACTGTGCTTTGGTTATAGTCAAGCAACCTCTTCAGATTTTGCCTGCACTTCTGAAGTGCCGGTGTCCATCTCACAAGGTATTAAGCATTTAACAGAGGTGTCTACATTGGAGGCCTTGCTTAGTGATGTAGAGAGACAGGCACTTCAGGAAGGCAGTTCAGCTTTTTGTTCGCCTGTGATTTGTTGTGACTGAATGATGAGTAGAATATGCCACAAGGTATTATTTCTGCTCCTTCACCAAATGGTTTGCAAGAATACCCGGTATAGATACTAACACATAAAAGCAGCGCGTATGATTTTCAGAAGCACTATCTCTGTGTTGCCTTTATGCTGCTCTTCTTAAATCAGTGAGGTTGCTGTTGTCATTGGTTTGAAATAGTTTGGCTCAAAATGACTGTTTTTGAAAACCCAAGCTGTAAAAGTAAGCATTTGCAAAGACCAGTATTGTGTAAATTTGAAATGGATCGTGTGATAATTTGTGCTAGTGAAACGTGCTTGCTTGTCTACATGTACCAAATGAACAAGAACGTAACTGAACCAAGTTCGTTTAGAGTGGAGGGTTGGTCTCCTAAATAAGGCACCTGACTTGGTTTGGGAAATGAATGAAAGACATCGCTGAATAATCACATTATCTCTTTGCCATGAGGTCCCTGCTTGTGAATGAAATTAATAATGCTTCCCCACCTTATTGTAATTCATTATTACGATACCTCTTATAATGAAGTATGATTATTTTAAGTTATATTATTAAATACGGTGATGTGGATGTAGAAGTAGTTATGTTTTATCAAAGATTCAAGAAAGTTTAGTCATAGCGTTCATTCAATTCTGGTTGTAGAACAAAATGAAAAGGAAGGGGTGAAGTGTTTTTCTGCTTCAGGAAGAATGCAGGCAGATTTTCTACAGTGAATTAAATAAGGGTTACTGCTCAGCATTCTGCTAACATGGCTACATTGAGAACATCTGCCAAATTGCACTGAAAAGGTCACATCTGTTTATCTGGGAGCAGGGTGTGTTTGTAACTGATTGAAAAGAATGGCATAGGCCAAGTGGCAATGCCATGAGGCTGCCCTTAGCAAAGCCAGTGTGGAAGTAAACACAATTTCAAGAAGCTCTATCAGGAATGAGCAGTCTCAGTGAACCCACGCATACAGGGTTAGAAGTCTCTGAGGAATCTCTGGATCTTTATTATTCAGGAAGTAAACAGATTAAGACTGAAAGCTCCCAGCTTGAGCCAGACTCAGCAGGTTCCTTTGTTGGTAAATCCACTGTGAGCACTTTTAAGCCTGGGATGGAGGAGTTCACACTTTAAAGCCCGTTTGGATCAGCTGCTGGGGCATTCAGACTTCATCTCTGCCTACAGCCCACCAAGGCAGATGTGCCTCTTTGAGGCAATGGGTATCACAGGGCTGAGGCACAGCGTGAGATGACCGGAGGAAAGGGCCTCTCACTGAAGGGAGTGGAACAACGCTCCGCAATGATCATGTTATCCAGGCCGATGAAGCAAATCCAAAGTTTCACCATCTTCCTCTCACACCACAACTATGGTGAGGCTTGTAATAATCAACTTTTACTCAGGTCTTTTTTGGAAAAGATGACTTACTTCTGCCTGAAGAGGCCTATATTGATCCGTGATAGCTCTCTTAGAGCTGCTGTGGGGAGATGAAAAGCATTACCACTACAATAACACCACTGTTAAATATTTCTGCTTATCTGAGTGATGATAAGAGCTTTTTGTGTAGTCTCCCATTCTTCCAGGGACTCCAGTCTTCTAACATATCTTCTTCTTCCTTCGTCTAGCAGCAGTCATGAGCAGTTTATTATAATGATGAATGTGTTCACAGCAAAAAATGGCATTATAAAAACTGACTGTAGTTGGGGGTAAAAGCATCTGGTCTGGTGCTGAACATTTGTCCATGGTCAGCTCTTTACAAAGCAGAAGTTCATTTTACAAGCAGAAGGATGATTTTTATAATGCCTCTATCCCTCAGTGTTCCCTGAGAGCAAATAAAATTTTGTCCTTGTTAGTGTCCCTGACGTAACTGAGAGGCATCAGGTTTCTGCAGAGCAGATAATTTTGTTAGTGGCGCATGAGACAAAGTAGCATCCAAGCCATTCTTTCAAGTTTTTATTTGGTCACAATGCCAACAGGTCAAAGGACCAGTTTTTGTCATTAGTGGAAAGAGACGGGAATTTTTTTATTGCTGGCCTGAGTGTGTTTCATAATCAAATGTTCCTTTAAAGCTGGGAAACTAGATTAACATCAAAAACAAAAAGAAAAAGGAAGAATTTCTCTCTTATGCACTGCCATATGTCTTTCCAGGTGGGAATACAACAGGGTGCAGTAAGGCAAGGATTGTGAAGGGACCCTGTTGTGCTTGGCTGTTGGAAAGCATATGGTGCAAAAATGTTCCATATCTGACTGTGAATTTTCTTTCTCTTGTCTTCTCTGGCAAATATGATCGTTCTAATATATATTCAACTATTCTGTTTGAGCCTAGGAACAGAGTGCTCCTCCATCTTCAAAACTGCCTATTAGATCAGGTCCCATTTCGGAGAGAAGCCCAGAATAAACAGGCAAGAAGTATCAAAAATTTCCTCACTAATTGTCTGAACCACTTTTATAATGTAGAACAGGTTACAGAGGCTTGGATTTCAAGGGCCTGAATGGAGACTTTAGGATGCTGGAATTCCAGGAAAAGGGATCCTTCCCCATCTTGAAGCGGTAGCTGCTCCAAAGAAAAACAGTGCTGGTCCTCAGCCAATTTTTGTGCCCTTGCAGTAATGCTGAGCTGCAGTTGGCCTGGTCTCAGGACTTCCTTCCTAGCCTTGGAGGTGACTGTGTGAAAGTATTGCATTTCGGAACTGATTATTTGTTGTTGAAGTTTCTCAATGCACTCTTCAGGGCATGATGCAGCAGCAGTGTTAGCAAAACCCGAGTTCCTATCATCCTGCTCTCCTGTGCTTGGCCAGGCACAAAGCCCTTCTATCTCCAGGGCCTTCATTTGTGTGGAATCCAGTGAAATGCTTCAGATACATGTGTAATCAGAGATTATAACAAAAAATAGAAGTAGTTAGGTTTGTTTCAGTATCATCTTTCAGTATCAGGACAGTGTACAATACAGTTTCTGAGTGAGGCTGTTGCTTGGGGATTCTGAGGAAAAAGGCATAAATCTCGGGCACTTAGCAGTTTTGAAATAAGAAGCCCATGCAGGGAAGTTTGTAATCATAAGCAGTTTGATGTCTGGCTTCTATTCTGAAGCTGGACTGGGGTTTATGTCTCCTGAAACATACAGTTATTATCTCCAGAGCTACTATCTGTAATGTAACTGTGGATATTTGCATTGTCCAATCCTTTTTAAAAATCCTGTTAGGCTTTTGACCTCTGTGCTTTCTGTCTGCATGAAATCCCTTAGAGCAAAATTAACCCCTTACAGAGTTCCCTGGACATGCACCACTGAGGGTATTTCTATACCACAGGCTTTCAGCATTGTGGTGTCCAAACGGTTAGCAAGCTGAAGCTGTGTTTGCCAGCATGGCTGAACTGTAAGCTGCCAGCTTTGCAGTGTGGTTGTAGTGCGGCTGTAAGTAACAGGGCTGAAATACTGAGTTGCTCACTATGCTCCTAAAACTAACTTTGCCTCTATCTTTCTTCTTCCTTTTCCTGCCTTGCCTTGCCTTGCCTTGGCTTGCCTTGCCTGTTGCCCTCAGAAGCTGGAAATGCAGAGTAATACAAATAAACTCATGCACAGTAGACGCAAAATAAAGATTGCAGATTCTGTTGTAGGATGGAGTCCGAGTTGTGCTTCCAGGCAGCGACTTGTGAGCGTTACCCAGTGCGACTCAGCAGTGGCACACAGAGCATTCGTCAGGTTGTTTGTCTGCCCTGCTGCAGTGCCCTTGCTGACACCTTTATCTACTGGTTGAACAAACTGGGTATCATCATCATTGCTGTGTCCTAGGCAAAATACTTGTGGCAGCATCATTTTGCTTTCCCAGCAAGGGCATTCCTTATTAGCACTCTCCATCTGCTGAGTTTTTAATTCTGTTGTGTTTTGTATTTTAGTGTTTTTCTCTGTGGTCAGGGTACTGCTCCACAACCAGAGCAAAAGAAAACAGAGAAGTTTTCTAATGGTAACAGTGGACGTTGCTATGTTGATAACAATATCGCTTGGAAGCAGTGGGATCTCCTCTTGTCCTTGCTCATCAGCACAAGATCTCTTCATTAGCCTGTGCACACACCTTTACAGCACTTTTAACCTGGATGTCTCTTAATCTGCTTTGCTGCTTTGAGGGATGTCTCATTGTGAATAATCACTCTTGAGATACTTAGTCTGAACTTGCCGTTTATCCTTGATCCTCCAGATCTGACGAAGACATTGTTCTCCCTTTCCTTTTTGTTGCCTTTCCTGTGGAAGGAAATAGAATTCTAAAAATTGAGAAATGTCACCATAAAGAATTTATAATCCCTTCTGCCCATCTCCTGCTGGCCTACTGTTACCCGATGGTGGTGATGGTGGTAAATAAAGCATGAAGTTGTATTTCTATAAGTGTAAACCCAGAAACGAGTAAAAGCACATATATAGCAAACCTTCACAATTCATAATTCTGATAAAAGCCAACTGTTTCACGCAGAGTTTTGAGAAATATTCCCATAAATTGCAGGGCTCTGAGGTGAGTTTATTGTGGGGCCTTGGGTGCTGGGAGCTGAGCTCCTTACGACCACTGACTCTTCTCCATTGAGCGCATAATAGGGTGGCAGAGAAACCTTTTATCCCTCCTGTTCCCTTTTCTCTCAGGGAAACCCACAAATATATCTGGCTTGGGAGCTCCAGTCTATGAAGGGGAAAGCTGGAGTATGGTGCAGTCGTGAATTTCACGGTGTTAGAGTCCAGATTTAGTGGTGGTGTGTTTTAAACTGAGTTGCTCAGAGCTTGAGGAAAGCATGTTCTAAGTGTCATGTAAACTGAGAGGTTATGACAGAATTACAGAGGTCACAAATTGTTCCAGAAACGGAGAAGTTCTGCAATGTAACTTCTTGCCCATTACCTTATCTGTGAGTGTATCTAACCAAGCTCGCACATTTATCCAGCTTTAGAACTTCAAACCTCACTTGAGGTGTAAAATGTGAGGGAGAGTTGATAAGGCAGGGAGCTTGCTCCAGATGTCATCAGCAATCTGTTGTTATTGTTCAGCCTTACCGGGGATCTACCTGGAGGCTTTCAGTAGGAGAGGAAACCTCCTTTGTGCTGTGTATTAAATGAACAGTAGCAGGCAGTCCTGGCCTCAATTAACTATTAATGCAATAGCCCAGGTTCTTTAAATCTTAACCTATTTTGTGTTACAACTGTACTCATGTGAGTGGCCCCAAACAGGTCAGTGTTTGAGTCAAGTTACTTACGAGACAGTTTTCAGGATTAACCTGTAGATCCATTGTTTAACTTGAAATTGTGGACAGAAGTCTTCTGCCCCTTTTCTTGCTTTTCAGAAGTTGTACCAATAAGTTGCATTGATATAGAATTTTAGATTTAGAATCTTCTTCACTTTTTAAGAGAAAGGAACCTCTTCAAAGACAGTCTAAATGCTTCTTTCAGATACAAAAATAAAGCTTGATAGTAGAAATGCTCCTTAGAGAAGTTTTATTGACTCCAGGGGATTTCAGTGCCACTGGAGCAACTGAAAGAGCTGTTTCCAGCAAAGGCAGGGATTTAGCTCAAGAAAGATGCCTCCCCCAACACAAGCAGCTGTTTCTTGTCACATATGAGAGAAAAGCCTCAAGGGAAATAGGATCTAAATTACGGAGTGAATAGAACTGCTGCTTCCCTGCAAACAGCCCTTACAAAGTCTGAAGCATACGAGGGTTTTCCAGCTCGTGATGCAAGAGCCAAAGCAGGGGGTGGGTTTCGTGGGCTGGGCTGAAATTTGACATCAGGAGGAAATTGAAACCCAGCATTGGTGGAAGCTGCCTGTGATGCAGAGGTGAAGGCTGGATCTGGCTCGACGCTTAGGGGAGGTGAAAGAGGGGGACAGCCTGCGATTCAAAGAGCGAAAGAAGCAGGAGTCCATGAGTGGCAGTGGAGGAGAAACAGAGAGAAAGGGGCAAGCTGGCGTAATAGAAGGGCAGCCACAGCACTTGTAGAAGGTAAATAAGTAATCACAGTAAAATAAGGGATTGGAATTTGATTGGAAGAAGTCTGGTTGCTGCTGCTCTCCTGATCTGGCTGGATTTCTTGCAGCTGGATGTGCTGTTCTTTCCCCAGCACATTTCTAATACATTTTGTGCAAACCTTTACAGGAAATCTAGATCCACAGGGATCTGCATTAATCTAAAAGCTTTGTTAAAAACAGTGAATCAGCTCCAAACAGAAAATAATTAGTTTTCAAATGATGATTTTTTTGAAAGTAAAATACATTTGTGTGGAAGAAAATGAGAGTTCAGAGACGGGCATGGCACATCTGTAAGATGCATGCGTATTCTGGGGGTGGAGTGGGGTGGGGTTGCAAGCTTCAGATCGCTTACAGTTAGCTGCTGAACTTCATGTGTGCTTTAAATTGTTTCCCTTACATGTGTTAGCAAGCTGTTAAAACCTGCACTGAACATGACTGTGAAAGAATCTTGCAGTATTTAACTAACTCTAATGATAGTTTCATATGTTGAGAGAATGATGTGGAATTACGCAAGTAGGAGATCAAGAGGGATCATAATGGAAACTGACTGTGTGATGAAGTGTAAACAAATCAGAAGTCAAATTAAGTCCTATTAAGTCTGACTCAGATATGATTTGCCTCAACTTGACTTCTCAGGGGTTACAGAGTTTTTTTTCCCGTGCTACCTAAGTAGTATTTGAGCATTGTGCGGATGCTGCCAAGTTAATCAAACAAATAGTCATATGAGCACGAGCAGGAGTTTTAGGGATGAGTGATCAGGGCATTTGCTGAGACTGCAGGTCATACGGGACCCCATTAAACTAAAGAACAGAGCAGATTGTCCAGGATGGGGATGGGAATGGGGGAAGAAAGGAACCTGTATTTTAGCATCTGACCCTATGAATGTCACATTGGCTCTGCCCTTGAAAAAAGAGATTTAAGATCTTATTTCCTGTTTCCAAGTAAATCTCTTGTCTAGGATCTGGTATCCACTAACCACCAACATGTTGAGAAATTGTAATAATTAATCTTTCCGTCACATGCAGGGGAGGCTGCTAGCAGCACTGCACCTTGCTGACATTACATGCTCTAATTACGTGCAAGGTCTTTAAGAGTGCTGAAACATCATAGAAAACAGAAAAAGATAAAAGACAATATTTCAAAAAATGATGGACCAGGACTTCCAAGTAAACTCCAACAGAGAAAATGCAGCTTGTTTCCTTTTGTGCTTGTTTTGTGGGCAAAGAAGAATGCTTAGCTATTCCTGCAGGAACATAGAAACCACAAACACAGGCTGCAGTGGTTGCAGTTAATTGCTCTACAGAGGGATGATGCGTCACCCATGTCCTACTACAGCCTTGCTTTGAAGAACTAAATGACTCTCCAGCCACGCATTCAGCCCTCTGCTCTGCGCTGTTTTGCACCCTGTCTCTGGGCAGAAGGCCAGGATGCTTATGTATGTAAATACCTTCTCGAAAGACTTTTTCACAGGTGTATCAGAAGGAGGTGTTTGATGGAGTAATTAGGTGTAGTGTTCTAAATTAACAATAACCAAACAACTTGATTTTTGCTCAAAAATGATCCAAATTTTGTAATGGACAGGGCCAAAATAAACTTGGATATAGATCAATGTACAGAAGAACCTAAACTTGTTTCTAGAATAATTCTAAGATTTCTAAAGCACTTGAATATGTGAATGCATCGTGGTTTTGACAGACTGCAACTGTTTTTCACTAAGGTATTTAAAGACTACAGGTGTTTTTGACCACCGGTGTTGGTTTCCTCTAGACCTAAATTCTTATGGGTTGTGCAAAGAACATATCTGCTTTTGCAGAGTGATTTTATTCATGGCTGTTATTCTATTTACTGTAATATAAACTTATTTTTAGAAGTCCACTTCATATTCAAGCACAAGTATGTATTTCTAAAGTATTGAAAACCAGCAGTGTTTTCCTGTCAGGAAAAGTGAGAAAATGGGGGTAGTCTGTATTTGCATTTACATAGCATCTTCTTTCAAAGGATAGAGAAGCACTTTGAAAACAGGGAATTGCCCAAGATCCAGGGAATTTTCAGTAAAAGGTTGTGTGATATTTGCAGATCTATCGCCGACTACACTGAATGTGATGAGGGAGATGCAGCCAGGAATCTCTGACCTCCAGGATTTACATGGGAGAGGAAACCTGGGAGAATGGAAAATAATCTGTATCTCATGAAATAGTTCAGCTGTTCATTCTCTGATCCCACCCTAGCCATGATATGCTCTGGATAATACCTGGGGAGCGATGCATGAAGGAAGGGACAACCTTCAGTTGTTGCAAGGTTGCCAGATAGCTTTTAGAGCTCAGGTCTAACTGTCTAGAGCTTTGACAATTGGATCAGTAGAGCTTTGGTACCATAGATAGTGTTGGTAAATTGGTATTTAATTAGAGTAACCCCTTTTTATTGAATTCTGAGAATGTCAGTTTGCTAATTTTGCCTCTAGCTCCTTTTCAGACCAGCTTTTACTTGGATAATATTTTTAAAATCAGGATATGGGAGGCTTATTAGGTCACTGAAAGTGACAGAGTAGTGAGGTAATCAGTAGTTCATCCCTGGGAAAGAGGGTGCCAAAGGAGGTGTTGCAGGTCAGGTGAATTACTTTAATGGGACTCAGAGTCACAGACCAAGAAAATTACTTGTTATTGCATTTGCTCATCATCATCGGTTACAACCCTTCGTGTTCATTTGTTAACCTCCCAATGATTCCCCAAAGAATTAAGATGCATTTGCCTTCCGAAACTCTCAAGAGTGTGATTCTTACTATTTGGATATTAAGATATCAAAAGGACTGTCGTAAAATATTTAAATTTATTGCTTATAACTGTCATTACAGTCTCTGTTAGGAAAATTAGCTTTAAGTAGTACGATAGCTTACAAAAAATGTCACCGGGTCTCTCTGGGTCTTACCAGCGAGGATGTAGACCCACTGAGGAGTTTTGAGTTCTGTTTTTCGAGAAGTACAACCTCTGAAGTGAAATCTCACCCTACTGTGTTTGCCCTTTAGTGCTAAGTCAGAAGAGCGTCCTTCTGCATTTTGAGTTTAAAGAGTGATGGCGTTTCTGCATTCTTTGCTACTTTGTGTACCTCTTGTTGGACCTGTAACACTGGGCAAATCAGCAGTCCCAATTTATGAACTCAATTATATATATATCGCCTGATTCAAGATCTGAGAAGGAAATAGCTGTTGGCCTGTTTTTACTGGCAACATGAGAACTGTGTGCTCAGTTATCAGTTCTGTTTTGCTGCTGCTTCTGTCAATATCCCATAAGTGATTTTATGTGTGAAAATGGTGCGTGATCATCTATGTTGGAGGGACTGTATCTTCTATGTGATCCTGGTGAGCATTCAGTGTAGTTCCTGAACTGTTCTCTCCTCTTCCAAAGCAATTTCTTTTTTTTCAATCCTATTTATTTTACAGTTAATTTTAAAATTTTATTACTTTTAATATTTCAATTCTGATATATTTTTCCATATCCTAGTAAGGCACTGGTATCTAGCAATATTCTTTCCTTGCTTGAGTCATGAGATTTATGACATTTCTAGAGTGCAAAATTCTCATTTGAAAAGAAAAGCAAGTATCATTCAGTTTTAGTAGGTGTCTATGTTTGTACTCATTGAAGTATAGACAACCATATATACACTAAGATACTCCAGTTCAAGGAATATCAGTGTTTTGGAAAGGAGACTGCAACCAATACAATTTTCTTAGCGTGGGCAGCTTCCTAGTCCTGCAGCTGAAATTCATATGCTTTCCAGTTAGCCAGCTAATAATAAAACTATCAGTTTCAAAGAGCAGATTCAAACTATTGTAGAGGTCTATCCCCTTCACACTTAATAGGTCCATTTTGCAAGGAGTATGTATTCTTTATGATGAAATAAAAAAATATTGCTACATTATATGTGGGAGTAATCCACAGCTTTTAGTGTCCTGTGCTCTAGAATTAAAAGTACATGAAAACCAGGAATATTGTTTCTTGCAAGGCACTTTGAGCTCAGCAAAGTTGGCATGGCTTCTACTGCTTTTCATCTAAACTTTTGACATCTCTTAAGGCTTAGGACAGGATGAGAGGTGTTATCAGTTAGGTAAGGGAATCACACCTGCAGTGCTTTTCATTATCTGACCAAAAAAAATGGTTTCACTTAGGGGTGAAACCAAATTGCTTGTGGTCCCACACCTCAAAACTTGTTAGATTTTTCTGGGCCACATAGCAATTTATTTCTTACATGATTTTCTTTTTCACTGTTGATTAATTTTTGACACCACTACATGGGTAGATAGAAAGGAAAGAAAATCTCTCTTGAGACAAATACCAAAGTTTTGTAGAATTTCAAAGCAAAAGTGGACTCCTGGGAGCGTTCATTCAAACATTACAGGAGGCTGCTATGATAGACTGTGGAGTCTCCATCCTTGGAGATACTCAAAACTTCACTGGAGAAGGCCCTGAGCAAACTGTCACAATTTCAGAGCAGGCCTTGCGCTGAGTGGCGGGTTGGACTAGAGGACCTCCAGAAGTTCCTTCCATTGTGAATTAATCTGTGATTGTAAGAGTTTTGGGCACTATGAATGAGAGTTTAAATCCCAGCTTAGCCAAGGAATCTCATAGTTTGAGCTGAGTAGATGTGTCAACCTGATCTTAGTTCCCATTACATACTCAGAGAGTGTTTGGCCAGTATTGATGCTCCCAGTCTGTCCTTCTGTGTTCACCATTCATTCCATAAAGCTTCTCCAACTTGATACGCCTCCTTTCTTTTGGGAGTTTTTAAGAGACGATGAAATTTTAAATGATGACATTTAAAATTAACTGATAACTTTTAGATGAAAGCATCCTGTTTTCTTGGTTTGTTTCCCCACCAATAACAACTAGTATGCTTTTTAAGAGAGGAAACAAATTAAAACAAAGCTATAAGAAGGGAGGAAGGTGGTTTGGATGGGTGACAATGTCATCTGTACTTTGGGTTTAGTCCATATTACGTGTTGTAGTTTTGGCTCTGCCACTTCCACCTTATGGGGTCTTGAGCAAGTCACTCGATATCTAGATCCCTTAACCTGCCCATGGCTTGGGGACGAAGCTTTCAACAGACGAATCTGTGCTGTGGACATCCTGGCACTGGAGTTGCCTTACCAGAGGACTGAGGTCAGCCCAGCCACCAGGCTACAAAGATGGAGGAAGGCTGATGTGAGCCCTGGCATATAGCAATGTAGAAGGCTGCAATGTATTTCCTATGGCCTTATAAAGATATGTGTATATATATATATATATGCTCTTCTGAGTTGTTCTGTAAACTCATGGTGCTTCATTTTGGTATTGAGCAGGAGTCAAGGTTGCTACAGAGGTGTTAAAAACAAATAAACGAGGCCTTATTCACGTCTTCGTAATGGAATGAATCAGAGGTCTAGAATGTTGATAGGCATTTCTTCATCATCTTTGATGAGCTTTGAATCAAGCTGGGATTAATCTCATTCAGTTTTAGTTGTAAAGAAGCTAAATCTCTAGCCTAAGCTAGTAATTTAAGCACTTTCTGTAGTCACTGGGGAGAGAGAAGCAAACCCAAAGGCTGATTTGCCTGGCTGTCTACCTTAAAAAGCAATGATACGTTTCTGGAGACACCTGTTTTCATCTGCCGGCTATAGCAGGCATCTGTTGAACAGCTCTTCTAGAGATCTGTCACTGGGAGAACTAACATTCAGTCAAATGATTTCTGCATTTTACACGCCACACACATGTTGTGAGCAGGCCTGTAGCAAAAGCCAGCACACGTTTCCTCCAGAAGGGAAGGTGGGTTTAATTTTTTTGAAGTTTCAGTTCAGAAAAAGCACAATATATATGCTTAATTAGATGTGTATGTAATTATAGCTATCAAGATTGATCATTAATCAGACTTTTTATTTGTCACTTCTCATATAATATGGGTTTTTGTTTCTCTCTTTGTGTACAATGTGACACCCAAAAATTCAGTTTCTATTATTTGCTTTAAACAGAGCAAAGTCCCACAGGTAAAGCAGTCTAGTGCCTAAACTCTGGAAGTTGGACATGTGAAAAAAGGATATTTGGATCATGAACTTTGGGAGCTGGGTACATGTTTATGCAATTTTTTTGCCAGAAGGAAGTCTGATAATCTGGCATATTATTTACAGCTGAGATATTTGAGTGAATGGACAGTGCATTACTCTTTTGTGTTAAGAATTATCCATGTAAAGAAAAAATAGAGCTTGTAGTTCTCCCTGATCTACGTGTGGGATGTTCGTCGGTTCTTCAGGAAACCGTTAAGGTAGGATTTGATGAGTACAAATGAGAAAATATGACAAAGCAGAGTTGGAGGCAGAATCTCTTCTAAAAGCCTCTGAGAGTGAGTAAACCTAAACATTAACTAGATTTGTAGTGGAGGTTGCCATTAGTGAATGAGGACCTAAGAATTGATCTGAAGAGTATGCAGGGTATTAAATGATACAAAGCAAAGTAATTTTAGAGCTGTGACATGGTGTTTTCTGCCTACATAATACTTTAATCCTCAGACCTACTATTCTAAAACCATCAGCTGTGTTTAATCAGGAATGCTTACAGCGGGGATTGAAATGGCCAGTTCACTCCTTTTTTACAGTCAAATTTCACTCTCAGCTACACTGCTGTCCTATGTTCTCATGGAGGTAGGATTCCGTACATCATTTGGATCTTCTTTTGAATGCAAGGCAAATAAAAAATTGCATTTGGCTGGCTTGCTGTACAAGCTGCTCTGGACAATCACAAGTTTGTTATAAAAAAATCCCAATTTTTAAGTGTTTTAAAATGCATTTTGAAAGTGTTTTTAAGAATCACAGAATGCTAGGGGTTGGAAGGGACCTCTGTGGGTCACCCAGTCCAACCCTGCTGCTGAAGCAGGTTCACCTAGAACAGGCTGCACAGGACCTTGTCCAGGCTAGTCTTGAGTATGTCCAGAGAAGGAGACTCCACAGCCTCCCTGGGCAGCCTGTGCCAGTGCTCCGTAACCCTCAGAGGGAAGAAGTTCTTCCTCATGTTCAGCTGGAACTTCCTCTGCTTCAGTTTGTGCCCGTTGCCCCTTGTCCTGTTGTTGGGCACCACTGAAAAGAGTCTGGCCCCGTCCTCCTGACACCCACCCTTGAGATATTTATAGGCATTTAGAAGGTCCCTTTTCAGCCTTCTCTTCTTCAGGCTGAGAAAGCCCAGCTCCCTCAGCCTTTCCTCGTAGGAGAGATGCTCCAGTCCCCTCATTATATCCATAGCCCTTCGCTGGACTCTCTGTAGTAGCTCCTCACCTTTCTTGAAGTGGGGAGCCCAGCACTGCACGTAGTACTGGAGATGGGGCCTCACCAGGGCAGAGTAGAGTGGGAGGAGAACCTCCCTCCTCCTGCTGACCATACTCCTCTTAATGCACCCCAGGATCCCATTGGCCTTCTTGGCAGCCAGGGCACACTGCTGGCTCGTGGTCAACCTGTCATCCACCAGGACACCCAGGTCCCTCTCCACAGAGCTGTTCTCCAGCAGGTCAGCCCCAGCCTGTACTGGTGCATGGGGTTGTTCCTCCCCAGGTGCAGGACCCTGCCCTTGCCCTTGTTGAACCTCATCAAGTTCCTCTCTGCCCAACTCTCCAGCCTGTCCAGGTCTCACTGAATGGCAGCACAGCCTTCTGGTGTATCCACCACTCCTCCCAGTTTTGTGTTGTCAGCAAAATTGAGCTGAGTCATTGTTCCTAACCTAGTCCTGTATTGGAGCTGTTCTATAGGATGGGGGAGTTTTTTAGTCTGGCTGGTTCATGCCATTTAGCTGGTGCCTCTGACTTCCAGGTCCCCTCCTCGCTTCTTGCGCCTTCTCGCTCAGTGTGTTCCTTATGCAAGGCTAGAGGGATTGTATGGGACTTCTTGCTTAATCCCTCCTGGGGACAAACAGGAAGGCAGGCAGTGGTGCACATGCTGAGTGAGACAATCTCATTATCGCTGTCTTTAGCTACAGGGAAGCTACATCTCTTTGCAAAGTAACCCTGCGGTGGTGCTCAGCATCCATTCTGACTTGGATTAACTCGTTCCTTGAGGTAGTAAAGAGCTGCTGAATTGTCGAGATAGGCAGGCTCCTGCCACTCTTTTCTCCCTCTAGCTTGGCTCTGGTTTTGCTCTTTTTGCACACAATAGCTGACTCTCCTGATGTAGAGAAAGAGCTGTTACCCTCTGACGTTAGGGCAACGCTCGAGCTATAGTTGAGGTCAATGGCTCTGGGTTGCTGTGTGAGGTCTTTCCAGATCAGGTAGTGAATGATGTGTCTTGTTGTCTTTGCTGAGAAGGAATGAATCAAAAGTTGGCCACTGCATAACCACACTGACTAAAGGTCATCTTCCAAAGGCTGGACTGAAACACTTTTAAGCTTGATACCAACTCCTGATATCAAAAGTTTGCCCAGAGAAGTCTGGTCCTCTCTGTGCATGATGTGAAGCACACTGCTGGCTGCCCTTTCTCCTTTGCTGGTACATCCCTCTCTGACCCATATTGAAAACCTCTGCTGCACACTGGCGTGTTGTCAGCTCCCCGATGGATGTTGTGCTCTTCTCCATGTGCAGTGATGCCAGGTGGACACGCAGGAGCTGCAGTGCAGTAGAGCTTTGTAGTGGGTGGGGTTCATAATCAGAGGGTTGTTCCAAAGGTTTTTAGTAATGGAAGTGTCATGGATGAATTTTTCATCCACTCTCACTAGGTGATATTTCATTTATCATCAGAGATCCTTGCTTTTCAAGAGCCTATTCCTTTTCAGTTCATAGCTGGAGACTTAGAAAATAGAATTCGTATCTCATTAGTTTATTGTCATGTTGAGAACTCATTCTCTGAAACACACGGTCATTATTTCACCTGAAACTTACACTGTAAAATATAGAAGAGTTTATGTCCTTCAGAGTGACCTTAAATGGAAGTAGCACAAAGGAAATGATCAAATGCCATTAGCAGCCTTCTGCTGGATTAATGGCCAGCAAAATCTGGTGAAGATGCCTGAAGCTTTCTAGCATCACTGTTGTGATTTTGTACGTAATTGCCCACAGGCAGCCACACAACATCCAGCTCAGCCACAGTGTCTCGCTGTCAGGCCTGTGCACCCACACGTCCCTCCCCACCAGCTTTCCAGCTAAGGCAAATTGAGGCCAAGTGCCCCTCTCAAGGTGAGTGAGGAAGGAGCTCTCCTGCGGCTAAAATCCCCCATCTCTACATGGCTTTTAGGCTTTTTGTCCTGCCCACTTGTGTGACATGTCTTTGTCCTTCTGCCTACTCAAACAGACAGGTTTTGTTGGAATATCAGCCTGTGCTGTGCAAAACCAGAGATGTAATATGATATTGTCCAAAGATTTCAGCAGGGCTTACTTGAAAATTCCACGAGTCACTTATTCAGGCCATCATTTTGCAAGCACTTTCAGCTGACAAAAGCCAGCGCAGCTGCCAGAAGAGTCTGTCCTTCTCACCCCTTCATCTCCAGCTTCTCTGCTCATGCTCATGCTTCCCCTCTCCTGTTATGTGGGAGTGTTTTATGTGCTTGTGCAGTGAATCTGTACTGGGAAGCTGATCCACGTGAAAGCTAACCTTTTAAATTATTTTTCTGCTGAGTTTATTCTAAACTGGATTACCTTGCTGATAGTCACGACACATCCTAATGCTATGCAAGAGAAGGAGCAGTGCAATAGCAAAGACAGGTAGCTGAGAACAGGACTGGTTTGCTTTTTCCGTGGGTAATACCAGCTTAGGCTAGGCTGTTAGTACTTGTAATTGTAGAAGCACAGAATGGTTTGGAGTGGAAGGGACCTTATAAATCATCCACTTCCAACCCCCCTGCCATGGGCAGGGACACCTTCCACCAGATCAGGGTGCTCAAAGCCCTGTCCAACCCGGCCTTGAACACTGCCAGAGAGAGGGCAGCCACAGCTTCTCTGGGCAACATCTGCCAGGGCCTCACCACCCTCACAGTAAAGGATTTCTTCCTTAAATCCAATCTAAATGTCCTGTCTTTCAGTTTAAAGCATTTATCCCTTGTCCTGTCTCTCCATGCCCTTGTCAAAAGTCCCTCTCCAGCTGTCTTGCAGCCCCTTCAGGTACTGGAAGGCTGCTGTTAGGTCTCCCTGAAGCCTTCTCCAGGCTGAACATCCGCAGTTCTCCCAGCCTTTCTTCCCAGCAGAGGGGTTCCAGTCCTCATGTAAGTGCTGGGGTCTCCTCTGGCCCCGCTCCACCAGCTCCAGGTCTGTCCTGTGCTCAGGGCTCCAGAGCTGGGTGCAGGACTGCTGGGGGGGTCTCACCAGAGCAGAGCAGAGAGTAATACTACATCTTCATGTTGTCTTGTTATCTTCAGCCATTAAAAAACCATTCTGTCCTGGCACACCATGAACAGTTCCATCAAATAATTTAATCTGGAACAGCTAGTTGGAAATGTTTGAGAAACTGAGGTGGGGTTTTTTGGTTTTTTTTTTTTTAGTTAGTATCTGGTTAGACCAGTGGCTGCACTCTCATTAAGTAGCTGTGCAGTTGTAGGAGAGTCAACGAAAAACCTTTCTGTACCCAAAATGGTATAATTTAGTCTCTTCCAGACTCAGAAGATGCCGTGTTGCCCCGGGGTAGCATGCGAGTGGTAACACAGTGCACAGACTAGGCTGTGGACGCAGAAAATGTGAGCGGAGGAGAAAAGGCCTTTTATAGCCTCCCCAGGCTGGGAGGCAGAGGTCAGAGAGGGGAAGGGAGCTGTTGTACTTTGGATGTTCGACTTGTCAGAATTTATTTAGTGAAAAAACAGAAATGTTTCCCAAAGCTCCTTCTCTGGGCTTTGAGCACATCTGTTATATGTTCAGAAAAGGAGCTGAAATAACACAGAGGCAAAAAAGTTAACTCCCTGACATCAGACATGGAGAAGGAGTGATATACACTCCTGGCTATCAAATTCTAACTGTGAGGGGGGGAAACTTCACCCTCTAGCCCACCCCGAAATTGTTGGGCACAAAGAGGTTCCCAGCAGCGTCTTCAGGAGTTTGTTATCACAGATGCTCTGGAGAACAGGGTCTGGCCAGCTCCTGGGACTGCCTTATATCCAGCTCAGTGCCCGTTATACCGATGTAGCTCATTTTTAACATAAGCAGGATTTGCAGGGGGAAGTGCAGATTTTCAGCAGCAATAGCCTGGTTGGGACCAATGAAGATCCCAATCATGTTCCTGCTTACTTGTCAGCAAGCACCTGTGAAAGAGTGGAGCCCAGGCAAAATGAGTGAGGACGTGGGGTTTGAGGTACCGACAGAGCCTTTGACAAGGTCTGAAACAGGGATGGGAGTAGGGAAAACATGACAATGTCTCTTTTAACCAAGCAAAAATTCATCTGCACTGAAAAACATCTCCTAAAGAACACAATCTCTCTTCTGTGTTTGCTGCCAGTTGTACTTGATTAATCAGTTTTCTGTGGGGGTGTTTTCCTTCATTCCTCACAGCACATTTTTCGTGAAGTGGTCTTAATTTTCTTGCAGATAATTTGTCACCTGCAAGACCACGACTGCTCCAAAAAGTTGCAATATTTTGCCTTCAGAAACTAGTAGCATTCTTGTTGGAAAGCCATAAATATCATCTCAAGACATCAGCCCCACAAAGGTATTTGTTCTTTTAAAAGTAATGACTGTGTGTTTTCCTCCCCACAAAAAAGGGGTTGGGAGTTTGTCTGGTTTTGATCCTGTGGAGTTGATGGAAGTTTTCCTGCTGGAGTCTATTAGATAGTTCCAATTCAGGGAGCATTTGTGTGCAATACACCTGTTTCCAATAGCTCCCCCCCCTCCAAAAGACAGCTGCAGCAGATAGTCCTATTCACTCTGGGGAAAACACATTTTATAATAGTTTCCCATCCCCCAGCCAGACAGGATCAAGCTGAGGCAGCTGCAGTCCAGGTCCCATGAGAAAAACTGCAAAAAGTGCTATTAAAATAATTAGTTAATGCCTTTTTTATCTGGCATAGTAACAAATAGGGAAAAAAGCTTGAAACAGCTATTCTGTATATCAGTCCAACATGATATTGGATGCTTCTCAGGATTGCTCTAAGCTTTCCCTAGGGCTTTAGAAGAGCTTGAGGGTGCTCGGCCAGTTGCTGGGTTAAGGATCTCTATTACCAGTGGTAATGGGGGTAGGTTAAAGTCACTTGCACAGTGGATTTTGCTGTGAAAACAACAACAAAAAAAGTCAGTCTGAATTGATAATAAACTCATTTAGATTCTGCTTCCTCCCTTGGAAATCAAGATTGCCTTCGATTGATTTAAGCATGTACTGGCTCAGGTTCTGATTAAGCAGAATTTGCCTGATGATTCAACTTTATGGGGGATGTACAAATGAAAAATACATGGCCAAATACATCCCTGGCACAACTCAGTGAAATCTGGCATTTACCCAGTCGTTAGCTGCTTGTTGTTTGAGGGTTTCTCTGCTAACCTTCAAATGGTGCAGCAAATGAAGATGTATTTTGTAGGCATTTTAATGCCTTTTCCTGACTTGTTCATAGCAAACAAAGCAGCATACCGGGAACTGCAGCCCCAGTGAGTGGTATTTGTTATTGCCATAGCAGGTGGTATTTAGTCTGTAGCCAAGTGAGATGACCAAGGGTGAAATATAACCTAAAACCAGGGCAGATTCTCTTAACAATCTTTAGCTTCCCTGATTTCACTCTCAGATTTCATCCAGGGCCCAAATTATGCAAACATGAGTATGTTTTTCACTTTACATTCCTGTCGCCGTTCCCTGCCATCATTGTGGGGGAACCTAGAGGTCAGGCATCTTAGTGAAGTGCATGAAAATAAGGCAATGTTGAATAATAAATGCTTCAGGTCATGCAAGCTGTTCCTATCCCCCACCTTCCTGACAGATGATTACAGAATAGCCTAGCTGAGGAAGTTCTCAGTGGCTCGCACAGTGATTCTGGGGTGTTAGTATGCGATCTGTGAAGCTGTCAATACTCTTAGCCTTTACATGGGTTGTCAAAGGAGTTTTTGAATCTCAGTAAGCACTTTGCTATGTGGCAGGGAGTTTCAAAAGCTATGTGCTATATAACTGGACATTTCCTTTTAATAGTTGCAAATTATCTATTTTTTGTTACTTTTAAAATCCTTTCAGTTCTAGAACAAATGCTATTTTAAACTATCTGATTTTCTTATATTGTGGAAATGTAACTCCCCCCCTCTCCTTCACCCCACACCATTTTTGAATGTTACTGGGGGGGGGAAGAAATATCACGACTCCCAGGTTTGCTTTGTCTTCCTTTTCACTGTGAGAAGAGGGTTAACGGTGGAATTGGGAAGAAGGGTTAGGGAAGGGGAGCGCCAGTCATGTGGACAGAATGCCAGCAGCAAAGCTGGCACATGTTGTTTCATTCGCATGAAAGTATGTTTTATTCATTTGCTGAAGATCATCTACAGTAGCTATGAGAGAGAAAAAAGAGGACCAGAATATTACTGGAAATCAAGGTGAAATTCTGTAGCTTTGGCCCGCTTCAGTGGCAGGAGACTGGAGGAAATGCCAGTTTCTGTGACACTTTCATTGGGATTATTATAGGCATTTTCAGTGGATTAAATTTTATGGGGGAAACATTCATAGCTCACTTCCTTATGTTATTTACTTGCCATTAACTTCAACTTGTTTTGATACTGTTTTCACACTTGGCCCTCTCGCCAGTGTTTAGGCATCCACCATGCAGACACCTGCAACAAAACTGGGCATCCCAAGCTCCCCTTACAGTCAGGAAAGACAATGGCATTTTTAACATGTAATTCATTTGACATATAGCTTAGAAATTGACTTTAGGATGAAAAGAACTGCTAGACTCCGTGGAGTGTATTGGCTAAATCTCAGCTAACTGGATGGAGGGTTTTGGTAGGCTGTAGGCACATACATTTATGATGGTAGTCAGGTACATCTATGTTTAACGCTAGTGATACCCAGATTTCCTGGTTCTTATGAGCTGTCTATGATACTTGTCTGTCTTAACCAGATGATCCTGGGGCACTTTGAGCAGTTCAGGATGGCAGCGCTTAGGGAACTGAATCCTGTGCCCAGCCAGGTGGATCCTGCTTTTGCAGTCCTCAGACTGACAAACTCATATGTTAAAAGGCAGAAGAGGTTTTTTTGCCTTACGTGGTAAGAGGAAAGCTTCGTACAGTTGTCCTTGTTACTCCTGCAATACACCTGCAAAGCCAAGAAATGCTGTGATTGCTAGTTCAGGAACAAGGGAAGAGATGCTGAGGAGGGTAAAGATACTCATCTGCACGGCATATGGAGTGTAAGGTGAGGTGACTAAGCGGCAGATGACTCCACCGCACTGTGCAGAAATCACAGTTCAAGTGCTGGAAGGAGCCATGCTTTTGCAGAAGTAACTTTTTGCTTTCCCAAGCCAGCTTGGAGGTCGCAGCACTGCAGTGTAGCTCTGCCTGAAGTCACGAGGGAAGCCTGGTGACATGTGGAGCTGAGCCCAGACCTCCTCCTAATCAGCAAATCATCGATTAGGGCTGTTGTCCTCCCTGGGATGAGGATAAGGATGAACTTACCTTTTGGCCTGCTGTTAGGAAGTTTAGGGTTTTATGCTAAAAGAGGACTAGATAGTTCTGCAAAAAAGGCAAACTAGGGAACAGTTAATGATTTTTTAATTGAATCTCTTACTTTTACTATTAATAACCTATTAAAACCAATGGGATATGAACACTTGGGGCTGATGTTTGAAGTTATCTTGAGTGGGTGTTGTTGAACTGGAACTTCTTTGTAGCTCTGTAACTTTTCACTAGGTGCTGGGAAGATAATACTTCTAACAGGAACATGTAAGTTCTGGAGCATAGATGTGCCGTGATGGGAGAGCGGGGATAGCAAGGAAGGGCAACAGACATGAAATGCAGAGTTAATGACTTTCCTGAGTATTTTAGGGAGGGGTGATGTGCTGGTTCCAGGCGGCAGCTGGTGAATTCAAGTACGTATTTAACATTCAGTGCCAAGCCCTGCTCTATGTAGGGCAGGTCAGAGCTTGCGTGGATTTACCAGGTGTGTGACCCAGAGCAAGAGATACATTCCTGTGAAGCTGGTGACCATCACGTGCCACAACACAACGTTTATCGTGAAAGCACTGTTTTTTGCAGTGCCAGCCGATTCCCCTGCTTCATTAACTGGAAGGAGCAATGCTGAGGAAAATCGCCTGCCCTTCTTTTGCTCAAAGCAGGTGGGTGCTATATGTATAAATCTGACCTACAATCTCCAAGCCAAACCTGTAGTGGCAGCCAAGGTGAGGGGACAGGACACAAATATCAGCTGTCAGAGGGAAATTGATGACCATGCCATAGCTCTGTGCTGTGCTGAAAGGCCTAAAGTTTCCTGTTGCTTTGTATTTGGTATGGTGCATTTTTCCAGTTGGCAAAAATGAATGGAAAAACGTTACCCAGTGCGGTGTGTGTGAGGGATGGCTCCAGGCCTGAAGAATGAAAAGCAAGAGAAAGCGGAATCTCACAGGCAGTGAGACACTAGAAAGTTGTGAATTAAAAATGGGCAACAGGCTGTCTTCATAGACCCTTTCAACCTTTCTTTTAATTTTCTTGTCTGTTAAACCTTAGAGCAACAGTTTAATCAGATTCTTATGACACTGTGCAACAGTATAGCATATATCCTCCGTAATCTCTCTTTGTCACAGTAAAAATAATGGAGAATTTAGTGTGATTATTGCCCTTTTTATTAAGCAAATATTTCGTCTGTGATTCCAACTGAGGTAAACTCGCAGCATTGTTCTTGTTTGCCAGCTGCTCTCACAGACTGCAAGAACCCACAAACAGTACTAGTTATGATTTTTATTATCACATGGCGAAGAGCTTTCCTCATCAGTTCGCCAACTTTTGGGACTGTGAAACTTCCAGTGTGAATCTGGCACCATGGTTCATTTTCTGAAATGCTGCATGGATTGCAAAAGAGGAATGCTGATTTGGCTGTTCTGTGTCATCCACATCTGTGAAATGGGAACAAAATTAATGTCACAAAATGAAGATCCAAAATGCAAATACAATATTTTGGTTTTAAATGGATTGTGTTAAAGGCAACTATCTGATGTAGGATATCTTCATTGGTGACTTTTCGCTGTTCAACGTCCCAACATACTGAATCACAATTGAAGGTCAGATGCATTGAAGAATGCATTTGTAGACTCTGAGCCCTAACAACTGCGTTTTTACTGTGCTGGAGCCCCAGATTTATCTTCCTCCCTTACCCAGGTCCAGAGCCTTACTCTCTCACTGCTGCTAGCTATTTTGTTGCTGCCGTTCGCTCATGTGGATCTTATTTATTGTCATTTGACAGAAAATGCATTTCAGAAAATGCTTTACCAGGAGTAATTTGTTCCCAGCAAGACCTTTCTAGCTACACAGTAACATGAAAGCATCAAAGTGCCAGGAGAACTTTTTAAAAATAAACTGCCCTGATGCTAAAATAAGCTTTAATTGATTGAGAATTGCACTGAGCCTGACAATCTGAACAATTTATTATTATTTTTCCTTTCAAGCTTCAGCTTCATGTGATTTAAAGTGACTGAATTACAGTTCCCACATACCTTCCTACCCACACTGCAAGAAAAAAAACCCACGCACAAACTTCTTAGCTCCAGAGGAACTGCTGGATACATCTGGAAGAAAATAAAAAAGCTGATCAAAAGTGAAGTTTAGATAAAGGTGATGATGATGGGAATATTCTGAAAAAAAACCTTGTTCTCGCTAAATGCCATACTGTACTTCCCTCTCCTTGGAGAAGAGCTCTTCTGGGGATGTCTCTCTCTGTCAAAGGCATTTCTTTAATGCCTGCTTGTAGAGCACTGGATCCCATAGGCCAGATGCTGTTGCAGCTCCCTGAGTTGGAGATTAATAATGGACTGTGGATAAACTACCACTCTGTCTTCCCCATTTTAGGGTTTTAAAGAAAAAGCACACCCCAGTGTCTCTACTCGTCAATTTAACTAAATAACCTCTTGCAGGCTTTCTTGCAAAACGTCAACACCACCACAAAAGTCTGCAGATAAATGTGCAAAACTTTCTAGCTGATGGAAAGAAGCTGGGCTGGTGGTCCTGCACTAGAGAGAAGTAAGTGCTGGAAGTAGGTGGAATACTTATGGGATTTCTTTGTGGCAATGTTTCGTGGAGGATGGAAGTCTGGTCAGACGTTCATTAGTGATAACTAGCGATGCTTTTAGAAGTGTGTCAGCCCTGCTCACTGCATGTTTTGGTGTGCAAGCAGGGAAAGCATGGGTCACTACCTTCAGCCTGGGGAGTGTTTTTAGACTCCTGCCAGTATAATGGGGCTCATGGGTCATGGGTAACTGCAGTGTACCTGAGGGCTATGCTGTGTTCAGATCAGAACAACTCCCAAGCTAGCCACAAACTTCAGCTGAGTTGAAGATCTCACTGAATCTGAGTCATAGCCCTGGACAATTCACTGTAGCCAAGAGCCGAACAAACATTTTCATTTAACTCCCAAAATTTCAAGAGGAGGAAGATGCTTAAATATGTTTTGGAGGCGTCCCTCAATCTCCGTGCCCATGTCAGCACTGCCTAAGGCAGTGCAGTGGCGCTTATGTTCACAGAGCTGGCAAAGCTCAGACTGCTGGTAGAGGTTAGGGGTGATGCAGGCCCTGTCTACGAATGAGTTTCTTCGTCTGGGTGGCCAGCTCTCCCCTCGGGGCTCCCAGACTTGTTTGTCAGCAAAGTGGACCATCGTCGCCTTGGGTTTGCATCCTAGTGGATATTTCCAAGCTGAGCAAGTTGTGTGCTGTGAAACATCACACCTAAATCGCAATTCCCACTCTCTGTCAAAGGGGCTAATAAATCCCTCTCTCACCTTTCCTTCTTGCCTGCTGAAATTATAAATTGTCGTGGCAAGAACTGGCTCTGCTAATACCCAGCCGCAGCACCTAACACAGTCCTGCTCCAGGAATGGTCTCTGTTTTCTACCCTAATACAGATAAGCATGACCCAGCAATTTGTGGCAGATCGCAGATCCAAAAGAAGGAATTTGAAAGGGTCACCAGTTTTATTAATAACCATCCCTGTAACCCCATGCAGGTCAGACCGGACGCCGTGCAGAGCTTAAAACCTGAATCCACACTCGTAGAAGGGACAGAAAGATAAGCCTCATCACAGTGCTGTAGGATTAGACATTTCTTTATTTAGGTTTGGTTGTCCAGATTTCCAGTGAGCGCTTCCAAGGTGCCAGAAGAGCGAAATAAAATATTTTTCAGGAAGAGCTGGGGATTTTTTTTTTCTTATTTTAATTTTTGTCATGGACTGAACTGAGTGTGAACTAACACAGGCCAACTTTATATGCCATTATACAGGCTTTATTTAATACCTCAGATCAACATTTTTATTTTTGCTGTAAAACAGTGTTGTTAAAATAGTGAAATATTTATTAATTGAGTTTTTCAGCATTAGATAATGTGTGATCCTTATTTTGACCATGGGATATATTTGTTCATTGTAGTATTAATGCTAGAATATTTTCAGGGAAAAGAAGTGTCAAAACTTTCAAGCGCAACTAAACTTGAAAAGTGAGTGCTGCTGACTCCAGCACGGTCCAGGCTTTCACTGGAACATTTTAAGTTTGATTTTGATGAACTAGAAGGGAGTTATGACTTGCCTGGGATGAAGGTAGGATCCTGTTCCTATTCTGAGAGCAAATGTCAGCCATGGAAACCCTTTGACCCCTCCATGGTTCTGCCAACATCTGAGTCCTGTTGATTTGGTGCTAAATCCAGGGCTCCCATGCACTGCTCCGAAATCAAACCGATCCTTTTAACAGGTGATTCCTGTAAAAGCAATTTGGTCCTGTTCCTTTTTCCCCGTTGAGAAACTGAGCTTCCATCGTTCTCAATTATTTGCGGAGTTGTTGTGAGCCTGTACAGGATCATAACAATCACACTAAGATTCCTGTGTTTCCTAGGAATCTGGAAACACCACTGGGAAAGCAAGGCTGCCCCTAGCATCAAGCCCAGCTTAGTTTTGCACTTTGCTATATGTTTTAGCAAGCCCTGCTATAAAGAACTGTTAATAGTAAATGTGCAGCACTATAGCCACGGCAGCTTCTGCATTAGATCTTCCTACCAGCGAGAGGAAGACCTTTACCAACAGAAGTGGTGTCAGCAGTGTAAAAAATGGATTTTGTATGCACTGATGTAATTTCTTCTCCAGTGCCTATGTGATCCGTAAGTGGAAGCAAACTGGTCATGATTCAATAGATAATGTAATGCATATCCAGTACAGACCATATGTTATCTTTGGGACACTTCCTCCAATCCAGGCAGCTCCACAGGTAGGAGTCCTGGTGCCAAAGTAGATGTTGTCATCTGCTTGTGGCTTAGCCCAGCTCAGGAGGAAATAATGTTTACATCTTAGCTGAACCCTTTCAGCTGCCTTTAATATCGCAGTTTAAGACATATGGATTTGTGGCAGGGATGGAGGACTAGACACTGTGTTAACCACTAGATTATGCTGATAAATTCATGTTTTATGTCTGCAGAAGAATTAATATTGATAAGCATATGTTTATGAGTTTCATATTCAGCAGAACCTTCCAGGCATGTATCTAATGTGCCAGTGCTTTGCAAAATCAGGGATCTAGCAGCTGACACAGGCATCATAGAAACTGTAAACAGGCTTGTTTCAATTTTAATTTAGGAAAAAAAAAAGAGATTAGAATGAGATATAAAAAGTGTTCTACTAAAACCTTTTACAGCTCGTAGTATTTTGCTCTGCTGTGTGTGAAGCTCTTTAATCTGTGTGACAGTCATGAAGAGGAGTAGAGAGTGGCTGAGCAGACACAGAGAGAAAAAGTCCTGCAGGTGAGCGTGAAGCATGTTTTGCTTTACCCTGAACCTGTACAATACCGTGAATTTAATATGTTTGGTTATGTATACTGTGATTTAAACAACTAAAAGACAGATCCTGCTATCCAAGACACTAAATGCCCTTGCTTTCAGCTGAAATTAGAATGCATGATCAGTCTAACACTGATTCAAATGACAGGTTCAGTGAAAGGTACTTACGGAAATTCCCAGTTTGATCTGCCCATCAGAAATTAATTTCTCTGCTTCATTTGCTTTAAAAAATAAGCTGCACCTTAGAAATAGGGGCCAAGTGTTGTCCTTTGAGATCTGCTTGTTCCCTGCACAAGAGAAGTAGAGTCTGACTCCTACCAGGTTTTGTCCTTTTGCTAATTCAGCTTTCATTCTGTGGAGCTTCAGAAACATGGTCTTGGTGGTTAGCCAAAATTTGGTTTTGACATTCAATGTTAACTTTTTTTTTTTTTAGATTCAGGTCTGCTGCATTTGGACTTCTGAGCAAATGATGAGCTCCCGTGGGAGGGTATCACTGTCTGGAGCATGTTCATGTCTGTGTTAGAGGGCTCAGAATCTCACTGCTGAGGCTGGTGGAGTTTCTTATGAAAGATCCTCTCTGATGATATTTAGCAAGCAGCTCACATATGACAAATAAAGGGCAGCAACGTGTAAGACAGACTGCTTCTGGCAGCTTCATGTTATGATAGGTTATGAGCAGTTCCATTTTGCCACTTTTTTCTTTAGCTTCTGAAGTCTGTGCTCCAAGATGCAATACAGGAATACCCTTTCTGAGCTTGTGTGTATCATGCAGCTTATCCATCTCTCTCTCACCATCTCATAAGAGGTATTTTGAGTAGCTGGTATTAGTTAAGTGATACATGATCCTCTAGTGATGGAAAAGATCTTATTTACCAGGTTCCTGTGCTCTGGCATGATGCTGCTGGAGTACAGTGTGATGTGGCCTGCGTGTTACGTGCGATATTGTAGCTGTGTTGCCCGTTGCAGGGTCAATGCCTACAGGACTGGCAGTCAGTGCTGTACACAGCACCTGAGGCCCGGTCATGCCCAGCAAATCTGTGTTTGCAACACAACTTGATGTAGTGTCCTTTTCCCCAAGCCCTTCTCAAACTCTGGAGGGGGTCTTTTGTTGCCCATTGCTTGCTTACGTACAGGGTGTAAAATCATTAAAAATCAATTAAATTGTCCTCTGCAGAGGCCTGATGCTTTCAAGGAGGTAGTGGCAAGTTAAACTCTGAAAAGGTCCCTGGGAATGAGTACTGGCATTGCTCCTTCAGCTCTTCTGCATGCACTATGTGACAGTTTTCACTCACAACAAATATTGCAGGCAACCTTGAGCATCCTTTAAAAATTTGTCGATAGACATCCTGTTTCTTTGTGCTTGCACAGAGCTGCTCTGCTTCCAGTTCTGCAGTGTTATTGTAATACTGGGCTGAAGGCAGCAAACAGATTTCTTTTACATGTGACGTCAGGAACGGGGTATGTGCAAGATCTGGCACAGAAAACCCTCTCCGCTTAGAATATGTATTGCCGAGTTTCAGCATCCATGCAGGGACAGGAATGACTCTCACACATTGATACAATGCACAGCTGATTCCCCTTTATTGGTCTGCTTGCGTGGTTATATACATTTTTCGTATCTGCACACGCGATCACGCTTATTCGGATAGGCTACAGACATAAATCACGCTCTGTTCACGCACCCCATATTCCCTTATGATTGGTAACTATGCACTAACGCCAATAGCAACAGACTGCCTCCATGTCCTTGAACACATCTTGTTTTTGCTAACCCACATCATGTTTATTCTTAGCTGTCCTTTCCAGCGGCCTGTCCAGCTATGCTAACTGTTTTGCTTAAGCGGCCTAGTCATGCTAACTCTCAAACTACATCGACCCCAACAATGTATCTTTGTACTTTGCTTTTTGCTTCAGGCATGCAACTCTCCTCTCTCAGGTGCTGTATCTTCTGGCCGGCTCTGAGATAGCAGAGAAGGATGAGAGGACCCAGAAAATCAAAGACTGACTTAGAGTACATGGCGCTTCCGGTCTGTTTACTGCAGCTCCGGCTGACCATCAGCCCAGGAGAAAGAATAGCTGCTAGGCTTGTGAGTTTGGTGCACTACAACACTGATATCTCGAGAAAAAAATCACTTTGGAGGAGGATAGAGGAAGAAAGGCTGGATGTGTTTTCACCAGAACCTAGGTGATATTAAAATTTGCAAAACTGGCATCACACCTGTAAAAGGTCGTAAGAAGCCAAATTCTACTCTCTGAGACTTTGCTGTTATTGTAAAATAACTCCTGGAGCAACTGAGAAATTTCTTTCAAAGCTATCTGTAAAAATTCAACAAATTTAAGTATTAAGTACCTTTTCCTTCACATCTGCGCTTACTGGCCTTACCTCTCAGCTTCTCCATACAAATCTGCCTGTGTAGTATCTTGTGGGGACCCAGCCTGGGATTTCTGATAGCCATACTGCTTTTCCTGTTACTGAGAAAGATGTGTGGTTAGATCCACCTAAATGGTACGGTTCCTATGTGGAAAGATTCTCATATTATATGGGCTTGAATGAACCTATCCTTAAAAGAAACATATTTGGCCCTAGAGATGATGAGTTGGGCAAGAGGGAATCAAACTGTTTTTGCTGTTTAATTTGCTGTCCCATGGTATGTGTATTATTCCCACTACAGTACAAATGAGTGCATCCAACTCAGTTGTTTTTATAACAAAAATATTGTTTTTCTACCCTGGATCAGGAAGACCCTGAACCACAAAAGGATAGGAAAGTGTTTCCAAGGAAATATCAGTATGTCCGTGCCCTTTTCATCTGCTTTTCCCTGTGTATCCATCACTGTCAGGGACAAGGTCCTGGGCTGGATCATCTTTGATCTGATCTGGAATCACAGCTCTTTTTATACGCACAGATGATAACCGAAGCCTTTAGCAGGGTTTGTAAGTGCACGCGTGGGAGCTTTGAAAGGGGCTGAAGAAGGACGTCTTGGAGGCTAGATCCCCACACCTCTGCAAAGTCAAGGGGGTCGAAAGGACTGGTCTCCCCTGGGGATTCCTGCCTGCAGGAGCTCAGGGTGACCAGGTTCCTACCTTAAACACTTTTGATACTTTTGTCGCTTAAAATTAGATAAGGCAAAGCCTGCTTTAGCCCTTGACTGTCTTTCCTGAATTGCTGTGGGTCATGCTGAGGACTAGCCCTGGCTACAGGAACTGGATTGAAAGGGTTGCACAAAGTTACCTTTGGTCCTTCTTCCCATGCAGCACCGATTACGGCTGAGACAAAGTCCAAAAACAGTCCCTGCTTGCTGCTTTGCACAGCTGGGCTGCTGGCACGCTAGAACGTTTTGCGTACACTGATATAACTGTTGGAAAATTTATTCACACAAAAATCTTCCCATTCTCTTAGACAAAGGATTTTTTCCCCACATTTTGTTGTCAAAATGATTTTCCCGTCTGTTATTGGGGCAAAACCACCTCCTAGGCAGGGTGTTTCATTAATGGAAAAAGCTTTCGCTGGAACTTGTTTTAAGAAGCTAAGGGTTGGAAGCAGATTTTGCTCCCAGTGAAATCAGCAACAAAATTCCCATTGATTTCCCTGTAAGCTGAATGGAGCCTCTCCTGACAATGGGGAGATTTTTAGAGGAGTTGTGATGGCCGTGGACAAGGTCTTGTTGCTTTGCCCTTTCAAAAAAGAACTGTTTCTGGTGGAGGAACAATCAGAATATTTGTCTCTTTAAATGAATGGTTCTTAGAGCCTGCACTGAGGGGCAGACTCCCTCTCTGCGGCTGTGAGGCTACTCAGAGCCTCCAGTAAATCAGCATGCAGGAACTGAGAGCTCTGTCCTTGAAGAGATGCACAGTGACCTTGCTTGTGCTTTCTCTGGAGGAATAACCAGGGGAAATACAGGAGCCCAAACAGTGAGTGGTGAGTGAGTAAAGGCACTGCATTCTGCCTGCAAATGCTACAGTACTGAAGGCACGGTACGGACGGCACGCTGCTACACAAAATGCAGCTTTCCTGCTAGCCTGACCAGATTGCTGTTGTTTTTTTTTTTTTTTGCAGGGGACTGAATGAAATCCTCATGATCGTTACACGCTTGTTCAATAATAGCACACCCCAGTCACGTCTCCTTGCAAGCACATTTCGTTGGAATCACTGAGCAGAAGCAGAGAAGAGCTGACGACTATGTGTTTCCAACGCAGGTTGCCGGAGCCCTGTGTTTGCCATTGGCTGCAGTTTTCTGGTTTATTTGCAGCTTCCCCCATCTGGAATATGAAAATGGGATTGAAGTAGATAATTGCTAGCAGCGGGTTTTCAAGAGAGGCTTAGAGGGAGCAGAATGCCTCTTGCACAGCACAGGCTGCCTGTGCTGAAAGAGCTCCGAGAGATGATTTTAGATGTTACCCACGTCTGAATCTCCTGGAAAGTTTACCGCGGAAGCAAGCCATTGTGCACAATACTGGAGATAACATCCAAAAGGGGCAAGGAAGGTGTAGCAGGGCTGAACAATGGGATACCTTGTCCTTGGATTGCTCAGAGAAAAGCCAGCAAGCATTCCCTTCCGCTTCCCAGCAAAAAGGGCATGAAAGTGACAATGAACTGAATTCTACCCGGCGGACCTTCAGTGGCTTTGAAGAAGGATGGGATACACTGACCCTTCATCAAGCAGGGATTTGCTGGGAAACCGAACTTTGTTCTTCATATTCATCTGCGCCTTTGCCGTGGTCACCTTGCTGCAGCAGATCCTCTATGGGAGAAACTATCTCAAAAGGTAAAGGGGGGTTTGAGGGAATAGGAAAAGTTGTCTGATCAGACTGAATGGAGACAGAGATCCAGCCATACCATTTACCAGTTCAAACCACTTCTCGGTGTTGTGCTGACAATATTAGTATCTTGTCAATCTGGGAAGATGCATCTGTCATCTGTAATGTCTGTTAGATTATTAATGAAGGAGAATGTTAGGCAGAATATGATGATTTGTGCATTTCTTAGATTGTGTTTTAGTCCTCAGCTGTTGTAAAAATCAAGCTCATACTTAAGCTAGAGTGACTTGTACCACCTGAGTATTTGCCCCTGATCAGACCCTGCCATATCGGCTTTTCACCCTGTGTAAGTTCAAGCTGAAACGGTTTGAGAGGTTGAATTAGGATAGCATGCTCAGTGCCTAAACTTTGCTGTCTTTAGAAACAAACATGCGGATGCAATTGCTGAAATCACAGTGGCAATATTAGTGTTCCAAATAACAGAGAGAACACTTTATTTTTTCACTGCTGTATTCTCGTGAATTACTGCTGAGACTGCTTTGTTGTCTAGCACGTCGGTCTTTGATCTGAAAATGGTACTGCTCGTTTTACAGCAAACACCAGTGGGGATCTTGACGTGTTTAACCTTGACCCATGCAGAGTTTATTTTACTTAAATCTAGTCTGAGATGTTATGGCTTGTATGATTTTATGAAGAGGAATGTTTCTCTGGCATGCTTTGAGGTAAGTGAGTTTCAGTAGTGTAGGCAGCTGCTGTGGAATTTTTTACTGGAATTTATCTGCATTTTGCCAGAAGAGATCAGTGGTTTGGTTCTTGCCTGGTTTACAACTCGTGTAGTTGTTTGCCTTGTGCCAAGAGCAAGCAAAATGCTGTCAAATCAGCAAATGTTTCCCTCTGGGGGGGAACAGCAGGCATGATATTAATATGTGTAGACAGGAGTGTTGTAGTTTATCCACAGAGAAATTTGTGTGCCTTGCTTAGCAGTGGGGCCTTGGCTGAGAGACTCTGTCTGCTTTTGGGCACCTCACTTCCAGAAAGATGTGACTCAGTTGAAAGGAGCCAAAGCAAAGCAGGAAGAATGATCAGAGGTGTAGAAAACCTGTGTTTGTTTGGCCTGGAGAAAATTGAGGGGAAATGTGACAACTATCTTAAAATACCCAAAATATTTCTGCCAAGAGGAAGGTAATAAACACATCTTTGAAGACTCATGACATGGGAAGAAGACATGTACTTAAGCTGCAGTGGGAAAGATTTGGAATTAACCTCGAAGAGAAACTTTTAAAGAAAAAATCTACCCGAGGAGGTACAAAATCTGCATCTCTTGGGGCTTCAGGAACCTGTTAGGTAGACAAGGGTAGTACCAAGCTGCCTTGGTGTTGGGAGGATGGCTTTATGACCAGATGAGTTCTCATCTTGCCTCATGTTCTCAGTTTCTACCATTTGTCCTGGAGGCGTCGCAGCCCTACCAATACTTGCTTATCAAAGTCGAAATGACTGCAACAGGATTACAGCCATGAAAAGTAAATCCAAAGTAGACTGAAATGAAAAATGGCAAAGTAAAGATAGAATGGCGAGAAGATGCAACTAAAACTCTGCCAGTGAGCGATCTCTGTGGTCAGGCTCTGTCCTGTCTTGTGCCCTGGGAGCTTCTTCTGGCATCAGTGGGCTGCAAGGAATGTAAAAAAGGGTGATGTCTGATTCCCAGGCTTGCTAGGAGAAAGTCTAGTTCCAAGCACTCTGCCATCGAAGGGGCTCAAGCAGGGACATGTGCATGCATTTTTTCACTTTGTCTGGAAATCACTTTTTTTTTTTTTTTAATTCCAGCTTGTAATGATTTGTTTATTTTCCTTTTTTTAATCACATGAAAGGGTCTCAAAGAGCGTTCCCCCACCCCACTCAGTGCAAGGAAAAAGCACTTCGACTCCTTTCTGCTAGGAAGTGGTAGTTCCCACCTTTCACAGAAATAAAAATGCAGGATATGGCAGTCCCAGGCTGTCAGTTATTAATGGTAGAAAGGTGATTTACATAGCAGCTTACATCGTTAGCATAATATTATCATGAAGGTACTTTTTCACTTTTTCTTTCACTCTCTCACTCTCATGCCCTGCAGTACATTATGGTGACCATTCCTGGCCAGTTTTCTCCCCAGTCCCCTCCGTGCAGGGGTAGCTGTAACCTTTAATGACTCTTTTCTTTCACAATCCTCCTGTTAGAAGCTGACGCCGGCTGTGAGTTTCCTTGGACACGTTATAGCTTGTACCTCCAGGGACCACAGTGGAGCTGGTGGTTTTGGAGAGCATCCTTGCAGAGGAAAAACGGGATATTTATAGCTTCAGTGCCGCGTGCCAAGCTGGAGCCTGGGGATGCTGCCTAAACCTAAAGCCATTTACTCAGGATTCAACATGCTGCTTGGTTTATGGTAGTCTTTGCTTGCGTGCCAGCGTCTGCAACAGTAACAGGCCTCTGGGCCTCTTCCCAAGGCAGCGGGGAGAAATTCCCTAGTGTATTTAGAGAAACCTGAATATTGCCCTGAAGTACTATTCCAGCAAATGTACAATGTCTTTTAAGCCTAAATGGAACAACAGGGCTAACTTGTTTCTCTGCAAGAAGGTGGTGGAAATGGGTAAAGGTGAGCAAGACAGGGGGCATCTGACCTAAAGCAAGCAGCTTAGGCATAATGCAGACTAGAGACTGGTCCCAGTAAGTAATGTGGGCAAAGGCACCCTTTTCTGGGAGAAAGGTGGAAAAGTTATCTGTATGGCTATAAGCTGTGCCATGCCACTTGCCCTTACAAGCAGAAAATGGTCAGGTTTTCTTGCCATAAAACCCCACCTGAAGCTCTCCATGGAGGATGCCATGGAGGCTTGTGGCCCTGGGTTTGCCCCCAGACACGTTCCCAAAGGCTGGCTGTGGGGATGGCAGGACTGCAGGCGGGAGAGGATGCTCCGGGAAAGGAACTCTGCTCAGTGAAATTTGATAAGGGGCCCAGCCTCTGGTCAAGTCCTCTCTTTCCCCTTAATGAGATATTAATGAGCTTCTGGCATTGCTGGAAGAAGGAGAAAATGCAGAGACTGAATTTCTAGGTATTCACGCATTTTTTTGCCCATCATATAATGCTCTTTGCTCCTTCCCCTGCTGTTTGGTACTGTGTCATTGGAAAGCAGAATCCTGTCCACCTTTTTTTTTTTTTTTCAGTTTTCCTCTAAACGGGATGGATTTGGGTGCTCTCAGCAAGGCCAATGCCTTGTCCCTATAGTAGCAGTTAAAGTCCTAACCATAGAGTTAAACTGCAAGGTGGAGAATGACATCAGGAAGCTCTGGTGTCTGTAGCTCCTGATCCTGAGTAAAAAGGAGGATGAAATGAGATATAATTAAGGGACTTTAATACAGATCTCTGGGGTAATTATTTTTATTTTAGGATTAATGTGATGATTAAAAATCCCCTGCATTGATCTGCCAAAGTAGGTTAAATGCTGTGGACTTCTGCTTAAATCCAGAGCTGCCACTTGCTTTTGTATTCACTCTTCTTTCCAGTGCTCAGCTTTTGGCTGAATTTTCTTTTGAATCAGATGCTCAGCTGAGGGCTGGCCTTTTTTTGTGAGCTCTTGTTTGACCAGCAGGGAATAATCCTGGATTACATCAGGAAACTGCCCCTACATTAAAAAACGTTGAAGTGGTGCCTGTCTTCATCTCCCAACCTTTAGCATGGGAGTGATCAGTAGGACGGTCCTTGCCTGACAAATATCAGAGGAACAGTTTGTTATACACCTATATTCTATTGGCAGGGAATTCACTAAATACTGTGTTTTTTTTCAAAAGCCTGGCTTGTGCACAGAGTGAGAGTCAAGTGAAGAGGGGAATCTGCCCCTTTGAAAATATTTGTTTTCAGCCAGGTGAGGATAACACATTTTCAAAGCTGTTAGAGACTCTAAACAAAGATTACCCTGGGGTCTGTCAGAGGGGGCACGTACAGTATCTCAAAGAATCACACAGCAAGAAACAGCAAACCTTCCCGTGCAGGCAGCCTGCATTATTTGAAAGGAGCCTGCATTATTTAAAAGCTTTACATCTTTTAAAAGAGAGTAAAACATCACTCTTCTGTGTGCGTACCCTATAATTAATATCAGGCTCTCATAACTCAAGGTTATACCATCTTTTTGGGCTTTCTGAAGCAGCTTTTATTCAACAATTGCAAATCAATCCCTAGACATCTTTACCCTCTTCCTTACCCTCGTAAGAAAGGTAGCTTATGGTCATTTTTTGCACAGCCTGGGCAAATAAGGAAAAAACCCACAGAAAATAAACCTGGACTACACTTGAGGGATCATTTAGTCTGTACTGTGCTATAAGACAGGATCAGATCTTATACCAACAACAGCAGTAGCTGTGATGTGGATGTAAAGGCTGCCGGAGTGGTGTTTTGTCCTAAGCTGGGCTCTTCAGAAACTACAGCCAGCTCATGTCAGTTGAGAGCTCCTGTCCCATACCTGGCATGTGCTCCTCTGCCCTTTTCAAAACAGCCTGAGAAGATGTTAAACATCACCTAAGACCACCTATTCCAGTGTTTAGTCTTTTTCCATTTAAATATTTCTCCCAAGAGACGTGAGCTGAAGGTCACCTAACGAGTCATCTCTCTGACACACAGCCCTGTGCCCCCTCCATTTCTACCCGGAGTGAAATATTATCCCAGTGAAATGACATGCGACCCGTGAGTCACCTTGCTGAATCCCTGATGGGGCTGCAAGAGCGGTTTTTGGTTTTGGTTGGTTTTCTTCAGAGGAGAAGAGCACTGGAAACTTCCAGAGAGAGCAAAGTCTTGAAGGAATATGCACCACGATGTGTAAGTGTGGGATAAGGCCATCAGCTTAAAGTGACCGGATCTAGCCTGGCACAGCAGAAACTGAGACTCCAGCTGTGCTGCTCTTGTTACAGGATATTCCCAAGCACATTTCAAGGGGATGGGGACCGAGGGGCTGGCATCCCCACCGTGCCTAATTAACCTTGCAAAGCCAAGGAGCTGAACCAGCTACCCGAGAGGTCAGAGGAGTGCTGGAGCCTGTGCTGGGGGAGAGGTGGCAATGGGACGGAGGGGGCAGAACGAACAGGGAGCTGATGGATTAACTCAGCTGCCTGCAAAGCCATCCACCGCTGGTCATCCCATTCCCTTTCTCATTGCCGCTGTTGGCTGCTTAACATAGTGCTCCTGTCTCCCCACATCAAATAAAAGGGGAGAGCTAACAAGTACGTGGCTTGGGAATTAAAGCTCTGCAAAGCTTTGCAAACAACCACAGCTCTATCACAAGCTGCAACAGAGACTTTTATTGTAAAATGTGTCCTGAAACCAAAATCTTACCTTCTGCTTCTTGGAGGTTTTTCCTAACTCATAATTTTCATTTGCTTTTAAAGAAAAGCATCAAGTGGCTGAAGTTTTAGTACCAGAGCATGAGGGTGTGTTATTTCCTCGCTGGTACTCCCTAGCAGTGCTCTTTATGGCTCCGATGCAGAAAACAGGCAGGGTTTGTATCTCTGCTCCCTCTTAGATTTGCTTTATTTCTAGCATTGTTCTGTTATACCTCTACTGTTAAGATGGCAAAACCACTTGCGGATCTAGTCTGTGAATTGACAGTCCTCCATTCCCCAGATGACAGTAAATTAAGGTAATGAAAGTCAGTTATTTCGATATTTTATATGTGCAGATTGCTTCATTCTGAGTGTGTCATTCCCTGGTGTGTTACACTGCGGTCCCTCCTGAGCTCGAACCAGGGGGGATGTGAGCCACTACAAAGCGACCTACTGGTGCTTGCCCCTTTTGCCGCGGCTGGGGCCACCCAGCAGTCACTAATCCAGTTCCCTCAAGCCCACTCTGCACAGGAGTTGTTGGTTTGCCTGGGGTTTTAAGCATGTTGGGCTGTAGGAGATCTTCAGAAGCTTCTTGCCCTGGAGTGGTGAATTATAGGTGTCCCGTTTACCAGCCTGAAGGTGGCCATCACCCTCACTGATTAATACAGAGACAATTAAATCCTAATTCTAATCCACATGATATTCAGTAGGAGCTTGCTTCAGTCTCTAACTTTGCTCTGTGGATATCTAGGCCTACGTTTGTCCATGCAAACAGCTCTTTTTGAATATTTGACTGAATATCTAGGCTAACTCCGCTTTCTGCACTTGACACAGATCTGTTGCCTCCGTGTGACAAAGCAGTGGCTGACTTTTGCCAATGCCCAGCGTTCAACACCAAATATTCTTTCATCAAAAGTGGTTTAAAACCTGGGACATTTCTTTCAAAAGCATCTCTGTTATGACCTGTCATCAAGTCGCTTTACGTCACTTTGAAAACATTAGCTGCCATCCCTCTAGGTGTATGGGCAGGTACGAAGTTCAGTCTCACCTATGTTTGCAGAAAGCCAAGCCCAGAACCCAGTCTTCCTGTTCTGAGTTGTGCTACACCCATGTGCCCCACATCCCCAGCTGTGAGCAATCGCATCGGTGGCCACTGACCTCTGTGGCCAGCGTTGCAGACCTCCTGGTAATTTAGTCTTTTATTTTTGACCTGTTTGGAGTTTCCTGCTCGTTCTTACACTGCTGAATTTGGTTCAGACATAATTGCGGTGCAAATCTTTGCGTTTTCTTACTTTCGCTGTGCCTCATTCTTACGCTTCATTGCTTTTTCATTTCATTTCTCATTTTTTAATTCAAGTGTATTCATTGCTCAGCAGTCCATACGTCCTTTGTCTTTGAGGCATCCTTGCCCTCTGTTGCTTGCGTCCATTTTGCCTGTTCTTCAGCCCTGCAAACAGTCACTGTCCTTCCATGTCCCCTTTATTTCATTAGTTTTATGCTTTTGTTCTCATGATGAAAACCTGAAAAACAATCTCTGTCACTTGTGGTTTCGTGGCACTTTCCATAAGAACGAACACAGCCAAAGGTAGGCTTTTCACAATCCCAGCTGAAAATCTTGGGCAGTCAACAGTTTGGAGGGCTTGCGCAATGCTAGAAGGAGGTTGTACCTTCCACTGCTGTGCATGGAGAGAGGGAATATTGCCTGTTCCTGTGGCTGATACTACAGACACATTTACTTTAAATGACATTTTGCTCATTGTCTTTAGTGCGAGTCCTCAGTGCAAATGGGGCTTTGAGGGTATGTTTACACTGAAGAATATAGTGAAGTGTAGGGACACTCGACCTGGTGCTAATATATTAGTTTTGGAAACATGAGATACAAAGCAATTAGCTCAGTCGGATCTCTAATGCTGTGGTGAGGTCGCTTGCGGTGCCCGTGCTGCATCAGGTGTCTGCACTGAGCTGCCATCTCAAATGTCAGAATTTCCTGGTGTATTAAGATATTTGGGATTTCCTGTGAGTCTCTGTGCTTGGGACTCAGCTGGCCTTTTATCTTGAAAAGAAAACAACCTGCCTCGCTGTCAGCTTGTTCTGTTGTGAGTTGATTACAAATGATAATATTTTAATTGTGAATAATTATTAAAAATTATTTGATACTGATTACCTATTACTCCTTGGATGTTTATCTTCCAGCCACAGATCAGAAAAGGAAAGATTGTATTGTTTTGAAAGGTATCCTCTGACGTCCTTGATGTCCTAGCCAACATTTTATCCCGTTTAAGCAGACTAGTTGAATGTTTGTGTTGACTCTGTTTTATCTTTCTTGGGAAGTGATTTTAGATCAGGATTTTCAGACGTTGAATGTGAATATCTTATAGAAGGTTTAACCCACGTGTGAAATGTGCTATGTGAAACAAAACCTTTTTTCCTGTGTAATAACGGTTATAATCCAGAAACTTCCCACCTATGTTTCCAATTTTGCTCTTTGTGCTAGTCAAAATATACTCCTCCGCCGCTTTATTAATACCATTTCCCTCTAACATGTAGAGACAATCTTGTCCCTGGTATAATACTGCATGGCCAAGTGTGTGGTGTAACACATCCTCCATCCATATTTTGCTTTTCATGGGACATGTATGATTTCATTTCTCTGTTTTGCTATGAATATGCCATTCCTGCTCTCCCACATGTTTTCATACATTTTTCAAAACCTTTTCTAAGGGTTTTGTCCTGATAAGGTAGCAAGCAATCAGCTCAGCAGTTACCCAGTGTCAGTCAAATTGCAAAGGAGTAGGTCACTGAGACAAAGATTGGTCTCTATTAATGCACTGAGCAGAAGTATGGATGTGTGTGTATCCAGACTAAAACTTGCATTTTGCTAATTTTACTGGAGAAATAAGTATTTTTCTAAAATGGACTGGCCAGATTCAACTCTGCTTCCGCTGAATTTAAATGTGAGTTTTATTATGGACTCACATGAGAAGAGGAGCATCCTGCTCAAGTGCATGAGTTGGCACCAGAAATATTTTATTTCTTTGTGCTATATCTGGTAGGGTTATACCCATGGATTCTCCACTGAAAGAAGCCAAAGCACACGTGGTTGTTTTTCTGGTATTGTAGCACAGGTGACTTGGACCTGGACTGCTATGGGCAGATTTATGTTTCTTTCTTTCATCTGTGCTTTGTCTTTCTAGATTGCTGTGCCTTGAATATTGATTTCCAAATAGTTTGGAGTGTTTGAAGTGATATTAAACTATTCAAGTAAACATTTGCCTCTCTCTTGTCATCTAACTTCATCGTCTTCAGGGACTGAGTCTGGCTCTTCAATCAGCAAAGGGGAGATTCTGGACACAGAAGCTAGTTTGCCTTGACTCTGCCGGGCTGGGTTTGATCTCAGAGTCTCATTGTTACCTGGTGGATGCTTTACTCCTTTCGAGCCCCTCTGATGTCTTTCCAAGTGCAGTGTCAATAAACTTACTGTTTCTGTCATGCATGAAAAAAAATGGATCATTGTTTTTTCTCCAAAACTCCTCTTATTGTTATCTGTCTCGGCTCCTATGCTTGTCTGCACTTGTGCAGCAGTCTGTCAGATTGGAGACTCCTGATATTCCTCTTCCTTATCCAGCCTCCTCTTACTCTCTGATCCATTTTAGTGAATGTTTCAATCACTCTCATCTGGAGGTTATTCATGCGTACCATGGTTTTCATTTTATTTTCCGTACACACTGTGGACACAGTGAGTCATATTTGCCTTATTTTGCAGAAGGAAGGAACTGAATCTTTGGCAAGATTAACCATCTGACTTTCCTATACCTCTGTGGCATCCCTGTTAGTAGGTTAGGGGCATCACTTTCCGTTTTCAAAGAGAGCAGAGTGATCATTTAACACTGAAGTCTTTAATTCCTCCTCTCAAGGGCACAAGAATTATGAAATGGGGAAACTGAGACAAGGTGAAAGTAAGTGATTTTCGAGTGACTTTAGGAAGCCTTTACATGGCCTGGACTGTGTGTTTGTCAGGACAGGGAGTGTATATGGCTTCTGTGTTTGGGTAATACATAACAGCGTAGTGCAGCACCATGACCAGGCCTGTAGAAATGTGATTATAAAATTATTAATGATGTATATGAAATGAATGTATATACTATTAGCTTATACCTTAAACAGGAGCTGGAGTCACAAAAGCTGGGCTTGCTGTCACCTCCTAATGGCCTCTTTGCTAGAGAGAATGTATATAGGGAAGGAACATCAGAACTGCTAGAAAGAAAGAGCAGGATAAGTGAAGGCAAATAAGAGGGGGAGCTTAGAAAGAAAATGAAGTAATTTGCCTTGCTCTTGGGGACATTCCTGTCTTCCTTTCACCCCTTTGAAGAAGGAGTCTGTAGACTCCTCTGCTTCTTATTCCTTGACCATCTGTGGTGGACCAGCAAGCTGAGTCAGATTTTGGCTTAGATTCACCGATATAAAATGATGTTGGTTTCTGTCTGGTTTTGCTTGCGTTTGGGTTTAGTCTGGCTCTGGCAGATGCAGGATGGCAGTAGTGGTAGCTGTCACCTTGAAAGGTGAATGGAAAGAGCCTGCTGGCTGGGATTAAATGAGATGAGCTGGTGGCTTTTGGGCGATGAGTTGGAACTGGAGTGGCAGGTGTTCTTCCATCCCCTCTCCTCACACCAGCTGCGTGAGGCCCCTGTTACCATTCAGTCCTTGTTACTCAGAGGTGCCAATCACTGTGTTACTCAGCCACTTGCACCAAGCTGCTCTTATGCCTTGAAAGCACATGGGTGTCTCCTGAATAAATTCTGCTGCATACATAGTCATGGCCTGCTCTCTGGTCAGAGCCCAAACAGGACCACCAGCGGTGCTTAAAGTCTTTTAGGTCTTTATTTATTAGCTGTAGAATAGCTCCCTTTTGAAAGCCTTGCCTTCTTCTCTCAGCTCAATTTTCACCTTGCCTTCATGCTTTAGAAAGGCAAAGAGACATCCCTGAGGTGGGATCTCAATGTGATGGCAGCATTGATATGAAACTTCTTGCTGCAGTCTATCCGCTTGGTCATTCTCACCTTATGGTTCAAAAACCTCATAACTGTTTGACATCCTCTGCTATTAAAACCTGTGCTTGTGCAGGAGCCATTTCTTGTTTGGATCATGGCAACAGGCTTTTTGTTTTGTTTCCTGCTGCTTCCTGACAGCTGGGCTTGACAAGCCCTTCAGAATTACTGCTGCTTTGTTAATTTTCTGGGTGTTTTTTTCACTACCTCCTGCTATTCTTACGTTACGCCAGTGTTTGTGTGACCATGTACTGATTCAATGTTTACAGTTACCAATTAGGGTCAAAATATTGCTTTGACATTTACCTGAAACTCAAGGTCTTTATTGCTAAGACATCCAACTTAACTGAGTTTCTCTAGCGCAAGGCACAACATCGCTCATACTCTTGTTTATTAGGGGTAGGTCCTGTGATTAATGATGACAGTAAACCTTGAGGAGAAATTTCCTTACAGTGAATGGGCAAAACATAGCATTTCTGCACTAAGAGTGTTTCTGTTATTACATCTTTTGTAAAGTCTTCCCTTGTCATCGTCAGCATCACCCGTTGGGGAAATGTACTAATTTTAGAAAGGAAGAACATTAGGGCAAATTGAGGAAATGGCGAAGTTCAACCATTGGTAATCATTGGTAATGATCCCAGGCTTAAAATTAGCTTTTCTTTTTTTTATAAACTCTTTGACATGAACTGTCTAAATTGATAGGAGACCTCTATGTCTACCTCATTTCCTTTGCTTTCCTTCCCTTCTTTTAATCTTTCCTTCCCCACTTTTTTGTTCTACTTCTTTTTCTCTTCCTTTTCTGTGTTTCCATCCTACGTGTGCTTTTCTATTGCAATTCTGATTCACAGAAGCTTAACTTACCTCTTCTTTGTTTACCTGTTGAAATATAGTTAGTGCTGACAGTGAACGTGTTAGAATAATACCATAATAAACCAAATTAATATACTGATGGAGCAGTTCATGTCTCTGTTCTGTTTTCATAGGCTGTTCACAAATTTGGCCAGACAGCTTCTATAAGCACTTAAAACTCACAACTGAGAGGATGAGAAAATTTCATATTTTTAAAATTGAAATCTCCCAACTCAAGGCTGGGTGAAATCAATGGTAAAATTCTGAATAATCTTGTTAGGAACAGAATTAATTCAGGTCAGCATTTTTAAATGTCTCATCCTTGATTTCTACTCAGTCTTAATACTGCAAACCATTGTTCATGGGAGTTATTCTTACTAGTAGGAAGAGGTCTATTGTACCAGAAAATGCAGAGCAGCAGCTTGGTCTCAGTCTTGCAGTGAGACACACAGCCCCATAAGCTGTGTAATGTTTCTTCAGTAGCGCATTTTGTGTATATATAAGCCTATGTGTTGTTAACCTCTGGAGTAGCTGTGGGAAGAGCACTGTGTGGACCCCTGTCTTAGGGGTCAGACAGTTAGCTTGCTGCTGATCCTAAGCTCAGCTCACAACTTTGTCCTTACCATGTAGAAGTGTCTTACCTAGACCCTTGCTTGCTCCCGTTAGGTATTTTTGTACCTCAATTAGATCCCTCGTTCTGCTGTTTCAAAGCTAACTATTTTAAGCTGTTCATGATAAGACATATCAACCATTCCTCAGTGTTAGTCTTCCTGATCTCCTTTTGGATCTTACCCAAAATGTGCATGTCCTCCTTTAAACTTGGTGCCTCAGCTGCAGTACACACTGTTCCCAAAAAAGGCTTGATGAGAGGAAGACCTTAAAGAGTGCTTTTATCATTTCTTTTGCTTTGTGGTCAGGTTCACCCTCCTCTGCCTTTGAGCATTTACTTAGCTTTCCTTCCAGCTGTTACATGTGGAGTGAAGGTGTACAAGAGGAAAGGACTTCACTGAACGTTTTAATTCTTCATTTCATCTGCCTGAATATTGGCTAGGCTTTAGGAGAGATCACCTCTGAGGACACACTAACACCAGCTATTTATCTAGATTAATGCTCTCTATTTCAGTTGACGAGTAAGTATCTAAGCCCCAAATATCTCATTTAAATCCAATTTAAAAATACAATTCCAGCTTGGTTTTCCCACACTTCTACTCTCTCTCCCCATGTCTCATTGCCTTTAGCAATTAAAACATATTTTTAAGGTCATATGCTTAGATGCCTTTTACAAAGACACACACGTTCAAAAGAAACATGTTTCCATACCAGTTACAGGGTGGCAAAAAGATGTGTTAGACTCTGGTACATGGGAGAGAATCAGCAGTGTTTATTTCAACAACCCTAAAAGTGAAGGTGTCTTAGTAAAGTAAGAATTTTCTCATGTTTTCTTCACACCAATATTCTACTCGGAAGTCGTACCTTGGGCAGCCTCAGCTGATTAAAAACTGTCAGAGCAATGTAGAAGGTATGGGACTCCCTGACAAGTCATAGCACTGCATTACCGTATAGCCATTATGGCATAACCTATATGCCCTTTGATGCGATTCTCCAGACTGATCACCAAAGTAGCTCGCTCCAAGCTGAATGTAAGATGTAAGCGTGCGATATCATCTCATTTTACTTATAGCAGTCAGAATAGTCTCTTCTACCTGTACTGATTTTTTTCAAAAACAAGAGAATGGCATTGATGTGTTTAACTAATAAGTAATCAGAATGGGTCTTCTGTGAGCAAAAATTTGGCTTCTGTATTTGAAATGTTCCCATTGTTATACTTAAAAAGTTTTGAGAAAGTAAAATCTGACCACTGGAGAACATGCAAGGAATGAAAATGCATTTGAAATATTCAGAGGAAGCTTTTCAGTATTTTCATTGTGCTTTTCTCCCGTCTTCAGTGGCAGGAGGCAGCTTGGGAGGGGAGGGTGCAGTTCAGGAGGCTAGCTCTTTCCCCATTTTACTGTGCTGAAGTGGCGCCCCACCTTCTTCAGAATTCCTTCTCCCTCAAAAAGCCCTTACCAAAAAGTCTGCTTTCAATCAAAAAAAAACCCAAACCCAAATAAAAATACTAAAAGGCACAAAATATACAAGAATAAACTTCTTGAATTATTTGCAGATATCTTGGGTTTAGGTCAGAGAAATGTCTGTGGTGACATGCACTGCGCTTCACTTGGGTGGCGGGATCCTTGTTATGTGTTCCCACACTACGAGCAACCCAGGGCTCCCTGTGCTGCTGGTGGAGGAGGAGTTCGGAGGATGGATCAGTTAACCCTAGGATGAAGGCCAGCCTTTGATGGGATGAATCTTTCGCTAAACCAACTGCACTGAGCCAATCTCTACTGATTTTTAAGAACGAAGACAATTAGCTCATGTGCAAATGTCTGTGCTGCAGATGCTTGACGTTAGATAAGGTTGTCTTAAAACAACTATGACAACAAGAAGTTATGTGCACACATCTCTGCAATACAGAACAAACAAACTCCTACTATATGTTTTTGGAGCTGTTTAGAGCTACTCTGCTTTTCTGTTGCAGGAAGCAAAGCAGACTTATTTTAACGCCCCATGTTGTTCCTTCTCAATTTCCTATGCTTGTAACTGCTGCCAATTAGACTAGAGGATGGATGTGGCCTGAGAGATTCTTCGGTCCTGGTCATAAGCCTGTTGATCGAGAAAACTAGCGGGGTCCTGGATGCCCTTTCTTTTGGGCAAAGCAGGCTGGCAGATTGCTTCCTGGCTGTCCCCGCACAGCCCAGCCAGGAAGTTAACTTTCAGTATTGGCAGCACCAAATGTTCACAACTTGGCTGCCAGGCTTCTGAAATCAAGAAAACGGGTTAAAATGAAGAAGATTAAAAATAACAATCTGCAAGATTCTTTTTCATTGACTTCTGAGCTAAGGGAAGGATTTGACTTGTGTTGTCAAATGTTTCTTCAGACTCAGATTTTTAAATACTTATGAGAGTTCTACCCAACTATAGGTGTAGTTTCCAGAAGACTGGAGGCATCTTGGGTCTTGGAATGAATTTGTGAAAATTTGGAAAAACAAGGAGTTACGATGATTGTGATATGCATTGGCTTAAAAAATATCATCTTCCCAAACAAGGAAAAGAAGCAAGATAGAGTGACTTAGAGAAGTCATCAAATGACAAATCCTTTGCTAGCAGGGCCAACAAATCAGAGGAAGGACCCAGTGCCCACCATATTTAACAACTGCTGTAGATGTATAATTGAAGTTTGGAGTGTTTACTTCTTTGGTCCTGCTGTTTTCTGTGTAAGTCTCCAGCATTTTGCACTTGCATCTCTGGGAATGACATTTCCCCCTTGCTCCACACATGTATGATTTTTGTGAGCACAGATGGTTACTGGCCTTCCAATTTGGTTGGGGAGTCTGGCGCTGTTTTCAGACAAGGACTTGTGGAGTCTGTGCAAACTGAAAATTGTTAATATTTAATTGTTTCCACTAGTAAGGTGATGTCTTCTGGTTCTTGATATCTTTTTATTGTTTTTGATGAATGTGTTGTCACATTTCTGTGTTAAGAAAAAGGACATGAGAACTCATGCTGATAGACTTAACCTAATGAGTGATATAAAATATCAACTGCCTCGTTTTCTTGCTAGAGGGCTGCAGTTTAGCTGGCAGAATGGAGAGGAATTGGCAAATTGGACCGGCACCTTTAATTTCACGGATGACGGAGCAGTGAAGAGTGGCAGTGACACAGGCACCAGGTACCAAAACCCGAGGGAATGACTACAGAGATCTCTCTCTCTTTGTATGAACTACAAATGTAAGCACAGGCCATATGAAAAATGAGATTTGCGGTTTGCTTTGGCTTCTTGGTAATGTTCCCTGTGGCACAGAAGATGCCAGGGATGCCGAAGGGCTGTTGCCGTTTTCCCCCTTCAAGGCCTTGGGGCCATTTTGGAATATGCCATAAGCATCCATGTAGTACATAGGAGAGTGACTTCTGTGTCCAGGCCTCTCACATTTCCATTCCCCCACCAATGCTATGTGTCAAAATGTGGCGTTGTGGGAAAATGGGACTTGGGTGGGCAGTGTCGCAACATGACTGTATTGATGCACACAGAGCACACTGGAGAATCTGGCCCAAGGCTTTCTTTGTAACAGAATATGTATTCTAAGGAAACATAGTTTAACTTGAAATCTTTCTAGGGTCTAGTAGGGAAAAAGTGTTCTATCAAGATAAGACCAGATCATTTCCTTTGTTTGTATTATTTTGAAAATACCAGAAGCACTGATGTGCTGTTACACTTTTGGTACTAATTAATTTGTAGTAAGGTACTTTTGAGTGTCACGTATCTGAAGGGTCATGAAGAGCCATGTGCATAGTCAGGAAACTGGCTGCAGTTGTGCCTAAGTGCTCCGTGACTATTGTAGGCAATCTGCATAAATCCAAGTACAGGCATGGGGCAAATATTTGGGGTATCTTTCCGGAAACCTCAGTTGTAGAGGTTAAAAATCCTGAGTCATATGCAGTGTCAAGTCCAATAAGTAGCAGGGTAATCTTAAAAAGCCTGTAAGTTAAAGAAGAAATAAAATTAATTAAAAGCACCTTACATTTAATACCTATGTATAAATAAAACTCAGGATAAATGACATATTTTATTTAAAATATCATCACTTCGATAACTGTACACCACTACAGCTATGGAGCTGATATAGCAAGCGGAAGTACTGAGTCTGGTCTGCCAAAAATTGTGCCATCTCACTCAACCGCAGCAATGCTGCAGTTCCTGTTACGGCTCTTCTTTTCTGTAAACTGATCCTGTATGAGCGCTACCCGCCGCTCGACTGGTTTAACTAGTTAAGGTTCGTTATAAAAACAACTAGCTTAAGCTGCAGTTTTTCACTCAGAGCAAAGGAAAAATGGTTCGTTCTGTATATTTACGTATGTATGTGTATATCTATCTATTTATCTGTCTGTCTATCTGTCTATGTCTACTTTCACTGCCTCGTTCGGGTATGCATCTACAGTCTGTGTATGCAGAGTCTCCAGTTTAGGCACTTGGCATATAGAAGAAACAAATGTGGCACAAAGGCAGATATCATTGGAACAACGCAATGCAGCAGTACAGGCTCGGGGCTGACCTGCTGGAGAGCAGCTCTGTGGAGAGGGACCTGGGTGTCCTGGTGGATGACAGGTTGACCATGAGCCAGCAGTGTGCCCTGGCTGCCAAGAAAGCCAATGGCTTCCTGGGGTGCATTAGGAGGAGTGTGGCCAGCAGGTCAAGGGAGGTTTTTCTTCCCCTCTCCTCTGCCCTGGTGAGGCCCCATCTGATATAATATGTCCATTTCTGGGCTCCCCAGTTCGAGAAAGATGAGGAGCTACTGGAGAGAGTCCAACGGAGGGCTACGAGGATGAGGAGGGGACTGGAGCATCTCTTCTAGGAGGAGAGGCTGAGGGAGCTGGGCTTGTTCAGCCTGAAGAAGAGAAGGCTGAAAGGGGACCTTCTAAATGCCTCTAAATATCTGCAGGGTGGGTGTCAGGAGGACGGGGCCAGACTCCTTTCAGTGGTGCCCAGCGACAGGACAAGGGGCAATGGGCACAAACTGAAGCAGAGGAAGTTCCAGCTGAAGATGAGGAAGAACTTCTTCCCTCTGAGGGTGACGGAGCCCTGGCCCAGGCTGCCCAGGGAGGTTGTGGAGTCTCTTTCTCTGGAGATATTCCAGACCCGCCTAGACAAGGTCCTGTGCAGCCTGCTCTGGGTGACCCTGCTTCAGCACGGGGGTTAGACTAGATGATCCCCAGAGGGCATTTAAAACCCCTACTATTCTGTGATTCTGTGATCTATTTGAAGACATGAGAGAATTAATAAATAGAGATTTCGCCCTCTAGGCACCCTTGACAGAGACAATAGAACCATCATTCATTGCAGTATGGGGAACCAAAACCCTTGACTGCAAAATACACACTAGTTGCGAGGCACTGAATGACGGTACTATTCTCAATCTGTTTAGCCCCTTCAGAGACAAAGAGGTTCAGGACGCAAGTGTTTTTTATACAAACAGGCTCAAGATATGCAATTTAGATGTGAATTTCAAAGGTTATAATATCAATAAAAGGTGCACATTTAAAAGTCTGTCATATTAATGACTATGAAGCTGAAAGATGGGGATTTTGAGTTAGGGATAAGTCTAGCTGCAACATACATTGCACATAAATGTGTTATAGATACTATTTATCCTTTTGTCTACTGTCTGAAACCTGAGAATACAGCAAAATAAAAAAGAACTGTATAAATATGGAGGTGAGACGGGAAGTGAGACTGTGTGGTGAATAACTGCAGAGCTATGTCATAAATAGTTTGCTGTTTACCTTTGATCACCTTTCTTACTGTGTTATCACTAGATGTCTCATGAGAATCTTGATCTGACACCCAACTTCAGGCTGTTGATATCAGTTGAAAACAAGCCTTCCTCTAATGAATAATTCTTTCCACCAAATGGAAAACTTGCAGACTACATTTTACCAAACTGATTTTACTTATTTATATTTACAGGTCTCCAGAGAGATGTCTAAAGTGCACAATACTAATTATATGTCAGCATAATCACAATAAATACCTTTCACTGCGTGTCTCTGCAGTTTATTTTGTGTTATCACCTCCTTGTGAAAGGTTTGAAATTTAAAGATATTAATTGCAATAGATACGAACATGCTTTTCATTAGCTGATAACATTTATATATCTGTATGTATATAGAGAAGTGTTTATTCATACCTATGTGGTATCAACCCATGTATATGCTATAACTACTCTTTATCTTTTAGCTGCATAACTTAATACATGGTGTAAAGATATTGACAACTCATTCTGTAGGAGGCATTTATTAGGTGAAATGAAAGTCTTCCAAAGCAAAGGCACACTGAGAGAATAAGTGCGTTAGAATTGCAAGGCAGCCAGACTTCATGAGAGTAGTGGCTGTATCAAAACCACTGAACAGTGAAGGTTATACACTGCATGAAAAGGATCAAGTAGGCCAGAAACAAAGAATGTTTTGTTATCCGATTTCAGTAGAAGCTGAATCAGACCTTAACTAATGTATGAAGTTATAGCATGGCTTGCAATTTGAATGTTTTTTACCGTCCAAGGGAGTTCATTATGCAGTTTCAGAAAATGAGCCCTGCTCTGTTTGCAGACAGCTCTGCTGTGCCAGAGTAACCAAGCTAACCAAAGCTTTTCATCCCAGTGCATAAGACACTTCTTCAGATTGCTTAGAACCAGTCCATGCAGATAAAAGGAAATATCATGAGCTTGGTTCCCTGTGTGATGCAACTGAGAGTGTGGCTCATGTTTGTGACATCTAATTTTGCTGTTGATAGATGCCTGACAGAGATCTCTATTTTCTGGGGCTTTATGGGCAAAAAAAGCTTCGTTTCCATGCATATTGCATTGCTGCAGGTCTTCTAGGTAGCGAAGACTTTGTGAATACTTGCAAGGAGTAAAACTGAAACATTCAACAACTCCCCAAAGCCATAAGGATATGTGCTTTCAAATAAAGGAAGACTAGATGGGCTGCAGGTTCTTTGAAACACCTACTCAGATGCCATGTCAACCATTTGTCAAATACTGGCTTATTTTTCATTCTTAAATATCAACCATTGCTCAGATTTCTACCTTTTGCTTTGTGTCTTGTGCTAAGCATTGCCAATCTTACAGCGTGCTTGTGGGGAATCAGGTAAAGGGTTTTATCTGATTCTGGTTATGAGAAGAAATATATGAAACTACTTCCTAGTGCCTTGATTCCTCTGTTCTCCTTTTAATATGTTTTGGAACTTACAGACATTGTAGTTCTTCATGCTTAACGCATTTTTGGTTGCCAAGAAGCTGCCTTAACAATGTGATGATCTATCTGCCACGATAGTTTGGTTATGGTGTTCTTTGCCGCCTTCAGTCCATCTGAGCTGAAGATCGGCTTCAGTGTAGGACTGAGGTGGTGAGACCACAGAAGCCTTTGACGGGCGAGAGGAGACATGAGCTTTATGCTTTTGTGCCTGTCAATCTGTACACTGAATTCTCCAGTTATGACGAATCTGGAGTTTTGTCCCCAGTGGCTACAAAATAGGAAGTATAATCAATTGGACTCATCAAATGCACTTTTATAAGAATGAATGTAAGGGCTGGAGACATCAGACAGCATTGGCCAGGACAGTAGCTGAGGTTGTTCCTTAAGTCATAGCGCTGAACTTCTCATACAAAGATACTAAAGTCTTGAGAACCACAAGAAAAAAAAAAAAGGCCCTTGCTTGCAATGATGACCTGAAATGTGTTTTTTGAGGTGTATATTTGATGTGTAAGTGTTGTCATGTGTTTTGTTATGCTTCCCAGGTGGTCACATGGATAACAACATCGGCAGCTTATTTCAATCAGAGTGATGGGAATAGGCTTGATTAAAACAGCCAAACAGCAGTTTATTAAAAATTGGAAGAGTTCTGACATGACATTGGTAAAATAGGAGTCCCTGCAGCGTACCCCACTGCTGCCAATGTTGTTTTGATACAGCGACTGTGAAGGAAAACAAGGACCAAAGCATCCCTAAAACTAGAATTCAGTGCATTCTCCAAGAAAACATTCTAAGGGTGACAAACTGTGCAGTGGGAAAACCTCTGAACGAAGAGGCAAGGCGATCTGTGTGAGAGAAGGCCCAGGAAGCACAGAGGGTAGTGGTGTTGGTTCAGAGGTATGGTCTGCAAGGTGGGCTTATTCCAGACAGGTGAACAAACCACAGGAGGTAGGCTGGACTTTGCTAGATCATCTATGGCTGTTTCTTCTTTAGCTCCTGCTGTTACCCCCATGGCTGTTGCAGTAGAGCTGTATCGGTTAGTATATTAGACTGAAATTCTGGAGACACTTGGCTCCCCAGTAAGTGGACAGATGAGAAGGGAGCAATGTGGCATTGGCTGGAGTGCATGTTTGGTCAATTCATACTGCTGACGTGGCACTGGACAGCAAAGCCAAGCAATCTCAAATGACCTGTGTGTTGAGACATGAAGACAGGCGATCAAAATCAGAATGTCACTAAGCAGCCAGTGCCAGTTTGCCAGGAGCTTTCATAATCGTGATGAAAAAACTTATCTTCAGGGTATCACAACTATCATCTTAACTGTACGGATGTGTAAACTGTCTGTGAAGTCACAGGACCAGGTCAGATAAGCAATCCAGAAAACGAGCACCTCTGAGGTATGACAGATGAGTGCATGCGCTTTTCTACTTGGGAGGTACGCAGAGCTGTCAATGAACTGCTTTGAAAGGACAGAAATATAAAAGCCACTCCTCTTCTGTGGAAGATCAAACTTATGAATTTAGGGCTGGTTCATGGAAGCACTTTTGATTTTCTGAAAGTAAAAATTAGTTTGGAAGATAGGCAGTATATCTTGGGAAATTGCCCTTGTCTTGGTGAATGAACATTTCTGATGTCGTCTATTATCAAAACCCAGAAAAACTTTTGACACTGTAAGGAGACAAATCTAGCCAAACATTTCAAAATGTCATAGATGGACAATCAGGAGGTTTATGAGTTCATAGCTTTTAACCTCAGCTAAAATCTCCTGGGAAGCATGAGTCCCTGTACAAGAATTCCAGCTCCTGAATTTTGTTTGATTACTCTGGTTGTTTTAGAAAGAAAATCAGACTTAAACTAAAGATGCCATTTCTATCTTTAGCTTCCAGGCATTGGATACTATTTTTCCTTGCTATACTGTATTGAAAAACGTCCTGCCACTAGTAATTTCCTCCTGGTGCAGTGTCTCCCTACTCAGTCACCATATGTTTAGATTAAGCTTCGTACGCCTCTCATACTTTTTAGAACCCAGATAATTTCTGCAGATCCTTTTGTAACTCTCTCCAGTGTCTCAGATCCTCAAAGATGAAATATCAGAACTGCATGCAATAATTCAGAAGAGCTATTACCACGTAATATATACAAAGATGTGTGACCTTTTTCTCTTGCTTATATTTTCATTTTTTTATATGACACTGTTTGTAGGGACACATTTTGTTCGTAGCTACAACCACATACTGAACGTTCGTGACAGACATCTACTACATCTAGTAGCATTAGAAATCAAGATGGTAAAAAATTTAAACCAATTAATGCCAGTGACACTGGCATCAGCAGGTGGTAGCCAGGAGGAACGTGAACCATCTCTTTTATACATTTGTTGTCCCCAAGGAGGAGAAAGTTAAATAGTTTCATCAACCTGTATAACAGAAGACTATTGCTTCTCCAGCTTCCTCCTTTGTGCCCACAGCGCCTTCTCTCTCAGTTCAATTTTTCAAGCACCATCCTGTTGTGGACAAGTCAACTCTCAAATGGCAGAAACAACACATGCACCCGTGTGATTTTTTGTGCCACAACCCTAGTGAAGTGTAAATTAATCAAAGGACATCAAACATTTGTGCTTCACTTGCCAAGTCTTAGAGCAGGGGGATCTCATTTAACATCAGTATGTCCACAGGCGTTTTCTCTTGCAAGGTATAGTATGAAAGGTCATTATGATTTCCATCAACTTCAGAGGCTCCTCTTGCTTGACAGTTGGACTTGATGATTGTAGAGGTCTTTTCCAACCTAATGATTCTGTGATTCTTGGTGGTAATTGTGTAGTCTAGGCAGTGTCTATGGGAGCAGAGTCCAAAGTCCCTGTTCCCTCCTGCCATGGGCTTACTTGTCAATCAGCCTCTACATCAGCTTCTTTATCTGCCAAATGGGGATCATGCCTTCCAAACAGGGTCAAAGTAATCTTAGGAGAATATGCCATGCGAAGCAGTAGGATGCACTCTTTGAAGGAAAAAAATCACTGTGTTGATGTCAGGCCCTTAAACTTTTGACCAAATCTTGAAGTTTTTGATGTTGTCACACAGAAAAATGAGTAGAAGCAAATACTAGTGGGATTTGATTGCTTGCTCACAATGGCCTCTCTGATGCAATGAACACCTAGTTTGCTCTGTTCTGGATGAGTTTTCCAGAGCCCCTATAGCCAAGATATTCTCCACTTCAGCAGTATTTTTGCAACAATGGTCTGAAGATCCCATGCTGGCCTTGCCAGGTGAACGTGAGTCCCTGAGCAAGGTTCCTGGGAAGGGAAGGTGAGTGTAGACCTGAGGTTGGCCATGGATCTGCCCATATTGATGAGTCCAGGTGCCGCTAATTGGGAAGTTTTCTTAGTGTTTAGTAGAAGCCTGCAGGGCTTGCTTCATTTAGTCTCCTTTCTTAGTCACTGGATAATGTATATTTTTGGAAGGATCTTTGCTTTTCCTGAGGGGTAGGTGGAATCCTTCTGCGCTACTCCGCTCTCTTGCAGTGTGAGTGCTGCAATCTCACTGCAAACAGTGAAGAACCAGCACTGCAGGAACAAGCAAAATGGGAAGGCGGCTGTGCAGGACAGAATGGTCTTGTTTAAAAGATGCCTGACAATTGCACTCAATTCTATTTTAAAACCTTTGTTCAATGTATCAGACAAATCAGTGCCTTAGTCCAAGTATCACTTGAAGGCAGGATTGAAGTTTCAGGCTTCTTAATTCATGTAGCGTGATCAAGAAAAGCTTACTTTTAATCAAAGTAGGAGCAGCCCAACTGCAGATGATCAAAGACCCAAGAGTTCTCTGGTGTACTGGGAAACCAGATCTGTCTCTTGCTAGCGAGCTCAGTAAGTGTCTCGGCTGGAAGTGAGGTTGCAATGCGAGACATGAAAGTTAGAAAAGAAGAAAGCCTCAGTCAAAAATGGAAAATTACAGAGGGAATAGCATCTCATTTCTGAGCATTTAATATTCAGAACCATAAAAAAGGAGTCCTCTCTGAGTGCTTGCAGCTTGTGTGGTGTTCAGATGCAGGATTCGATCCTGGAAAAGTGTTGAAGATTTGAAAGCTACAATTGACCTGAAGGGACCTAGAGAAATGAGTCGTGTGTAGTGTCCAATACCCTGGGAAAATGCAGTCCCACGTGCAACTGTGCTGTTTATTGTGGTTTAGTTGTACTTGTGTTCCCTATTGTAAAGAATCATGAATTCTTGTGTTGTTTTTCCCATTGGCTTTTGACCTTTGAGGCATAAAAGTTACTTAGATATCAGCAGGGGAAGCGAAGGAAATGCAGGGAGGGGACATTCTGACAGTGACATATCAACTCTGTTTTATGGATATAAAACATGACTGGCATTCTTTTAAAGCTGAAACACAGCCCTTTTCCATAGTGAAAGGAGTAGCGCAGTCAGGTTTGTCACTTGTCACTAATCAAGAGCATAAATCAAAATAAACTGCACTACACCCTTGCTTCTTAGCTGGATATCAGACCGAGGAAGATAATGGGGAGGACAGTTTCCATTTGTGCTAATTAAGCTTTCTGACAGGCAAATGTGTCTTCGTTCACAGGGAATTACATGGTTTAGAGTGGGAGTTAATAGGCAGAAACAGCACTCGGAGCCCAGGGAGTGGGTGAGACCGATGCTTCCTCTGGGAGAGTGCACGGGGCTGCTCTCCAAATGCTCCCAGCAGGACCAAACCCCGCTGAGCGGAGGAACTGGGTTTAAAGGACACCCACGGGGGTTGAGGGAACCCATGCTCCTCGTGCTAGAGCCCGGTGTTGTGCAGAAGCTGTGTTCTGGGAAAGTACAGCGTGAAGCCCTGCTGCGGGAAGAGGTTAGCCGGTGCTCCGGGGAGTGGCCTCTGCTAATTTGCCTTGGTGTCTGTAGCAGGAGAGGGGTTGCTGGGAAGCAAATAAATAACGTGAACACTCCTGGGAGAAAGAGAGGAAACATTTTTTATTTTTAGTCTATTGACCAGATAGTGTCTTGCAAATTCCTTAATGCTGTTGTATCATCATTAGTGTCTGCAACCTAACTGCCGTAGCATCAGTAGCATTATCGCTAAGGAGGCTTAGTGTCCGGCTGTGTTCTCCAGATGTGCTTCAAGGCTTATGAATGACAGCCCAGATGATGATTATTCAATGGCTCAGGCACACTGAGTTGGTTGCAGTTGTGGCCAGCAGCATCTTCTCCCCACTCAGTGCAGAAGTGATACCACCATCGATGTCCCCTGCCTTTGCGGTGGGAGGGAAGTGGGTGTCCCATCAGCAGAGTGTCATCTGGCCTCGTTCACTGATCCTCCCTCTGTACTTCCACCAGGTGCCAAATGGGGAATTCGCCATTCCCAGGGACTCCACTGGAAAAGCTGGAGCTGTTGCGAGAGTTAGTGACTTGCAGGACAGTCCTGTGCTTTTTGAAGCTGTAGGCTAATGGAAGAAATCTGCTGCAAATGCAGTGCTGCCTCGAGTATTTCCTTTCAGATCCAGAGGTGGTTTATTTTTTACCTAATCCCTTCCTCTTTACCCCTCTGCCTCTTTGGTAACACGTCCTTTTTCATGTCTATTTTTGGTTTTGTGGATTGGGTAAACAGGCAATGATCAAAGGGTATCTCTGGGACTCAGGAAATTTCATGTCTGTTGCATAAAATGACATTTTTGTCTCCACTGCCACGGGCTGAAGATGGCTTTCCCCTGCTGCAGCATTCCCACGTGATAGCATGTGCTGTTTGACATCTGAGCTGCTGTTCTCTAACTTGGCAGCAGAGCCAGCAGCACGCAGGAAAGATAAAAATACATGTTAATCTGGATTTTTTTCCATTCTTATCTGTCCTGAGGCACATACAAAGTACTGAAATCCTGTGTTAGGTGCAAAGCGAGGGTGAGGCTGATAGCTGTTGCTATCCCTCTTACGCCTAAAGAGGTAGGAGTGGTGTGTAACGTGCCGAGTGTTGTGTGGGGATGTATACCTGCCTCTAGCTATTGTGTAGAACATGCACATTCAGGGCCCTGGTCTTGTCTGACTCAAAGAACCGAACTATAGAATGGATACTGCAAAACACAGTAAGAAAAATTAGTATTGCAGGACGAATAAGTTGTCTGGACTGGTAGCCAGCGGAGACTCCTTCACCCCTGTAAAATTCTGTGACCAGTAAGATGTCCTATGGTGTTGGCTCCACAGAGGGAGAGATTTCAGTTTATTTTGGGAAATTTATCTGGAGGACACCCTCCTAGGGCTTTGGCCTGGTGCAGCCAGGTGAGCTCTTAATCCAATTTCAGTTGGAGCAGCTTTCAAAACACGCAAGTTGCTCAGCTCCCCAAGCTGGAGATGTGCCAGTGCAATGGAATTTAGCTACTCTTGGGTAAAGTCTGAATGTCCAAGTGAACAGTTGGGTTGGAAGGAGAGCCCAAGCCTTTCGGTGAGAGACCAGATGAAGGTTCATGTTACATGAACTTTATCTCTCTTCCGGAGGCTGAGGAAGTCTTTTCACAGCTTTGTCACCGACCATGGAGCGCTTTAAATACATAATTCCTCTACAAAGCTCATTAAAATCTATTTGTTGCCTTGAAGACTATGCAAGCACATTTCCAAATAGTCACATTCCTTAAAGATTGCTGAGCTATTGTGTTTTTTCTGATAGTAATCTGTTTACTTCTTTCTTAGGAATTTATGATGCCACCTTCTAGTCATGGTCTTCTTCCTCTCACTGTAAACATTTGTGCCTCTCACTGGATCACAGGAATTATTGGTTTGGGCTTTGGCAAAGCTGAGGTGGTGAAAACCTCAGGGAGAGATGAAGGAGACACATCCTAAAGCAGCATTTGACAGGATAGAAACGTTCCCAGCTGGTAGCAGATTGCTTTGGGAAGCTCTTGGGCTTTTTCCAGTCGCATACTGTAGTCCCTTTCTCCCTTCTATGGGTTTCTCTCTTCCCCACTTTATCAGGTTGATTTCTGGATGTACTTATGAGGCAAAATTCAGAAGCTGTTTGCTTTTAAATGCTTCTGGCTTTTGGAGACCCTTTTGGAGATACCCGGAGATGTTATTTTCTGGACACTCTCCCTTCCTACAGTTCCCCTGGGAGGTGTGAGTGCTTAGCACTTCTCCAGGAGAGATCAGACTTTGGATCCCCTAAAATTTTGGTATTATCTATAAACACGAACTACTCAGGAATCTAACAAGGCTTTCCTACTTAAGGATTATGTATTCAGAACTGAACAGACATTCAGGTCAAACATGAATTTTGATGTTATTTTAAAATGACACAAAACCCAAAATATTACATTTCCAATAAAGTTTTAAATAAAGCTCTTCCAGCAATCTTGTCATCTTCTTTTTTATTTAAAATTCAAAAGAGAGTTTGGAGTTACAACCTCATGGATTCTGAGATTTTAAAGGATCCACCAAAATAACTTACTCTAGCCTTGGTCATAACACCTGGTCCTCCAGGTCATCTCCTCATATTTCTTCATTACACTCATAACTGCTGTATGCGTATGCACAGTTCTTAGGTATAAGATTTTAATACAGACTTCTAATGATAAGTAGTGAAACTGATACAGAGCTTGGTTTAAACCCGAAGTCTTTTTTGTCATTTCAAGACAGTCTTATTGAATTCACTGGGCAGCCTGGACTTTCTCTGACTCCTAAACATGAGTAGCTACCATTGAGGTTTTTTTTCCCTTCATTCCAGCCTCGTGACTAAAATGGAGGAATATAACCAAAAAAGTAAATATTTATGTCTCTGTTTTAATTAAGGATAGCACTGTCACTGATGCTGTTTCTGAGCATTCAAATCCTGTTCTCAAACCACCTCAAATTTTTGAGAAGAAAATCCCAACTTCCCCTCAGAATATACAAAAGAGTAAACCCCAATGAAAAGCTCAATTGTGTAAAGCTATGCAACAGTCTGCACAGACAAGATGCAACCTCTAGCACTTTGCTTTCCACCTGTGAGCAAGATTTAAGGTACTGGTCTTTAAAATCTCAGCACATCCAGACCCAAAGGATGGGAACAGTGTTCCTTAAGTGATCAGGGCTTTTCCCTTGACTTTCCGTGGCAGCTGCCATGTGCTGACTGCTGGAAAAGGTAGCTGGTCCTTGTTGGTGCCTACAAGACAGATGAACCCTTGTAGAGATGGATAAACTGGGTGTGGGTGGCTGTTCTACAATCAGCAACAACATCTATGTTTTCTTGTGAAGTAATAAACCTGCCTATGGGCCAGACAGTGTAGTCTCAAGTTAGGCAGAAATCATAAATGACAACTTTAAGCAAATTTCCATTGATATGTAAGACAAATATTCTAGTCTAAGCCTTATTTATAACCTTTTTTCTTGTTCTTCTTCAGGTATTTTGAGTTTTATGAAGGGCCTTTAGAATACAACTCTACTAAATGCCTGGAGTTACGGCAAGACATCATTGAGGTGAAGGTTTTGTCTATGTAAGTATGACTGAATGCGTGCTAAAAAGGTTACTTTTCAGGCAGGATGAAAATGAGAGCTTACAATGACATTGTCTGAAGATGCAAGGCTCAAGAGATCCCACCAATAGAGATCTCATCAGGGATTCCTGAGGTTCTCTTATACGTGCAAGTAGTGACATTTGAATTTGATCTGAGGTCCATCTGAAAAAAATTGAGGCTTTTCATGCACATTAAGGCAGTTTGGTCAGACCTAGTTTCACTGTTTGGAATTAAATGCAATGTTTGTAATATTATTTGTAATATTGTATTCCATGTAGCTGAAGAGTAAGAACAGCCAGACTGACTCATAGCAAGTGTCCATCTAGCTTAAGGCTCTGTCGTTGACAGTGGCCGGTTGTGAAGGCTAAGAATTGAAGCAAAAAGGTTATCCCTTCCTGATAAATAATATTGGTGTGGGGACTTGCTGAGTGGTAGATGGTGACTAGACTACAGTAATCAGAGGGAACAATAGACTGCTCTATTAATTTGTCTAGGTCTTTTCTGAGCCTGTTGGTCCTTTTGACCTCCTCAGTTAGCAGTCAGTTTCACAAGTTAATAACACTCAGTAAAGAGTAGGAAAATGTAATTCCAAGAAACCATAAATTATCTAAATTTTATCTTTTGTAGTCCTACATGTATTTCAGGAAACTAATGAGTTGAATGAGATGTATCTATTAAGCCATAGAAATGGAATCAGACAAAAAAGTGAGGGTGCTGATAGTGCAAAGCAGGATATTTTTGTGTTGCCCTTTTGCATTTTCAGCAATTGCACTGAATTTAGGTGCTTAGATCATGCCTAATGCCTTACCATATCTACAACCAGTGGTTCAATAATCTTACTGACAATCCACAAGGCTTGTTAAGATCTGTAAAGTTCACTAAGAATCTCAGTTGAAAGTGCAGCTATACACATGCATAGCATTAAAGCAATCAAGGCTACAGCACATACAATTTGTTGCTCGAGGTCTGCCTGAATTTTGAGCATGTCTCCTTCACTGACTTTGTGCACAAAAAAAATGTAGGTTATGTCGTTGTCTTCTGCATTTGGTACTGGATGGAGGATACACGAGTAACAACTTTGCACTGCTTGCTGACTTGCAGTACTTAAAAATAAATAGAAGGGGTGAGAATGTGACACTTCTACCAACGTTCTGCTGAAGACGGGGAGTTTTGAGTTGCTGTTCTGCATGGTTATCAGATGGTACAGAGAACTACTCATTTCTCTTCGTCTTATCCAGTGGCATATAGAAGGTAGTGGACTCCTGCTCAGTTGTATAGAGTTAGCCTTTATTTTGTGATAGATGCCGTTAGTCGTTAAGCTCTTCTGTTATGCTGTGTCCTTCTGATGTGCTTGCTTCTAACGTGCTACATTTCACAAGTCAGCTCTTGTGGTAATGGAAGATTTCCAAGTCAATGTTCTCTGGTGGGCTACAGAAAGCACAACATGACCGAATTCCTTCCTGTAACTTCCACAGCCTGGGAAAGCCTTAGTTCTCCTCACTTTAAATATGTAATTATCTTAAAAGTCTTTGCTTTATTCAAACATTCAAAGGCCTCAAGCCTGAAGAGAACTCATTTGGACCTGTCAGTCTTGAAGAAATCTCAGACTTTGAAATTTCCTAGCCAGATTATGACATTGCTCCCTAGCTCTAGATATTTGCAAGTTTTTCATTATCTCTGTTGTCCAAATACTGCAGAATATGTAGGAACTCTAAGGTACAAGTGGTTAGAATTGATGATATCACCAGAAATGAGTCATCCTGTGTCAGCCTAGTAGAAATAGGAGTGTTAATTTTTGATATATCTAGAAGTGTATGTATTATCAGAGGTCGAGGGAGAGATACTTGTGTAAGGAGCTTTTCATGCCCTCTTACTGTCACACATGCTTATCCCTACACGGGTGCTATTGCAATTTATAAAATGGATTCACCAACAGCGCTATTCTGTAGAATTTCATGCAATAAGATAACCTCACCAAAATATAATGGTAGTTGGCCAAATTATCTGAAGTATCCTCTTTTCCAGTAGCCCTCTGCTGGGCCCTTCTGCTAGGCGCGACTTTTACCCCCAAAGCTGTTGTGGTTGCCAGACACTCATTAGCTACCCAGCAGGCTGTGGACAGACGTTGGTACAGTAGACTCTTCTTGCTTGATATTTCCTGTTTTATCCTGAAGAAGTGGAGAATGCGTATCAGGGAATCGAAATTGGTCACAAATGTCTGAAGAACTCCATCAGTACCTGTGTGTACATGGCTCAGAGTTGCTATGTCTGAGCAGAAAAAGAAATAAAAATGATGATTTTTTTCATTGGATAGACTGACTGGTTTGCCCTATGTTACTCTGCCTGCAGCTGTTTTAGGAACTAAAGACCTTGTAATAAAGTGTACTTTTATTTTCTTTCTTTTAATCTTTTAGGGTGAAACAAACTGAATTGTTTGACAGATGGAAGAGCCTACAAATGTGCAAATGGGAGATGAATGTCACAGAAGCTAATTTATTCAAGTAAGAATGGTCCACATTAATGAGACTGAGTAAAATTTACTTTAAGTTTAGCTTGCTGTAGAGAGATCAAACCTTCATATGGATAGCAAGAGTAAGTATTATAACACTGTTACTGTTGGAGTACCATCCTTTTGAATAAATATGGACTTTTTTCTGCTTTAAAAAAGTCAACACCAAGAGTGAAAGAGAGCCCTTCTCCATGTGAGACAGTCTTCCCACGAAAGGCGGGGAATTTGGTATGAGAAAGACATTTCCAGGTGAGATTCAGGCAGAAGTGAGGGTGGAGCCAAAACTTAATGGCTGCACCTGATACATCAATCTAACTCTCCAGTGGTGTAATATCACTGGTGAAACTGCAAATTTGGTCTATAAAATACTCAAACTGAATTTTTTCTGTAGTGTATTATGTACTGTCAGACCTTGTTTATGACTTCCTTTTTTTAATGGCTTCTTAGCTATTACTGCCTGACTATCTAGATATCTTTTTTGGTCTTCAAAGACCTCTGCAGTTTGTTTCTGCAGTACTTTCCTTCACGAGACTTCCTCTTTTCTGAAGGTTCTCCATGGCCATTTCAAGATACAACCTCTAAATTTCTTCTTGTGAAGGCAATAGTAGAATGAAGCCAAAACAGTACTTGAATGTTGCGTATTGGTATATTCAAGGGCTGCATTTGAGTAGGTCTAGAGAAAACACGTTATTTCAAAGTAAGTGGAATATAGACTGGCTAAGTCTGTAAGTCACTGGCATGATTCAGAGCTGTTGTTTAGAATAAGGCCCCACAACTTTCTCACAAATTCTCTTACATGTTTCCAGGAAATGTCTGTCACGAGTTAATGAGAGAATGTGAGAATGCATGTGCTGAGTTAGTCATTAACATCTTTAAAAATAGCGAATTGTTAGTCCCAGGCTCATAGCAGTTTTTCCAATGTGAGCTCCACACATAAGTTTTGTAGGTTTTTTTTGTATATTTTTTTCTGGAAATTACTTGAAGGGCAATTATCAGAGACCATTTTGAAGACAAGAGCCATTCAGGGTTAATGTCTACTATCTTGAAGACTGGTTGGAGTAAGAGAACTAATGACTGTGCCCAGAGTGCAAGGAGCACATAGAAGTATGGAGACCTGCCCGGAGGTGGGAACAATGAGAAAGGACTATCTGAAGACCATCAAGAGGACCATCAGTCTCTCACAGGCCACCAACACCAGCTCATAAAGCAAAGAACTCCTCTTCATCCTAGATAGTGCATTGATATATCACTGCTTAAGAAACTCCCTCTAGCACCTGTATGTAACCTAACCTTTGTTAGCTGGTTCCAGCAACAATAATCATGCTAGTACTGAAAAAAAAAGAAGTTAAAAGTCTGTTTCATTTTTGTCTTACAGGACAGAGACTTTAGTGTGTGAATGTGTGGGGAAACTGTAGTCCCTGAAAAGCAGACCAAAGTCTCCGAGTTTGGAGGTAGAATAGTAAGAGGTTAAAAGGAGGTGGTCTAATGACACTGAGTTGTGGGCTTTTGAACTCTTCCGGTTCTGGGCTATCAGATGAGATGGCGAGACTCTAGCAAAAGTAAAATGACAACTGCTTAAGCAGCAGGGAGGGAGGAAGCACAAAAATCATACTAGCTTTTGTATCTGGAGACTAAGAAAAACAGTTTCCTTGACAGTCTTCCACTATCGGATATCAGACATTTATATGAAGGAACTTGCCTCTGGAAAACCAGTTGGACATAGATTAAAGAACAACATCTTTCAATTCTTTAAGGCAGAACTAATTAAGAGGTTTTTTCATATCTCAGATATCACAGTTCAGTCCCACTACCTGTTTGTAATTATGTAATGATTTCGTTATTAGAAATTATTCATTGACTTATTCAGTCTCAATTGCCGCCTTGATCTGATGATGATATTGTGTCATTCTGCATGAGTCAAGTGTACAATAGTAATTGGACGTCCCTGAAATGTTTGCATAATTCTGTATTTGCTTTCTGGTGCTTGTAATAAAGCCCATAAAGAAGACTGGCTTATTCTTCCAACTCCTAATGAGGCCATACACCCCAGAGGCAAGGTATTTAATCTAGGTTATTGGAGAGCCATTTGACTTTGTCTTCGTGTTTGTGCATTTGCCATGACATGTATTTTTCATTAAAAGTATAAGACACATTGACTGAGAAGCAAACTGGCTCTGAAGTAAGAGCAAGCTGAAGTCAGGTCTTTCAGTTCCACCAGTAAAAGGACAAAAGGATTCAGGAAAAGATGGGAGCTAAGAAATGGATCCTCATTTTCCTATTTAAATTTAATATCAGAGCTGAATGTTTTTTCCCTCATGCTGTGAATCCCATTTTTGAGATTTCAAAACTGTTCATGTTTACATTGGAATACCTGCCATTTTGTCCCAGCACCAAAAGAAATTTTGGCCATTTGTCTGAGTTTTTGGGGTTGTAGCCTTGAGCAGTCGGCCTGGCACTCATCTGTTGGGGCCACATCATCCTCCTGATGCCCATATGCAAAGTCAAAGGCAAAACTAAGCCCTTCAAAGGTTTTTTTTGTCATCAAAGTGTGCTGTGCTCCACTGTAATCTGGTGAGTGGGGTAGTTTTTTTAGGTATTGCAGTGTTGAAGTCCCTGCCCTGACAAGCTTCCACATCCCTGAATGAATACTTTAACCCCTGCATTTCCTGCCCACTGATGAGTAAATAATTTACAAGAAGTGGAAGAACTCTGAAGCAGAGAGAGACTGATTCAGTAGGGTGGTTTCCTCAGGAACTGGGGGCAGAAGCTCAGCTCTGGGTTCTGGAGCAGGGCAGAATTTGCACATATATTTCCTGCAGCCTAGAAGAGACAGGTACAGGGATCTAATTTCTTCTGTTTTGTTTTTTTACCAGAAGTAAGTTCCTCAATCAAGGAAAATCTCATTGAATCTGAAATTTTCTAAAGGAAAACCCAACAAACAACCATGCTACCCCTTCTACAGCTAAAAAGTTTCTTTTTGCTGAAAAATGCCTTGTTAGGAGTAATAATAATTGCAAATAGTAAGGCATGTTATGATCACCTTGGTCTTATTTCTGTCTTTTTCGTTTTACAGGTCTACTTTGTCGAGGTGTTGCAATGCCCCTTCCTTTCTGTTCACCACCCAGAAAAATACTCCCTTGGGAACTAAACTGAAATATGAAGTGGATACTAGTGGAATCTTCCATATCAACCAAGAAATCTTCAAAATGTTTCCAAAGGTGCCTCATGCCTCTGTCCTTTTGCAGAATCAACTTCACTCTACTTGCTGCACTAGTGATTATCCTATAGCTAAGCATTTGGTAGATGGTTGTTTACATTTCTACAAACATGGGTGCTTATACTTTGAAAATATTTATTTTTATATGATATTTCAGCTGATTATCCTATTTTCTAGTGGTCATCTGCTCTAGTATGCAATATATATATATTTCTGCAGAATATTATTGACCTAGCAGCAAAGTGGCTAATGAAATAACTTAAGAAAGCTGAATAAAAAAGGCACATAATGACCAGGACTTCTTAAAGTACAGTATTCACATACAATAAATCCAACATTTGGGGTAGGTCTGCTTTTTTTAAGGGCATGATTATTTTATAATTCATATTCACAATGACTGACTGTTTTTATAATTACTTCTGTTTGCAGATTATCTGTGAACAGGTTGCACATTTTTAAAGTGTTTTCATTGTACTGACTATTCAAAACCTTTTCAGCAAATAATCCTTGATCTGAGGGCCATTCAAAGTTATAACCAGTGAGCAATTCCCACTGCACATAATGACTGATGCGTAGAAATGGGTTTTGGTGGCTACTGATTTATCATGGGGCACACCTCATGAATTTAAAATGGCGTATTTGCACGGGACAACTGAAACTTATCCCTCTCAGAAAGCCAGAAAAATATTCAAGTAAAATACTTAGATTTGTGTCATTAAAGTTGCTCATCGGTGTCTAAACACTTTTAATCCATTTGCTTTCAGAGCACTGCTAAGAGGTAGGGTAGTGCTGTTACCTAAACGTGCGCACGGGGAACTGGGGCAGAACAGGGGAAAGGCTCAGATCCAGGAAAGCACTTCGGCCTCTGGAGATGGGCAAAGAATGGGTACATCTAACTCCAGGAGTATTATCCTCAAAACTCTGCCCGACTGAGCAGGTGAATAAGAAAGACTAGACGCCTGTGCTTTTGCCAGGAGTGTCCTGTAGCTTCTGTTGTATTTAACCAAGTATGCCACCTTTGCAGGCTCTATGCTGTGCCAAAATGCCTTCGTGATTCACTGGGCAGCAGCTACGTGGCCAAAGCCACCCTCTGCCTAGGAGCAGGGCTCTGGCTCAGCAAATGGGGGAGATAAAGGGCTGAAAGCATGGGATCAAGACTGTGAGGGTAAAAGCCATGTGCTGAGCATGGAGACCTCATTTCTGATCTCCCTGAAAGGGTCAGCCAAGGCATTTTGTGTTAGGAAATCACTGGATAAAGCACAGACAGCTCTCCGGTGCCTCTCTGTTAGACAGCTGCGGTTTTTCTCAGACAGGTGTAATTGCGTGCCCTTTTGCCTCATGATGTATGAACGCTATGGAAAAATCCTGGGAATGATCACCTAGACAAGTCATGCCGCTATCGCATCTCGCTGTAGTTTTGTGGTATGAAATTATTGATAAAATATGTATGTACCAAAACGAGCGCTCTCATGCTTATATAAGCACACATCTACATATTCATAAGGTGTAGCGCGGCTCAGCTCTGCGTCACAGCCCTCTCACCCTAACGGCCCAGTTCTGTTCTTGGAGATGTGATTTTCACTCTCGCCGGCTTCAGCAGCAGCTGCATGTCTGCATATGAAGACAGAATTTTGCCCGTGGATTACAGAAAGTCGTACACATGTCCAGAAAGATGCCTGACCAAAGGCTTTAGGCACTGCTGGTAGTACAAGTGCTAATTAATAATCATTAATACTGTTAGTACAATTAGTGGTAGTAAGCACTCAAATTTGGGCTAGGTTCTGATAAATAGCTGTAATGTGCTCTCTGACTTAGAAAGACTTGGTGGGCTGTACTAGCTGCCCTGGAACTATGTGTGTGGGCTGCTCAAAAGCAGGACATCAGAGCCTGAGGAGTGAACAGTTTGCAGGCAGCTCAGAAGGCAACGCCTGGGGTTCACTAATTTTATGGTACGTGCCTTCATGTGGAAATCAGAAGGGAAAGCAAGTTTCTAAAATGACTTCTTCCACCCTGAAGTCAGGACAAACCCAGGTTATTGCTTTTTTCCCCACTGAGTTAGTTGCCCATACTATCTCTAATTGCACAGAAAACAATCCCATCAATTTATGTACACCATGGGAATATTGCCCTCCAGAACCACTGTCAGCTTCCTACGATTAGTGCATCTGCAGCAAGACGCAGCTGCACAGAAGAAAGGAAAAAGTAAAAAAGAGACTTGTTGCCTCTGTGTTTAAGGATATGTAACTGTTTCCTTGCTGTGATGTTGCAGGATATGCCGTACCACCGCTCCCAGTTTAAGAAATGTGCGGTGGTGGGGAACGGAGGAATTCTGAAGAACAGCAGATGTGGCCGGGAGATTGACAGCGCAGACTTTGTGTTTCGGTAATCACCACTGCACCATTTTTGTCTTTGCCCATTTTAATGACATTTATAGGATTGCAAAGCTATTCTCTCTCACATGGAAACATGGGATTTGCCAAACGGGCCGTATCAAGCCTGTTTCTTGCACAAAAATCAATGTTTCGAAAAAACCAACTCACCTACAATATTTATTTAAAAATTACGCTTTGATGAATTATGTCTTCCTAACTCCATGTGTTTAATCATTGACTTACTGACAAAGTTTGATGTGCTCTTTCAGGACATGCCCTGTTACACAGTTTGTAGATTTATCTTCCCTGGACATTAGCCCAGGAGCAGTGTCCTGAGAACATGGCCGTGATTTTCTGGGTCAATTCCAAACCAGAGGTACAACCGCTATTGCGTGATAAGCAGCTTGACCAGATGTTAATAGCTCCACGTTGCGCAGCTCACGTGCCTCAGAGGTGTGTTTCTGAAGTGGTGCAGAGCTCAAGTGCTGGATAATGGGAGCTACAGTAATCAGTATTGTAGACTCCAGGATGTGCAGAGACACCTGAATGTCTTTGAAGGTTGAGTGTCTGCATATTGTCCTCCTCACTGTACATGGAATTATCCAGGTTTTGCATAGGCTGGGATGTCCCATGACTTGCGTCCCTGGATAATGGAGTTTAGCAGGACTTTTATCATCCTTAATATATATTGGAAAGATTTTTTAATTATTCAGATGCATGACTAATCCTTCTCTAAATCCTATTAAGCTCTTTGCCTGGGTCATGGTGTATGACCTGTTCTGTAGAAAAGAAAAAATCTTTTTACTTCTGTTGGCCTATTTTCTGATCCTGGGCACATTGCTGTCAGTTTAGAATAACTGCACACAAATCAATTAATTTCTCTGATTTCATACCAGCAAAAATTAGGTCAGATTTTGGCTTATTGTGTTCTTAATTTAATTTGACATCAAATGAGAAATAAAATTTTACAGGTCCTACCTTCACTATTCATTGTTTTCAGACCCTGGTGTCTGCCTCTTGTGCCCACTTTATAGAACACCATTGTCTTAGTTTTGATCCATGAAACAGTCCAGACTTCACATAATTTGCATCTTAAAAGCCTAATGTATCCCATGTACATTAAATAATTATTGTAGATTACCTTCTATTGTGTTGGATCACAGCAGTCAATGTAGTTGAAAAGAGTGGTATGTGTTACACACAGAGATGAGAAGCTGTTGAGTGGAAGTGGAAATATGGGCAGCAAATGTCATCTTTTATGTAAAAGAACTTTCAGTGGAGGTCCCTTTTTACCACTTTACTCTTTCTTGAACTGAACTGCAACTGATTAAAAAAATCAGATCAGATAAGTACAGAACTTAGAAAATGGGTTGCTTTAGGTGCCAGTTAATAATTAAATAGAGGCTTAAGTAGGACTGAAATGTAAATAAGTCCATCAGTACTTGTGCCAAAGAAACGCCTCATTCACCATCTCCAAAACACGTGGGAACAGTGTTACGCACAAAGACGTGCTAGTGTTGTAAGAAGACGTGCAAAAGACATGCACACTCTTAGAGCTTAAGGCCTGCTGACATCAATTTTAAAGTAAAGCTTGTGGGTAAGGTCAGGTCTGAACACATCCACTTCCCAATCTGACACCAGTGCACCAAACTGTCAGGAATCACCATCTTGGTCACCAACACAACAATTCTTCAAAATATTTCAAAAAATAGCCTGTGGAGTTATCACTGCTAGCATTCAGTGATACCTTCAGGATGCCTGGGAAAATCTTTTATTGTCAGGAAGCTTGTGGCCAGCAGGATGCATAAATTCTGATGGCAAGTAATTATAGTACAATAGAATATATAAAATACACATGAATTGTATTTACTAGCTGTTATTTTCTATCTCCATCTACTGGCCAGAGTAGATATATGTGATGAAACACTGGGATGCATTTAGAGATGGGACTACTCTCTTTGCAGGGATGAATTTTTGGAGTCCTGTGACAAATTTGTGCAGATTGTATCATTTCTATAAGGAATTATCACTTTCAACAAATTCAGTCATTCTTAATCCTGTTGGGAGTTTACTGTTCAAAAATATTGATGCTGAGTGTTTGAAAACCTGTTTCAAATATGATCTAGTGAGCACAGTGCCCAGTGCTAGGTGGAAATGAGGATGCTAGAGGACTTCAGAAGGACGCTGCATGACCTTGCAGAGAAAAGTGCTGGAAATAACATTGCCTGTGAGAAGGATGAGGTGGCTAAAAAAAATCCTCTGACCTGATAAAGAGGGACTCTCTGGGAGGTAGATGTGGACCTCCTGAGTCTGAGGGGGACTTTGAAGGATTTTTGTGCTTTCTTCTGCTCCCCCACTTGCCCTTTCCCTGTGACAGAGAAATTATGCTGACAGCTGAACTCTAGTATTGTGAATACACTGAGCATCACTTACCCTAAATGCAGTCACAGTTTTCTCCTATTCAGCCCTGACCTTCAGAAATACGGAGATTTTTGGGAATCAGGTGCAGCGTTTTTTTTAAGATGTGGCGATCTTAACAGTGATGGCTTTTACTAAGGCTTGTGCATCACTTCAAGAAGTTTTCAGAATGTCATCAAGTATCTAACTGTTTTGGTTTGGCCTAGATAAATGCCAGGTGCCCACCAAAACGGCTCTATCACTCTCCCTCCTCAACCGGACAGGGGAGAGGAAATATGATGAAAGACTCGAGGGTCGAGATAAGGACAGGGAGAGATCACTCACCAATTACTGCCAGGGACAAAACAGACTGAATTTGGGGAGGAAAGTGAGTTTAATTCATCACCAATCAAATCAGAGTAGGATAGTGAGAAATAAATCCAGATCTTAAAACACCTTCCCCCTGCCCCTCCCTTCTTCCCGGTCTCAACTTCACTCCCGTTTCTCTCCCTCCTGCCCCGGAGTGGCGCAGGGGGACGGGGAATGGGGGTTACGGTCAGTTCATCACATGTGGTCTCTGCAGTCCCTTCCTCCTCAGGGGAAGGACTCCTCGCACTCTGCCCCTGCTCCAGTGTGAGGCCCCAGAAACTTCTCCAACATGAGTCTTTCCCATGGGCTGCAGCTCTTCATGAACTGCCCCATCGTGGGTCCTTCCCACGGGGTGCAGTCCCTCAGGAACAGGCTGCTCTGGTGTGGGTCCTCCATGGGGTCACCAGCCCTGCCAGCAAACCTGCGCCGTCATGGGCTCCTCTCTCCACAGGTCCACAGGTCCTGGCAGGAGCCTGCTCCAGCGTGGGCTCCCCACAGGGTCACAGCTTCCTTCAGGCATCCACCTGCTCTGGCATGGGGTCCCTTCCACAGGCTACAGGTGGAGATCTGCTCCACTGTGGACCTCCATGGACTGCAGGGGGACAAACTGCCTCACCATGGTTTTCATCACGGACTGCAAGGGAAGGCTCTCTGCACTGACATTTCGGGCCCCTCCTCCCCCTCCTTCTTCACTGATCTTGGTGTCTGCAGAGTTGTTTCTCTCACATTGTCTCACTCGTCTCTCTCTACTGCCGTTTCACTCCAGAGTTTTTTTCTTCCCTTTCTTGAATATGTTATCACAGAGACGCTGCCACCATCGCTGATTGGCTTGGCCTTGGCCAGCAGCGGGTCCGTCTTAGAGCCGGCTGCCACTGGCTTTATCAGACATGGGGGAAGCTTCTCGCAGCTTCTCACAGAAGCCACCTCTACAGCCCTCCCACTACCAAAGCCTTGCCACACAAACCCATAACACTAACGCTGGCTTAAACTGAATGTAAAACTGGTTGTGAGGCCACTTGTGTTGGCTCTGATAATGCATGCTGAAGCCTTTTTTTCAGCTGGGTTTCCTGTGGAAGTGAAGCTTGTGTGATAACTTGTGTGTATGTGTGAGTGTTCCAGTAACTTCAGCATCTCTTCAGGGATGCTCTACATTTTTTGAGATGATGAATCTAGGTCGAGGCCAAGGTGAGTGGAGGCTGGGCAAAGTCAAGGTTTGCAAATCTTTGCAAGTTTGCTCCTAATAGCTTTGACATCCTCTGATGAATCTGTAGAGTCAGAATTGCTGCTCTTACACTGTGCTGGGAGATACGTATAAGGGGAAGCAGGTAGTTTTGGATTAATTAGGACTGGACAGATTTGTCTCTTGTGGAGCATTTTCTCTAAATTCTCTTGGGTATAAAACAAAGGCGATGTTATAGACATAGTTTATCTATTAATTATTGAATATGGCTCAGCTGTTGCTGAGGAAGTCTTTGATTTTAGAGACTGATGGTCCTTGGGGCTTCATCCCATTTCTCGTCCTGAACTGCCGAAGTAAATAGCTGAACTGCTATTAAGAAAGCAAAGTGAGTGAACACTGCCCACATCTGCAAAAAGGGGCAGCTCTGACAGACTGAGGAAGAAGAGGGGTCTTCATGCAGCCCCTGAGAACTTGTTACTTTAATGCATAGTTTGGGCATCAACATATTTCATACAATTTTAATTTCTCAATCTGTTTCTAGAGTTGTCGCTTGGAAGAAATGCTTAAATCAATTCTACTTTCTAGTCCTGAAAAAGTGCAAGGAATTGTTTAACTTTCTTACTAATTTCTTTCTTTTATAGATGCAACTTGCCTCCTATATCTGAGAAATACTTTACAGACGTTGGAGTAAAGACGGATGTCGTGACTGTCAATCCCAGTATAATTACCGAAAGGTCGTTTCTGTTTTTTGTGTTTTCAATTCCTATTGCTTTTCCAAATCTACCTTTTACTAATTTCTGGTATAGAGAATTTTTTTTTCCCAATATTACTTTGAACATACACTATGAACCATACATTTCATACTGAATTGAAGTTATTCAGTATATGGAATCTGTAACAACATGTCGGATTGTGTTGAACACTTGCACCTGCACATTGATAACAGAAAGTGGGAAGATGATGAGCTAAAGTCGTAACAGCAGAGCCATCCTTCCCCTGGAAGTCCTGTACTGTGCTGGCAAGCCCCAGGCAAATGTGTTGGACAAGTTAGGGTGAAAGCAACTGATTCCCACCCTAAATGCTTAAATAAAGTAGCACACATTGTCATATGTTTTTTAAAAAATGCCAGTTAAACTTTATAGTCCGGATTGACTGAGTGATTTTAATTTTAAATTTGTTAATACCGTAATGCCACCTTGCTGACGGGTTTGGGACCATGGGGCTTGTTACTGCTTTCTTTTCTTGCTGGGGGAATGTGTTTCTTTTCTTGGGCAACATAAAATAATTTGCTTGCACTGTGGGTTTCTTTTAAATTTTACAGTTAGTCATTTTAGAAATGTTTTTGCTCAGCTTTGGTATTTGCCACTTTGAGTTCTGCACTGCATAGTGCACTATGCAGCTAACCAAACCGTGGAAAAATTACACACTTTCCACAACAAAATGAGAAGTGAGACATGATCAGAAATGTCTACAAAGTTTGTCCGCTGTTTAATGAATGTATTGCCAAAAGAGGAGAGAAAAAGTATTTTTTATCCCCTGCATTTTTGCCCTGCATTTCATACTGACACTTTAACTACAAATCTAAATATATTCCCCTTTCAACTATGTCTGTATCAGAAATGTTTCAGTAAAAGCCCAGTGGAGGTTTCTTGTCTGGGGTTCAGACTGAGTTCATGCTGCCATCACTTGCATCCTTTTCCCTTTAGATTTCATAAGCTGGAAAAATGGAGGAAACCCTTCTATGACGTGCTCCAGGTCTACGAGAACGCTTCTGTGCTGCTTCCAGCTTTCTACAACACTCGTAACACAGACGTCTCAATCCGGGTCAAATACGTACTGGATGATTTTGAATCTCAGCAAGCTGTTTATTACTTTCATCCCCAGTATCTCATCAACGTCTCACGCTACTGGCTCGGCCAAGGGGTGCGGGCCAAGCGGATTAGCACTGGACTGATCCTGGTGACTGCTGCCCTGGAGCTCTGCGAAGAGGTCCACCTTTTTGGCTTTTGGGCCTTCCCCATGAACCCCTCAGGGATTTTTATAACTCACCACTACTATGACAATGTGAAACCTCGCCCTGGTTTTCACGCTATGCCCTCAGAAATCTTCAACTTCCTCCACATGCACAGCAAGGGGATCCTACGGGTTCATACAGGGACCTGTAGCTGCTGCTGACAGGGACAATTCTTCCTCTGATGCAACAGTAGAACAGGAACTCGATGCCTGTAGGTGGTGCAGGAGGTTTTATTACACCCTGAGATTATGCAATAATTGTTTGATATGAATTTCCTCAAGGCATTGCATCCCATAAGATCTAGGATACCAGCATTTTTCCTGCTAGCAGAGTTGGGTCCATAACAGTGTGGGAGAAGCAAAACTCCTCTGTCCCAGGGTATACACTGCCCTGGAAAGCAAGTCAGATAAGAAGCACCTTCCCAATAGGTTTAGGGAGAAACAGAGCACATTAGTATAGTTATCATTTCACTATGGAGAAAAGCACCAAACTTTTGAGGAGAATCAGTGGTGTATAATTTTAGCGTAGACTGTATGACTTTACATAGGTTTCTGAACTGAGAACCTTGGGGTTTTGCCAGATTTTATTGAAAGCACTGTTCTCTGGCATTTGGGGTTTTGAAAATGGTCTTTAGCATTATAGTTTTAAGGGGGAGTATATAACTTCAGGTCTTTATTTTGTAATGTCACAAAGTATTGGTGAAAAATAGCAGATAGATGTGAAAGGAATTAACAACGTCACTTTATGAAAATTTTCAGCCAGGATAGAAGAGAATGTTAAACTCCTGTTCACAGCAAGAGGTAACTGTGTTGATCATGGTGTGCAATTGTTTTAGAGTTTCTTTCTTCTTCCTTCTCGTGTCTTATATTTCTGGTCTCCTCTGCTGATCATGCTTTCTTTCTCATTGTCTGTAATGCGTTCCTTCTAGCTAACACATGAGCAGTGTGTGTACTTCCTCCTGCAGTGACCATATCAGCTTCAGGTTGCAGTCCTGATTGAAGAAACTTTCTCCTTCACACTTCTGCAAGCTTTTCTTGGGCTGAACAGCAAGCAGATTACATAGTTCTATTTTCTGAGTTGATTTTTTGGTTCAAATATGACAACATAAGACAGAAAAAAGCATTTCCTTGCTGATTTTTGTTGAAGAGTTTGTAAGAGTATCGAATGTTAATTCACTGTTTTACGGGTCAAGTTAAAATACTTCTAGGTATCTGTGATAAGTGGTGGCAGGGAATGAATTTAAAATACGGTGACAATACTTTGTGGCTTGTATAATGATGCTTATTTTAAAATTATGCATTTCAAGATGTCAGATGTCTTAACGTGGCATTTTTGTATGTTGAGAATGTTATTAGGATAGTAAAAGGGCTGTTGTGTTCTTAAAAAAGTTACCAATGTAACTGTCAGTTCTGCCAAGCTTATTTTTTCACCTTGTATAGTTAAATTGGCAAGACCCTGATGCAGAAAAGATGCCGTGTATTGCTGGAGTTTATTTTGGCTGCTGAACCGTGTGTAGTAGGCTGCTGGTATATTCGCTTTCGTACTGGTATGACTGCATACACAGGAAGGTGAGGTTTGCTGTTTCAGCTGTGCTGGCATAGTTAAATGAGCAGAGTTTCCTCGTGGAAGTTCTTAGTCTGAAGCACTTGGGCTGTTGTCCAGTGCCTTGTCTTGTCTTGCTTAGATTACAAGATCTTTCATTCTTTGATCCAGGATTTGAAGTTTAAAGTGCTAGTTCTATACGAGGGATACTTTTTGGGGGGGAGGGGAGAGGGTTTAAATCCAAATCTGGACTTGGGTTTTGACTTTGTAATGCATGAATGCACAAAGCTTCTTTAAAAGCCTCTGTGCTGTGCTGAGAGCTTGAAAGTTACGCTACAGATAGAAAAAAAGGAAGTGAAGCACGATGGTCGCCATTTCAAAAATCCCTGCAGACCAGCAGTGACCTGGACGGTATGCGAGAGTGTATTTCTGTAATTTTACACTAGACTCCAGAGCTCTAATTACTTTAAAAGCAACCCATATCCTTGATAGAGGTGTCAGCGCTCGCTTGGGAAATACCAGCCAGGGGTAGGTGAAGGACCTGTGCTTTAGCTTTATATGTTTGCGGTGTTGTGCTTTTGGTCTTAGAGTTCTACCTTGTGTTAGCGAGCACCACCTTGTATCGGCTAGCTGTGAAATACTCAGCACACTAAGAATGAGCTTGTAGATGAAACAGTTTCCTTGATTTAATATGCAAAAGAGATCTTTGTCTTTGCTGTGTTTTGTAAATTTATGTGCAAAGGGCTTTGATAATGAAGTGCTGTAATGAAAGTGCTATTTAGAAAGCAATGTGACCCAGTGAGTTGGCCATCTTGCTGTGCATTAAGCTTTATGATAACAGGAATGACGCTGAAGGCGGTACCTAGAGCCCTTACTCCTTATGCTGCCTGAGTATGGGACTAGTATTGGCTTCAGTATTGCTTTGCTGCTGCTGCTTTGCTAAGTTTACCTTCTTTAGTAAGGTATATTTCTTTACTATGGTGGTTGAAGCAACTGAAAGGAGTCTGATATGTTGCGAAAGATACTTCAAAAAAGATGGGGAAGCACTTGAGAGGCATGTATACGTTGGAAAGAAATGGTGCAAATCCCTCTTTTTAGTTGCAAAAATCCTTTTGGACTTTTTGGACAGACAAAAGGATAAACAAAACTGTAATTACAGTTAACCTGTAATTACAGGGTCAGACATTTCTTTTCCTTTGTTTGCTTCATATAAAAGAGCAATGTAAATTCACCTAGGCTATACTGTAATAAGTGCAGATTTACTGTGTTTAGATTTTGATCGGTTATAAATCTATAGATACTATATTTTTTTAATGGTTTTAAAATGCGTATGCAGGATACTCGCACATATGCACCAAAGGCCCCACCTTGCCACATTTTTCTGAAAAGAGCTCCCATTCAAATGGATGGGCATTTTATTTGTGTAGGGACTACAGAAACAGGCCCAGAAGTGTCTGTGAAGGTGTACATAGGTGTCTATTTAGCTATAAGGAGTGATTTGCAAGCCAGAAAGGTACTTAAAGAAATATTTATAAAATAGTCCTTGAGATGAAATGCATGTTGCAACGTGTTTACTTTCTGATTCATTTTTCAGGTGTTGCTCAAAAAATGATTGAAAAACCATGGCATTTGTCAGAAATGCTATATGCAGAAGTTTTCGTATATTTTTTCGGCCTCCTTACCTTGCACTGGGCGCTGGAAAATCAGATTTCTGCTGCTGTACCACAGTGTCTGCGGGGCCGAGCGGAAATGGCGTGGTGGCAGCTTGCAGGAGCAGGGTCTGAGGATGGATCCTACCTGCTGCGCTGTTCTCTGTACACAGTCAATAAATACTGCCTAAGAGATTTTAGCTATGCGGAGGTTACTACCTGTGCAATGTCACTGTGGGGTAGGTGAGCCAGCATTGACAAGCCTGAGCTTCTACCTGTCCTGCTTAAAAGGACGAAAAGAAGGGCTGCTGCAGAAAGAAGGACCCTCCTTGTTTTCTGCCATCATTCTTTTGTGTACTGAGCATAAAAAAATACTCATTTGACATTTGTCTGAGTTTGAGGCTATTTTGTTTTCCCTTCTCCCATGCAGTCAAAGCTCCAAATGTCCAATCTTAACCTCCTATGAACAAAAGGGTACCTGAGTGATAAGAAGTGACTGTCAGGAAGCTGGGTGTGTTTGCTGCACACTGTTCAGGCAAGTAAAGGGCGTGCGTAACGTGTCGTGCCTTCCCACAGAAAAGGCTGCAGGCCCCAGAGAAATCCCCTGATACAAAAATCTGATCTGTCCGAGAAGAAATGCTGTCAGCTGTCTGGTACCACATCCTGAGCTCCGGCTGTAATCCCAGCTCTGTTGCTGAGGATATGAAATTTGAGACAGGCAGAGAGAAAATTATAATATTATGGTTTAATCACTGTCTCCTCATATTATTTAGGAGAAGCTCTTAAGAAGTTCCTGAGATCTGCATACACTGGCAATGCAAATTCAGTAGGAAAAACATAACTAGGACTGTTTCTCCTTGTCAGGTCAACAGAGGAGGCTTATGAATCTGCCAGTGCTTTCATCAAAGGGAAGGAAGTATTTAGTCGGAACAGTTTAGCCGCTTGCTTTTGATTTATGAAATCCAACTTTGCTGTTGGACAGAATGGATTAAATGGTGATAGGGCCATTATAATGTTTTAGCATGTTTTCAGTGATTGCAATGGAGCTGTCAAAGCCAGCTCATGAATTGCAAAGGGAGAGCCATGCCGCGTCAGCTCCTCCAGCTGCAATCTTGGGGCAGAGAGGCACCACGGCGAGTAGGTCTGTGATCACCTAGAAAAACGATGTGAAAGGAATATGAGAGATTGCAACCACCGCTCTAGTCCAGAGCCTTTAGCGCTGTGGAATAACGTGATAGTGACGACAGATGAAGCCTCACAGCTTGCGACGGCCCGGAGTAGCTCCCCTAGTCCCTGACAAAAGCTGCCCCCATGCAGCCTTGCCTGACAATAGGTTAAAGGTGATGTTCACTCAAGATGGTTAGGAACACTTGAGATGGGTGGGTGTAGTAGGCTGAAGGAAATCAACTCTAAGAATAGTCCAGTCTGAGGGGGTTCAGTGAATCAGTAAGTACGTTGCTCAGATCTTGAAGACAAAACCACTGGTGGTGGCACAGCTTCGTGGGTGGATGGCCTGTGCTCTGCTTTACATGGCAGGGAGCAGCAGTCTCTGGTCTGTGTGTGAGGGAAACCGGGGTGGATATAACGCTGAGATGTGGAGCGAGAGGGAAACTGTCCTCCTTAATCTTCTGAGGCCTTGGTGGCTTGCCAGCAAAGCTCTGGTTGCAGAGAGCCCAAGCTTGGGCAGTGAAAATGGTCCTTTCCCCCATCTCACTTGCATCTGAGCATGCAGGGGACTTTGGAGCTTTTACACATATATGAAGCAGGAAACAGACAACTTCAGCAATCCCTAAGGGCCACATTCCCTAGGAAATTCTGGAGTGAGCTGAGATTTTAGGAATAAAAGAGTCCGTGTTTATGCTTAGAGCCTTTTCCAAAATCCAGTGAAGTCTGTGGATAGTTTGGTATACTTCAGAGCAAGCTTCCAGAAACAAGCCCTGGTCATGGGCAGAAAGAGCAGCCTCTTGTTTCTTACTCACTTGATTTAAGATACACTTTTTAAAATATTGTAGACATGGTGCAGTAGCAATACTGTGTTTTTAAAGGTGTGCATAAAGAACAAACTTATCTGGAAGCAGAAATGTAGTGACTGTCACTTTCCCTTCCAGATTTTGGCACTTTTCATCTTTTCAAATTCATCTATGCAAAACATTTCATCGTGGTAGTGTAAATCACCATAACAAATCACAAAGGAAACCTCTGTACCCAACTGTATGTATGTGAATCCCATGCCTCGAGAAAAGAGGTGTTTTTCTGCTTGCTTTAAAATGCCAGTGTGGAATTCATCAGTGATACGACTGTGTTCAAGGCAGGATTCAGCCCATACGCTTTGAAGCCGGCACAATGTTTGTATTTGGCTTCAATAGAAAAAAACATCAGGTCCAATGCTTGTAAGTCAAGCCAATAACCCACATCTCCCAAAAAACCCTCCCAGACTCTTCTCATTTTATGTCTTACTATCATCCTGTATAACATGAGTGAGGCTGCTGGGCATCCCTGTGTTGTCTGCATGGTATTCAAAATCAACAAGCAATTGTACTTAAGTGCTTTTTGAAATAAACTTAAGGGAAATCCAAAGGTACGCTAAGTGTTAGAGTGTGGGAGCCTGAGTCCTGGGCTGTCAGCAGCTCCAATGCTTCCTGGAGCCCTGAGCATCTGAGAAATGTCAGAAATGTGAGACTGGGCCATAGTGGGAAACTTAGAGACAAGCCTGCCTCAGCGCTTCAAGGATTGAAAGCTGTAAATATGTTACCAACGTGTCTGATTTTCCCTTTAGAAGCCATAAATGTTCTCGGTGTTTGAGCTTTGGGTAAGTTGATGTACGTTTTTAACTGTACTAATCACTGTAAAATGTGTTAGCAGGTAAATTGATGATGAGTTAATCCAGCAAAATCAGATACTGTGTTGACTAGTTCTCGAAAATGTCTGTTCTACCTGAAACTGATGGACCGAGACACTGAAGTATCTCCAGTGCTCCATACGGCTTATGAAGACTCTGGTTACTGCGCACTTTAGCAGTGGGGAGCAAGCAGAATTGAATTCATCATTGTTTGTTAATCTTGTGTTGGCCAAGTGATACATGTTTATGTGTGGCACTAGGGCCTGTCCTTTTGAGGTGAGGAAAACTGCCTCTAACCTCCCTATTTGGGACAGGACACGGTGACTTTTGCTTCATTTCTGGGTCCTCCTTATTAGCAGCCATGAGGTCCTTGATCAAACTGCTGCCATGTAAATTGTATTGAACAACTTCTGCCTGTTCAACACGTCCCCCATTTTCACGTGGTGGAAAACAGAAGCTTAGTTTGGAAATACTGGAGCAAAACTGTGTGTCTTCATGCGAGGGGAGCTTGGGCTGTTACAAAAGTAAAGCTTATTTCATGTTTGTTATTTCTGTAAGGTGGTGATGGTGGGGCTGGAGAAATCCAAGCGGAGTCGTAGTAGTTTCATGCTGATGTTAATCCCTCGTGTCCATTGACTTGCCTTTCTTTTTTCAACTTTCCACCCTGTAATTTTTGCTTATTGTTTCTGTAGCTGTATTATGGTTGTAATAGAAAGCCTATCAATTGATGTAAGCCATAACTTAACCAGTAATCAGGGTATTTTTTTGGTCTGTGTCACTGTGTTTGAAAGATGATTTAATTCTATTGAATAAACCACTTTAACAGTTTTATGGGAAAGGCAATCTTTGGGACACTTTTTGTGCCTTCAGTAACTCATTTTGTATTTTCTGCTGTTCTGTGTCTCTGAATAGAGAGAGCTGGAATCTCAGCTGATAGAAATTGGTTCATATAACTAGAGAATACCACTGTAGAATTATATGGTGGTATAACATCATACACGTATACAGGTAAGTACAAGTATCTGTAGGTCTATATGTTGATATAAATTGAAAAATTAGTATTTTGATCACTGGGTGTTCAATCTTACATTCTGGTTTGTAGCCTGCAATGTGTATGGGCACAGTAAGGTAATTTAGTACTAGAAATAGCAATCTGCAGACAGGCAAGCTTTGAAAAGCCTCTGCAATCCCTGGGTTTTGCCTGCTTACACCTTCCTAACAGCTCTGACCTTTACTGTCCTCACCTTTTACATATACTCATCTTCCTTGGATCCAATCTATCTTATGTAGCTGCAGCCTTGAAGCTTACACTTCCATCAATATTCTCAGTATAAGGAGAATGAAAGTACAAATGTCAAAATATTTGTGGCAATATAGAATAGCAGATGAAACAACCATATGTTTTTTGAAAATGGGTATTTTTCTGTGCCATTCTATTGTTCCTATAAACTGAAATATGTGTAAGTAGTAGAAATAATATGATTTTGCTATTACCACTGGTATAAGGAAAATGTAAATTGCTTTGAAGATACAGAGCTGTGGTGAATACTGGAGGAATCAGTTCCCTTTCTTGCTGACATTAAAACCGATGGATGTACTTCCTTCCCCCAGCTGCTTGTGATTATTGTTAGTGATTATTCAATCAAGAAGAGGAAACAAGTGGAGAGGGAAAAATGCATAGGCAAATTGACACTGGATGATATAATTGCTGTCTATCACATTGCAAATCGCTCAGCTAAGCAAGCAATCAGAGAATGGTTCATTTCCTAAGGACTGCAGCATCCGTCATTTTCTTTTGTGGCGTTTGCAGCCTTTCCTCTGAGTAAGTCTCAATAAAAGGCCGTAGGGAGTTACAGAGATGTTTCACCGCAGTCTGTCTCTGACAGTGCCCAGGAGTGGATACTTAGGGAAAGAGCAGAAGAAAAAGTGAAAGTAATAAATGGCCCTTCTGCTGGTATTCCCTCAAAGTTGTACCTGCAGTTTGTATTTTTGGTCTCAGCAACGCTGTGTGGTACTGGCTGTCACATTTTAGCTGTGATGAAGTGATGCCTGTTGCTTTTGTGAACTGCTGCCTTCTCATGAAAGCACCCAGCAAGATGCCTTTGGGTTGTGAGTCCTGCTAGGTGGAACCGGGGCAGATACTGACCTCCCTTCTTCCACCACAGGCATCACCTCTTGGAATAAAAGCTTCATGTGTCTCTATTTATCTTTTTTTTCACCTTTTTTTTCCCCAATCATCTCTAGAGCTGTGATCAGCGCTGCTAACCAAGATCTGCTCCTGGATGGTGAAGTGCTAGCAGTCAGCTAATTTTTATCACTTAGTTGTTTTCTTGTTCTAAGGCTTCAGTTGTCTCTATGTCCTCCTGATGGGTCTGGCTAGAGGAATAAACCATTTAAATCCATAAACGAGCTATTGCCCATCACAGAGAGGGAAAATATTCCATTAAGTGCCTATGACTGCTGCTGTGGGCACCTTTTCAAGGTGGATAAGACATTCTGGTTACAAGGATGTCAGTGCCAAATCTTCCTACATGTAGAAACTCAGACCCCACTATTTTTTTTCTACGCCTGGAAACTAATGAGTTAGCAAGTTCAGGTCTTAACCAAGGTTTGGGAGCGTGAGTATGTTATTGAAGGTGGGATGTGGAAAACAGGTGGCTATGTAGACCCTGGAGACAACAATGCAGACCTCAAATCCTACCACTGAATCAGCAGAAGTGCTACAGGAGGGTGTCTCACCAGGTGTCTGCTAGCAACTCTGACAGCCCTGAGCAGACATCTGCAGGCACAAAGGCAGAGATGCAAAACAGAACTCTGAAATAACTAAAAAAATTATTTTTCTTTTCTTGCTCTGCTTTTGAATGAGTGATGTACACATCCTCCAACACACTGAGATTATTCTTATTGCCTAAGCCCACAGTTTTACCCAGTGTGTAGGCACTGTCTTTTTCTCTCCTGGATGTGTCGGATATCATTTCACAAAGCTGCAAAGTCAACGGGCAGTCATTTGAGCTCGTCATCACCAGCTTTATTTTGCATTTCATTACAACTCGTGGAGGTCAAATCGGAGGTCCAGTACACCTCGCCCGCTATTCTCTGCCCAAAGCTGTAGAAAACCGCTGTGGCACTCCTGTCCTCCCTGCTTGCTGACAGCATCCCTCCGGTTCTTACCCCTTTCTGCCTGCAGCCTCCAGCACCTTAGAGCTGATGGGGACATCTTTCCCCTCTCCAGCCCTTGCCTGCAACCCCTCTTCTTCTGGCTGCAGCTGGTGGAGACTTATCACAAAGATAATGAGGGTTTGGCACTGGAAAATGTCTCCTGGGGAGCCACTGAATTCTCTGTCACCAGTGGGGAGGAAACCAGCTCGTACGGAGGACCTTGCTGTTGGGGTGGCTGGTCCTGCTGGGGAAGGACAAGGGGCTCTTGGACCCTGTCCATGCCAGTTCCTGGGTTTTGGTGAGGCCTTTTGAGACCTCCAGACATGCTGATATATGAAGGGTCTCCCAGATGCAAGGTTAGATGATCTGATAGAGCATGACAAAATTCATCGTCAAAAATAAGCTTTCTCTGGGCTTCTTCGCATCTGTAGAAATAATAATGGCTAAAATCCACTGTTTTCCTTTCACAGGGCACCTTTTGTTTATTTTTGCAAGGAACAGATCTTGCAAGACGTACTAACAGCCAGGACTGTCACGCCATCGGGTTTAGCAGTCTTTCTGCCTTGCTGGACTTTGAGCCAGTTTTTGGAAAATGAAGTTCATCCTTTTCCCAGGCGAGGTGAATGAAATGCCGTTGGGGTACGAGCCGATGCCTGGAGCTTCACGGGAGAGTTTTCATCTCATTGCCTGTTTGCTTATTGGCGCTTGATAAAACTGTGGGCTGCAGTCAGGTCAGGCAGGCAGATGCCTTTCAGGCAGTGGAAGTTAATCTCGGTAACATCAGTGTTTCTAAGCACGTTATTTCCCTTGAGAAGTGCTGCGGCACTGAGGGAGTCCGATAATTTTGCAAATAGTTTGCCATCTTTGCTGGTCAATGCAAACGCCATCAGTCAATAATATATAACATTTGAGTCCTTAGTGCTGTGCTGTTTGGATGTTTCCGTGAACATGTGGCGCAAGTTGATAAATACGGAATATGCGTCCCGTTCACTTGAAAAGATTAATGGCATTTTTGACGTCCCGTATAGGTGTTTCATGAAGTACTGAGTACAGAGAATGTTTTTTTGTTGTTGTTTCAGAAGTGTCTCCTCAATCACGTCTTTAATACATCTTCCAGAAACTTTTCTTCACATGGCAACATTTGGGAAAGGTTACGCAACAGTGATGGGTTTCAGTATCACACTACATGGAAAACTGTTCCAGTAGGCTCTTTGAGTGATGGTGAGAAAGAAAATTAACCACCATCAGATATTTCTTTCTCCTCTATGGAGTAGCAGTTACTTATGCAGAACTAGTGCTATCCTTGCAAACAGACGAGACGGTCTCCTTTTCCCCTCCAAGTCTGATGGTCTAAGTATCCCATAGATAAAACTGGTTAAATTCAACATATTTTGGAGAAAGGATAGCCATGCCTCTGGAGCAGAGAGGGAATTTGGCTGAATTTCCTTCTGTGTTTACCTGACATAGCCATTTTATGAGCAGCTCGCCTCCACTGAAGGTCCCATGGGTGGTGGGACCCAGACTTGCCACCTGTGGAAGGAGACCCATGAGTGTGACAGTGGCTTTTTCTCCCTGCCCACCTCATGTCTGTGGATCCCCCCATAACTGGGTGGTTCGACACGTGCATGCCCTCTCTCCTGCTGAGATTTAGGGTGGGTGACAGGTGCGGCCACGACCCCTAGAAGGGAATATCATAGCATGGTGCATGCTGCTTTGTCCACCATCTCACTTCTCTTGCTGAAGCGGGATGAGTCTCACTGTTCCTCTTGCCTTTTTCTGGGAACCTTCTTTGCTTTCTCTACAAGGTGAAATGGAAGTGGTGAGGGGTCCCTCCTCGTTCTGCCAGACCTCGTAACTCTAGAAAAACTTTGGTCCACAGCAATCTTCAGACTGCTGTTTATGGCCTGGAGGATCTCTGTGCTTCTTTCTGCCCGGCAGCCGAAGGGAGGCAGGAGGAGGCTGCAGAGCCTCTGCACATTGCTCTGCTCCCATCTCAGACCAGCTCTGGCACAGACTTGGTCTGAACTTCTGCCTTACTGCCAGTCACCGAAAAAACTTAGCAGCCAACCTCTCCTGGCGCCTTTGCAGCCTACCCCAGGAGGTGTCCGGTATGCTCGAGCCGCCTTCTTTTCTAATGCGGATGTATTTTCCTAATGCATTTTCTTTTTCTCCTTAACACTCACGGTTTCATGGCCTTTTAGTCTCTCTTGACGTGCAACCATATACAATGACTTGTATGTAGCAATGCAGATGTTGGGATTAGGTGGATTTCCCTGGATTTTCCACACTCAGGGGAGCAGAGAAGCCCCGCTGCCCTCCTGTTGGTTCAGGATCAGCTGCAGCAGCAGGACAGAAGCCAGAGCTATATTTGTTGGTGAACACAAAGTTTGAGGGTTGTCCCCTTGCATGCTGGGGACACATAGGCTGCAGGGGTACACCCCACTCTCCAGCTCACCCAGGCACAAACACTCTTCATTTCCCCAAACCACTTGCTTCTCCTAGAGCTGCACGCTAATTTGTTGTTCTTATTTGTTATAAACTCCTAGGGATAAAGAAGGACAACAATAATGACAAGCTCATATCTAGTAGCTGCTTTAATTGGAGTTTTGGAGTAGTTTCATCTCAAATCACAGACCTGTTAGCACTGGCAGAAAGACACCTTTTGCCTTTCACTATTTCTTCATCTGCTGTTACAGACTATCTGGTTCTGTTCATATGATTATAGCTGATCAGTGTGTTACCTCACTCATCTCAATAAAGAATAATTAGTGAAAATCAATGTATACGATATTCTACAGAGAACAGATCTTGGATCTGTGTCTGCACAGGCCTCATTCTAGAAAATAAACCTGTTGGTATCACTTTATTTACCCTGGCAGCAGAATTATATGTTTACACATCACTGCAGGAGGAACCATGCATGTCTGCAAGCTGTAAACATCTAAAACACCTCCAGAACAGTTTTGTGAGCAGTGGAGCTGAGGAAAATTTTCTTCTTCTGGACTTATGGATCATGGCGGGCAGATTTTTTTTTTTTGAATAAATGCAGCAGTGGGTTTGTCCCATATTAGACCTTGGAGGACTGACCCAGCAGAAGACATGTTATGAATGCTTAAATGAAGAGAAGAGATTAGATCAGATTTTCTGCCATATTAGACACCAAAGACTCCCCTCCTTGGTTGGGATTTTGGGATTTCTCCCCTTTGTGAGTTCTCCAGTATAACAAAAGCACAAGTATACATGAACTATCCACCACAGCTCTTGATCTCCCTGAAATGTTTCATAAACTATCTAGGAAGAGACTGTCTCTGGGAGCCCTGACTTGCTGTCAGCCTTGATTGACATTTAGCGCAGGAGTTGGAAGGCAGAAGTGAGGGGCTGGCAGACAGACGCGGGCAGGGGGCTTACACAACCCTCTCCATAAGAAAGGCACTGCTGACCCTAAAATATTAAGTACTCTTGTCCAATAACTGCTCTGCTATCTTAACATGGCTTTTTTAATCCCACTGAATATGTAAGCACTTTGCCAGGCTGATGCTAAGCTATTTGTTGCAGAGAAGAGGCTGATAAGAAGCACACAAATGTAACTCGGTGATTCCCTTGGAAAAGTAGAAAGCATTTTCATTTTTACAAGCCCTTATTATCAAAGTTTTTCGGTGAGTTTTCAACCAGCTCCCCAGATGCTGACTCTTCTCTGCAGGGTCTTTAATGCACTGAGCTCTCATCAGCTGTGTGTCTTCGTGGCACAGCTCATTTCCATCTTCTGCGCTGAGTATTGTTGACCACCCTAGTGCAAAGTTTTAGTACCTAGTGCTAAGCTTTTGCTTGAAAAATTTATTTTTATGATTAGCAAACTCTGCGGCTGCATGAGCAAAAGATTTCATTTCAGAGGATTAATTAACCTACACCTTAACAGCCGTTTCATCTATTTAGCCTTCTGATTTTTAATTTTGTGCTAATAACCAGCAGGAAAAGCAAACAAGAGCAATCAAATGTATGTTTTTATAGAGGATATTAAGACAGTTTGGCCCTGCCCCCTTATCCTAGACAATACTATTTTAATTAAAGAAGTTACTGTTTTCTGCTGCATAATTTCATACCATGATTATGGCTATTTAAAGGGTCTTGCTATGAAGGACAGATATTTGTTGAAGGCTCCCAGTAATCCAGCCACAAATCACACAGACTGAGTGAGTCTGGTTGGGTTGTTAGCCTTGACCATCTCTTTTTAAGCCCAGTCATACTCTTTGCACAAGAAGACTGACTGTGGCTCATCTCAGAGTGTTAAGTTTCATCATTTTTGAGTGGCAAATGAGATCTCTGCCAAGCAGCAAATGGCTTTGTCTGAAGCTGAGGTCAAGGTCTTGCTCATTGACTGTTTGAGACACAGCCCCGACGTGGTAAGACCCAGACAAATGAAGAGGCGAGAACTTGTCTTGTCTCTTCGGCCATTGATCTCCAACAGCATGAGTGGCATTAATGAACTTAACTATGTATTATTCATATTCTCAGTTTATAGATGGAAAAACAGAGACAGAGAAAGGTTGAATTTGCACCTCCTGCAAATACAAAGCAACAAATACTTAGAGCGAAATTAATCTCTACTAATTTTAGGCATCTCCAGAGTTGCGCCTACAGGTGAGCTCCTTGCCAGGTCTCTGTTTGTAGAAACACGCCCCAAATTTACCAGCTTAGGCCAGGTATTGGTTTTGTTCCTCCAAAATGCTGTCAGAATGTTCGCAGTTTTCCTGAGCATCCCTCATCCTGCCTTTCCCCTCCCTCCTCTGCATCACCCTGGAGGGACTAGAGCTAAATGGAGATGTCCTGCATATGTCCAATGCCAAGGCTAGGTTTTGTTTTCTCCGAAAGGTGAACTAATGTCCTTAAAGAGATCTATTAAAAAAAAACACACCGTGAAATCAGACTGACCTGAAACTTGGAGCACTCTCCTGTTTTGCATAACTACAGAAACAAAGTGAATATCTAGCTGACCTGTAACGCTGTAATTTAGAAAGGGCATTCATCCCAATAGAGCCAGCTTGTGTTGCAGAGCAGTGTGTGCTCATGATCTGGGCTCTGATATTGGGATGTAATTGCTTTTCTAATATACATGTATTATTTACACCATGCTACTGTAGCAACTAACGGCAAACTGCTTTTGACTCCAGATCTGTTGTTGCTGTAATGTATTTATTAAAGCAATGCAAGGTCAGGCTAACCTCAGTTGAATGACCCAACTGAAACCAATAGTTTTAGTCCTGTAACACCACTGTAAGTGAGATCCAGATCAGGACTTTGGAGTATTAATTTACTTTACTGCCATATCTTGAGAGATGGTTATTAAGTGCTTTAAGTATTAATGCTGCTGCTTTATTTATAACACAGATATATGTCTTACATGTTTTGTAGGTATTTCTTCAGCAGAAGGCCTTGAAGGGAAAACAGAGCACCACATGCACACCAAAGAAGATCAGATCAACGGTGACTGAGTTCAACATCAGTCTTCAAACTCTCACTAGGGCTGGTTAATATTTTTGCAATGCACAGCCCAGAAATCATATATATATGAAAATATCACCCTGCAGAAAACTGTTGGTGTGGGAATTCAGATTACTCTGATTTTCTTCAAAGTGAAATTACAGACTGAAATGGGCTGGGGGGAGTGTGGGAGCTTCAGTTGCTTAAAATCTAACTCAAAATATCACTGTAGTCAGCTCTCCATTACCTCTGGTGGGAGAAGGCAGGGCCAGCCTTGGCAAAGAAAACCCCAGTGAAGGAAAGCAGCGGAGTGCCGTGCAGAGACATTTCTGGCCATCGTTTGTAATTTGCCCTGTGCATGTTTGAGGCTGATAGTGTCCCTGCTCACCACCCATGCATTGCTTTACTTGCTTTAAGCATCTCTTCCCTGCCTTTACCTTTCCGAGGACATGTCCTTCACTATTCTTTATCTCCACCTGTGCTAATCAGGGAGCCTTAAAGCACATAGGGGCAACCACTTCTATCTACATTCGAGATGCTTGATTATAGCCAGAGGTAGCTGATGCTTGTGTCCGATGGAGGTTACTCAAAAAAGCCCAATTCTGGCTGTATGTGAGACGGTTTGTGATGTCAGTACCCTCTCACAGCACTCATGGGTCCATCAGTGCGGTGCTGGGCCACCTAACCTGGCTGTGCAGGCAATGAGCTTGACTCCTCGTGGTCATTAGCTCAGAACCATGCAGGAAGTCTGGCTTTAAAGGCAAGAAACTAAGGTATTGTCCCCAAGCCATTCAGCCGTACTGAGTTTAGGTGGGTGCTCTGTGTAAAGGAAGGTGGTGCAGCACAGTTCCTCTGCTCTTTGCCGAATTCAACAGCCCAAGATTGCAATGGCTTTGCTGCTCGTGAGGTGAACCATCACCTTCACCCGAACGTTATCTTGCTCTCTGGTTTGAGCAAACGTAGCCTGCACACTTTTCCACATTTCTTTCTTTTGGGGGAGTTTTCTCTAGTGATGCACATGTATCGGGAAGGGGTAACTGTTGCCAGACCAAAATGATGCCAAATGAACCACATTTAAAACTTTCCACAGGAAATAAAATATTATTCAGTGAGAATAGTAATGCAACACCTGAGCAGCATTTTTCCTCTCATTATCACATTAAGTGGGAATGATATGAAAAACACCTAAAAAAGTGAAAGAACACAACCTAACGATCAGCTGCCAGATAGGAAGCCCAATGTGAGAAGGAAGAGGTGGGCAGGCTGGCACTGGGAGTTGGTCTTCTTTGCTTGGAGCTGCTTCATGTGCTTGGAGCATGTTTCCGTCCAAAGGAATGAAAAGACCTTTTCCTTCATATTGATTATTTCTGTAATTTTATTTTATTTTTGTAAGGTCCATGCCTTTCATTCACATGCACGCACACACACACTGGAGTTTCCATTAATAAGCTCTGGCTCATTTGTTCTCCTTTCAGCAAAAGCCTTTGTCTCCTATCCACTGCCCAATGATGCATGAATCAGTCCAGATCTTCTGTTGCAGAATTAAGTTTCTGCATTGCAACTTATTCCATAACAGATTCACCTGCAAATGTAAGAGAACTGGCGCATTTTCATTTCTTGAAAAATGCTCAATAATCAGAGAAAGAATTCAGTCTAGTGAGGCACCCTCTCTCTTTAGAAATCCATGTTGCAATATATCTTATGCTTTATTAATTTCCAAAGTCTAACTGAGACTGACTTTTGGAATATGTCTCCCATCACCTCCTTTACTTATGATTTATATCTGAAACAGTAAGATTTGAACTTCTGAGTCAAAAAATTTCCTAGCTGGCTTTGCACTTTGGTTCTTTAGCTCTTTGAAGTAGTTGAGTTCCCTAACTGGCTCCATGATTTGTTTTAAGGTTTGTGTCTTTTCAATTTAAAGAAGCCAGTAAAGCAAAGACTCCTTCAATACCTGTTCACATACACACAAGCTCAGAAAACTGGGGCACGTTCATAAACAACCATTTGTGGAAAAGTGCTTTGCCATCACAATAAGTAAACCAAAATAAGCCTGAAATTCAGTATTGTCTCTCTCAGGTATGGTCTGCTGCAGGGTGGACATGCCTGGCTGGGACCTGCTGGTCCATGCTTCGTCACAGGCTGGCATTGTCACACCAGCTGGTGCCTGAGCAGGAACTCCCCTAACACCCCTGTAGCGCCCTGTGGTAGGGTTGATATGTTTAATGTCTTCAAAGTTCAACATCAAGCCTTAAGGGCTGCTCTTCCAAAGACACTTTGTTATGCGTCGTTTGCTCCAGTCTGCTGTTGGCCTAGAGTGATGGCCAGATCTTCATGAAACCAGATCCTTAATTCATCATGTAGTATTTTAATTACAATTTCTTCCAAAAGAAAGTGCATCTGGTGAGTTGTGACCTGAGGAAGAACTGCAGATGCAGTCTTCAAACCAGGGTTTCTGGGTCAGATTTTCCTGAGGCTTCTGCAATGACCTAATTTTGTTTCTATTGCAAAGCAGCAATGACTTGCCCTTTGGTGGGGTGCAGGTGAAGCTGGCCATCATGCACAGCTCTCCTCAGTCATCCTTTGTTCCTTTGCCCAAGTACGAAATGCCTGGGAAAGAGGGAAGAAATCTGTGCTCAAGTCTGAATACTGAAAAACAAAAAAAGTACCTTACAGTCCATTTAACTTCAAGACTGAAGATATTCTCAGTTATATGGGCTAGAGTTCATCAAACAAACCTGATCTGTGCCTTGAGAAGGGAATTTTACTGTGCTTTGGACTGATGTTAAAAGCCAGAAAGTGAAGGTTTTTCACCCTTTGAATGAAAAGATAAAATGGATCTAGTCCATGGTATATGCAGAAAGTCAAGGTGAGTTAAATAGGAGAAATGAAATTATGGGTGAAGCCTGTAGTGGCAGAACATCTGTTCAATGTGCAATTAGGTATTCCTCATTCCCCCCCCCCCCCCCCCCTCCCCCCCTGCCATGTTATCATCTCCCCATCATCTCTCAGAGGTCAATAGGTCTTTGCTGGCTTCATATTTTTTTTAAAGCACTCATTAACTCTGACGGGGCTCTCAGCTGACTACCTTTGGCACGTAAATACCCTGACTGCCATCCTCTGCCTTGGCCCCTTCCTCTGCTGAGGACACCTGAGACCTTGGGAATAAAGTTTTTCTCTCCCAGGTGGCTGCATTTAGCAATCTTCAACCAGCAGCTAAGGAGGGGAACTGCCTGATCCCTGCTAGAGCAAGAGTGGTCATCATGTGGTGGGGGAAGAATCTGCAGTCTGCTGGTGGGCATGCTGGTAGGGTAACAATTTTCACCTTTCTATCTCTTACACACCGAGTTCTAGATGTGCACAGACCCCTTTTCCCTCCCTCCCTCCCTCCCTCCCTCCCTCCAGAAAGTGAGCTTCAACAATGTCAATATCTGAGGTATATTCAGAAGCTATAATGTGACTTTTTTCCTGCTAGAATTACAGAGGGGAAAAAAAAGTTACTTTAAGAATCTTTTATCTCTGTAAGGAGAAAACAGTCAAAAATATGCAGATAAAAAGTCTTGAGGCTGGAGGCATGCAAAGAAATGCTGTAACAGCTTTGGTTTATCTGGAGACTGATGGTGATATTTTGTGGTCAGGTACAAAACCTGAACTGGCACCAATTTTTCAAAGTCTCATTGCATTCTTCTCTTCAGGAGAAGACAGCTGAGATCAAGAACTGAGTGCTGCTCTTTAGCGTGGGTGGAGGATATCTGTAAGAATATGCATGAGCTGGGGCAAAGAGTATCAGAGTGTGCTGTTTGCTCCCCTGCTACAGCTTCACCCTCAAAGGAGCTGAATTTCTGTAAGTTAATACTGTGGAAGTAAAAACTTATGTGATGACTTGGTAGCTTATGTTTACAATAAATTTCCCCAAATCCATATGACTGGGAGGGGGTATGTAAGCTAAGCTGCTGCAGTATGAAATAAGTTTATTGTTTAATACACTAAATGAAATAACGCAGACTAACACAGGCTTGAAGATCTGGCCCTGGCAATGAGGGCTGACCTGTACTGAAAATCGTAGTGGTAAAATGGTAGAGGGCGAGGAGTTTTCTGTGCTTTCCCTGTTTCATTTCTCTTTATTTGCAAGTGAAGTGGTGTGCTAGTAAGTCTTAAAAGTCTCTGTCAAAAGGCCAAGCAGTGTTGTACTTTCACAAGCCCTTTATTAACTGCGTATTTTAATTATTCTTTGTAGATTCTCAAGAAAAGATGTGAGTCTTTCAAATAAAGGCATGATTTGTCATTTATGGGTGGGAGGAAATGCACTGTTGAATTCTGAGGCAATGCTCTGTTCTTTGAACAACTCCAATGCCACCACTGAAATCCCTGATTTGGACTGTGGGGTCTGAGGCTTAATTTTAAGCATATCTCAGGTGTGCTGCTGGCCTGGAACCCAAGCAGATGATGGAGGAGGCACAATGTTTTGTTGTTCTAGTCACTGACCTCCCACAGTAGGTTGGGTGCTGTGGTCTAGGTCAGCTGAAGTTGTACCTTGATGATAGTCCTTGGTTAAGTGTGCTGCAAAAAATGTTAATGCCGAAGTATGGAGGTATGAGGGGATTTTGAGAGCTCAGCTTTAAGAATTCAACAAAATATCATATGTTGCTTGTCACCTCCAAGGCAGGGATTTGTATTTTTTTGATGGGTTTTAAATGTCTTGGCAACTGTTCCGTATTGTGGCAAGGGACGAGGAGGTGGAGGTATGTCCTCAGCTCTGCCCAGAGCCTGTCAGGAGTGCACAGGCTGCCCTTCTAGGGACACCAGCAGGCACTGGTGGCCTTTGTCTGAAGGAGACACCAGTGGGAGATGTTCTGGGGAACCTTCTGACTTGAAGAATTTACACAAATGGGGAAAAACTGTTTGTCTTCTGGTTAAACAGTTGAATGCCTTGAGTGGCTGTGTACCCAGTGCTATTATGTGCTGCAGAGAGCACTGCGCTCCCCATGAAAGAGGCAGCAGCAAACTTCATCCACCATAACGCTTAAAGGGCTGTTTAGTTTGGCATGTGCTAGCTCCAGTGAAGCTGTTGGTGGGTTTGCAGTGAAGGAGATACTCCATTATTTTGATGGGTTAAGGAAATCGAGCTTCATGACAAGTCACAAAAAGCCACCCCTGAGATGCTGAAGCTGGGAACCAGACCTGGCTGCAAGGTGCTGGCTTATGGCGGGATGGGTCTGTGAGGATGGGAGTTGCAGTTGTCCAGCCCTTGTGAAAACAGGGCAAAATGTGCTTCAGTTTAGGACACCAACATTCGTAAATTTTGGCCTTGCGCAACTCCTTTGTGAAGGGAATGGAAAGAAATTGCACAAGTGTTGTGCTGAAATTCCCGTTTGGATTCGGGAAGGCCCTCGAGCGCTCACAAAGGCGAAACCCTGCCTTGATGCAATTCAGTGAGAACTCGCCACTAAGGCCAGGATTTTACCCTGCGGGTCTAATTACATGCTTAGAGTTGATCAGCTGCAACAGTGCTTTCTGAACTGAGCCTTTGCGCCCTAGAAAATGCTGGGAATTAGATTGCTTTCAGTTGGCTTTTCAGTTCAATTAGCTGGCAGAGCTGATCTCGGCGTGGATTATGACTTACTTATGACTCCTGGGGACGTGCGGTAATGTTGTTTCCCTCTTCACCTCTTCCTGTAGAGGTGCCTTCTATGTTGTTTCTTTTTTTTTTTTCAGCATTTTATTTCACCTGTTTGGTATTGTGTATCTGCTTTGCTCTTTCACCTCTGTCCTTTGTGCGCTGTAGCCCATTGCAAAGACGCATGTATGTGCCTATATGCACATATGCGAGCTCTCTTTGCTCCTGCCGTGTTGTCCCTTTCTCCTATCAGATAGGAAATACAAGTAACTGTCATTCACCCCTTGTTTCTGCAGTTCAGCTGTGTGGTAACGCAATGCTTATTTGTGATCATTTAGGTGGATATTGGTGGTTGGGCTTAAAACAGTACTTCCAGGAATCTAATGTCAAAGCTAACAGCATGAACGTACAATAAAAATCACTGCTTGTTTGCTGTTTGACAGCTGAGTACCTGGTGCTACAACACAGAGCAGTGGGGATTTCTGCCCAGCTACATCTGTGTGCAAGGTGTGCCAGGTCTGGTGCAAAACCAGGTTTTTTGGGTTGGGTTTTGAGTCAGACTCTCAGTCAGGTACTTTTGGCTCTTCATCTACATTTTGCAGGCTGAAAAATATCTCTCTGCTGATCTTGAATGCATGCAGTGACATGAAACTAGCCCCCAGGTATGACAGCAGGCTTGCCACGAACACCTACTTGCAGTGGGAAAAGTCCCTGTGGAAATAGGGGTCCCTGTGTGGGACCTCCTCCCTGTGCAGCTCCGATGTAACACCCCTGCAATAGTCTCAACGTCAAGAGTGCAAAACGTTAGACAGTTCACATAAGAACAGCTAAAAGCTTGGAAATATGCCTGAAAACTAACAAGTCGGGCACCTTTGTTTACTTCACCATTGTCTCTGTGTGCCAGTGTCTTCCTGGGCACCCAAAGTCAGTCTTGCTTCAGTCTAGCAGACATCAACACAAAAGATGTTGTTGGAAGCTGAAATCAGACATGGGAATTATTCACCAGGACAGATGATGGACCATTACTGTGACTGTGCTGAATTCTTCAATAATGGAAGCTTTGTTTTGAAGAAAAACCCATTTAACTACAGATATAAATGATGCCGTCCAGTCTGACCAGTCTCGGTCCTGTATGAGCAGGACTTGGAATCACCAGACCAAAATCTAACTGTTTACCATGAGAGGTAGAAGCATCAGTGCCAACAGATATTAAACTTTGATTACTGTTTGCCTGTGCTGTAATATAAGTTATTAGTTGTTCTGCTGGCAGGAGGTAGCCAAGCATGTTTTGTCTTGAAGCAGAGTTTTATCTCTTGACAGCCCACTAGCTTTGTAAAGGTGAAGGGTGGTTTGATTTCAGAGGGGGCAGGAAATCAATCAGGCTGAGAAATAAAGTTCAGGGCAGGCTGGTTATCTGGTTCCCTAATGTTACACGTGGACCTGAGTGTTTGTGTCTTGCTCACCGTCCTGGAATGGAGACCACTTGTGCAGATGGGATGGAGTCACAGAATCACAGAATAGTAGGGGTTGGAAGGGACCTCTGTGGGTCATCTAGTCCAACCCCCCTGCCGAAGCAGGGTCACCTACAGCAGGCCGCACAGGACCCCGTCCAGGCGGGTCTTGAATATCTCCAGAGAAGGAGACTCCACAACCTCCCTGGGCAGCCTGTTCCAGTGCTCCGTCACCCTCAGAGGGAAGAAGTTCCTCCTCATGTTCAGACGGAACTTCCTGTGCCTCAGTTTGTGCCCATTGCCCCTTGTCCTGTCACTGGGCACCACTGAAAAGAGCTTGGCCCCATCCTCCTGACACCCACCCTTCAGATATTTGTAGGCATTTATAAGGTCCCCTCGCAGCCTTCTCTTCTTCAGGCTGAACAAGCCCAGTTCCCTCAACCTCTCCTCGTAGGGGAGATGCTCCAGTCCCCTCACCATCCTCGTAGCCCTCCGCTGGACTCTCTCAAGTAGCTCTTCATCTTTCTTGAACTGGGGAGCCCAGAACTGGACACAGTACTCCAGATGAGGCCTCACCAGGGCAGTGTAGAGGGGAAGGAGAACCTCCCTCCTCCTGCTAGCCACACTATTCTTGATGCACCCCAGGATCCCATTGGCCTTCTTGGCAGCCAGGGCACACTGCTGGCTCATGGTTAACCTGTCGTCCACCAGCACTCCCAGGTCCCTCTCCGCAGAGCTGCTCTCCAGCAGGTCCACCCCAAGCCTGTACTGGTGCATGAGGTTGTTCCTCCCCAGGTGCAGGACCCCGCATTTGCCTTTGTTGAACCTCATCAGGTTCCTCTCTGCCCAGCTTTCCAGCCTATCCAGGTCACGCTGAATGGCAGCACAGCCTTCTGGTGTGTCTACCACACCTCCCAGTTTGGTGTCGTCAGCAAACTTGCTGAGGGTACATTCTAACTCTTCATCCAGGTTGTTGATGAAGAAGTTAAACAAGACTGGGCCCAGTACTGACCCCTGGGGGACACCACTTGTCACCAGCCTCCAACTACACTCAGTGCCGCTGATGACAGCCCTCTGAGTTCTGCCATTCAGCCAGTTCTCTATCCACTTCACCGACCACTCATCCAGCCCACACTTCCTCAGCTTCCCTAGGAGGATATCATGGGAGACTGTGTCGAAAGCCTTGCTGAAGTCAAGGTAGACAACATCCACGGCTCTCCCTTCGTCTACCCAGCCAGTCATGTCATCGTAGAAAGCTGTCAGATAGGTCAGGCATGATTTCCCTTTGGTGAATCCATGCTGACTACTCCTGATAACCTTCTTTTCTTCCACTTGCTTCATGATGGCCTCCAGGATAAGCTGCTCCATCACCTTTCCCGGGATGGAGGTGAGGCTGACCGGCCTGTAGTTCCCTGGGTCCTCCTTCTTGCCCTTTTTGAAGATTGGAGTGACATTGGCCTTTCTCCAGTCCTCGGGCACCTCTCCTGTCCTCCAGGACCTCTCAAAGATGATGGAGAGTGGCTCAGCAACGACATCTGCCAGCTCCCTCAGCACTCGTGGGTGCATTCCATCGGGGCCCATGGATTTGTGGATGTCCAGATTGCTTAAACGATCCCTCACACAGTCCTCCTCAACCAAGGGAAAGTCGTCCTCTTTGTAGGCTTCTTCTCTTACCTCCGGGGCCTGGGATTCCTGAGGGCCAGTCTTAGCACTGAAGACTGAAGCAAAGAAGGCATTCAGTAGCTCTGCCTTCTCCGCATCCTCCGTCACCAGGACACCCGCCTCATTCAGCAGCGGCCCCACATTGTCCCTGGCCTTCCTTTTGCTGCTGATGTAGTTGAAGAAGCCCTTCTTGTTGTTTTTGACATCCCTTGCCAGCTTCAATTCCAGGTGAGCCTTGGCCTTCCTCGTCGCATCCCTGCATGCTCTCACCGGACAAATAATACAGAGGCTACTTGGGGAGGCAGTTGGTGTAGTGCGTTTTGGGAAAGTTTATTTGCAAATTTACAGCTCCTTGTAGCTGTATTCGGATAAGGTATAGCAAGCAGCAGGTCCTGCAGGAAATAACTAGATCAACCCTGACAGCCTGAGAGTAAATCCATGGCACAGACAGATAAGAGGTATTAATATTTCTTGGCTTAGGTCCGGATCCCTGTAACTCTGAGAGCTTTTCTATTTTTATGTCAGCTTAACAGAAAGTTTTGTATTTATTTGGCGTTATCTGGGCAAGTTCAGCTGTGATTATTTCACTTTTACCCTTTCCCAGACACATGCGCATACACTTGCACTCTTGTTTCTTGGCAGCTTGTTACAAGGACTCTAATCCTCCTTGGCAGAAATCTGCTAAAATAATTCTCTTAGCAGAAAAAATTTGTTGGTCATAATTTTATCACTGATATAAGAATGGAGGCGAAAAAAAAAAAATGAGTGACAAAACTTCAGCCAGAATTTGACTTTCTTTCGGTGCCTGTCTCAAGTAGTTTGTGTGTTGCAAAGCCTTAATTATTCTTCAAGATCAGGAACCTGCGGAGGAGGAGGGTGAGGGTGGCATTATGAGAGGTAGGCAATGTTACTGGGATGACTCGGAGATTTGACGTGAAGAAAAAGAGAGAAATAAACCCATTCAGCCCACATCTGTGTAAGCAGACTCACAATTACCCCTTGAAATCCCATATCATAGTTTGGATGGGATTTGTAGGACTGATAACATTTCCAGTCTGCAAAAGCACTGCAAAAGGCATGCTTCGGTTCCCTACTAACAACAGGTCTTGGAAATTCAGCCCTTACCTGTGCTGCAGACTTTCTGGGGATGTGTTTGAAAGGGTGAAAAGATGAAGAGAACACATATGTTTGTACAGGACTGCAAAAACAAAGCTTTGATTTTTTTTTTTATTTTAGAAGGAAATAAAAACCCAGCAGTTTTGCAGCTGTTTGCAGCCCTCCATCCTCTCTGATCTCTACTAGAGCAGAGTTAATGCACAGGATTTTCAGCTGTGCACCATCAATGGGTGATGCATTGTGCTGAATGCCCAAACCTGAAAGAACAGATGACGTGGTTGGTATCCTTCTCTTCCAAGGTGCTGTGTTAAGAAATGATTGTTTTCAATGGCTGAGACAGTGTCACGCACTGAAAAAAGAACTCATCTTCACCCCAGACTTTTGGCAAGACATATGACCTTCCCTCTCTGAGACCCTGCAAAGAGCTGTTAATTATGTTTTCTGGGATTTAGAGATGGGAGTAGCTGTGTCATTCCTGGTCTTCCAGCAGGTACCAGGAGAAGTATGTAAAGTATTTGTGGGATTTTTTACTTTCTTGATAGAATATGTTTGATGGCTGTGTTTGGCTGTGGTCAGAGATGTTACGATAAGCTGCCTGCCTTGTATCAGTGATGGAATATTACCCTGATGGAATATTACCATGAGAAAAAGGAAGAAAGGACCAAAATGTACAGCAATAGCAGAAAACCTCTGATAGGTTGGAGAACAGCTTGAAGGTATGTGATGGGCAGACAACAGTTCCTTCGGTAGGTGATCACAGCATCACAATTTCTTCATTAACACTTTGACAGCTCCTGGATTTGGAAAAGCCAGCGCCATCCTTACATTTTCTTGGGTGGGATTTGTCCCTGTGTATGGATGACTGCTAAGATGTGGTGTCTCCATCAACCCTGGCAGAGGTGTGGGGTGGGTCACAGAATCACAGAATGTTCGGGGTTGGAAGGGACCTGTGTGGGTCATCTAGTCCAACCCCCTGCCGAAGCAGGGTCACCCAGAGCAGGCTGCACAGGACCACGTCCAGGCGGGTCTTGAATATCTCCAGAGAAGGAGACTCCACAACCTCCCTGGGCAGCCTGGGCCAGGGCTCTGTCACCCTCCGAGGGAAGAAGTTCTTCCTCGTGTTCAGCTGGAACTTCCTCTGCTTCAGTCTGTGCCTGTTGCCCCTTGTCCTGTCGCTGGGCACCACTGAAAAGAGTCTGGCCCCGTCCTCCTGACACACACCGCTTCAGATATCTATAAGCATTTATTAGGTCCCCTCTCAGCCTTCTGCAGGCTGAAATGGGCAGCCCTCTTGAGGCGCATGGATGTATGTGTCACAGGGCAGCAGCTGGACCTGCAGGAAAAGCAGGACTTGCAGCTTGGTAGCTGAGCTACTGATGTGAAGGACCTGCCTTTGCATCAAAGTGTTCTTCTGCAAGGCTTAGGCTGATAGCAGGTGAGCTGGGGCCAGCGATCTTCTGTCTGAGTGCCTGGCTCACCAGGAAATGTTCAGGCCAGGCTGGATGGGTTTCTGAGCATTCTGATCTGGTTGAAGATGTTCATTGAAGACAGGTTGGACTAGGCGACCTTTAAAGGTCCCTTCCAACCCAAACCATTGTATGACTCTGTGACAAGTCCACTGGTGGGGCAAATGCTGCTATATTGTAATTGGTCTAAATGATCGCTGGATCAGGCGCTGGTAATGGAGAAGTGCCATCAGGACAGACAATACTGATCAGCCAATGCCAGGATGATGAGCCCTGGACCATCTATGAAGCATTTATTTTGTGACATGCCACTGTAACATCACTTGCCCACAAAGTGATTGTTTTGGAGAATGTGTCATGAGGTCTAGTTCCAGCTTAACCCATGAAGTTCTTAATCCACGATGGACCCAAGCCCCTGTCAAATCTGCGGGCTTGTGCTCAGCACTGTTTTTGGGGGGCTGTTTGAGAACCTTCCTGCTTTGATGTTGGAAACCTTAAAATTGCTCATGATCAGCTTGTTAAGGAACCACCACTGCTTGGACAGGTCCTTAGTTGTTTGTGAAGAGCACCTGTACCTACCAAGACCACTTCCCTACAAGCAGGTTGTTGCATGCAGCAGGGAAGACGTGAAGACAGTAAATCTTGGGGGCTTGGTGAATATTTTTACTGGTGACTTGGTGATTACTTGAGCAGGGCAGGTAATGGAGTCAGGAGGTGCCCCTGGCTTGGCTGTGGTGTCCTGATCTGTGATTGTGGCCATGCTCCTGCCCTTTTCCTATTAGCTTTGTGTCTCTCCTGTGTACTCAGAGCCTTTGAGGCAAGAACTTTCCCTCTAGATGTGCTTATTACAGTGTTTAGCACAGCAGGGACCAGTATCAGCTGTGAACTCCAACATCACTGTGGAGGAAATATGGGAACAAAGTACACAGAGGCTTCTCTGGTGCTGATTACATTCCTAAGGATCCTAATTCCATTGAATTAGATCCTTATCTTTAAGCAAGGGAGGTGAAAGTGGCTTACAGAATTGACATACTTGCTGCAAATGTCCTCAAATTCAAGAATCAGCTGTGTACTACAGGCCTAAATCATTGCTGCTCTTCTGGTCTTTGATACGCGGATCTGATGTAGAAATCCTGTTGGAAGCTTAACTCTGTTGGACTGTGTGTGTCAGGGTCTGCATATTTACTGTCATTGCATCTGTTATGGGTCTGAACTCTGCAGACGATTATTCCTGCTATCTAACGTCAACAGTGCTACTGGCTTCACTGGCAGCACTAAATTCTCGTAGGGTTCATACCATTTGCATTAAATATTAAGTGTACTTAGATTAGCCTGTGCATAGATTTAAATAAAAAATGAAAAATGGTGTTCTTTCGTTCTGCAACTTTTAAGTAAACAGAGCTGTAGAAACATCTGTTAGCTTTGATTTTTAATTTACTCTATAATAGCTTACATCATAATAAATGATGTTGTGTGATTTGGATGTAATTTTGAATTTGTCAGGAAGCTTGCAGCCAAATCACTGAAGTTAATGGTAATTCTGCAATCAGCTTCACTATGTGTCAAATCAGAGGACTCATTATTGAATTTTAAAAGGCTGAATTACTGTGTTGCTTGTATTAAATCATAATGCCGTTTTGGATAACAGTAATGTTTTCCCTCGGAGGTATGTACTTGATAGGATTTCTGTTCCTGAATATAAAAACCAAACAGGGTTTCAGCGAAATTGCTTGAATTCCAATTTTAAAGGGGTTAGATGTATCCAAAAGTAATTTCAAACCTGTCCTAAACAAAAGAATATTTTTCCCTGTTGGATGTAGTGTTAGAGTGCAGCCCTTTTTACAAAAGAGGAGAATTTAACGGTGCACTATAATGATGTTAATTACAAAAAATGATGCGCTGACATGGCTGAGCTTCAGGGGGCAGAGGGCGAAAAGTTAACTTGCAATGGAAAAGGAATGGGAACTGCCCTGTACTTGCTTGTTTTGAGGAAGTCTTGGCTTCCACTGACCACTGCAGGTTGTGCTGCGAGCACGGCGAGGGCATTGTCTTGGACTCCTCAGGATGGGCTGGTTAACCAGGAGATGGGTATATGTACACGGTTCTTAGACCTTCTAAAATTGGGGGTGCAGGTGTTTGATTTTTTTTTTTTTTCTTCTCTCCCAGAGCCTCAAGTCATTTTAAATAGTCATAGAGTCCTAGACCGATTGTGCTGATAGTCTCTTGCCATTTCGAAGTTTGTATTTTAAAATAAATAAATAAAATTTAAAAAAAATCTCTTCCCATAAAGCACTTCTGGAGTTGAGACCATGCCTTGCTAAGTCAAAATGAGTCTCCTAGCTCTGGCCAGGTGCCTTCCTCTGCTGTATCTGGTGCTTTGGAGTTACCTGCCCGGTCCCTGGAAAGGACAGGCTAGGTCTAGGTCAGCCCGAGGTGCACGCACTCAACTCTTGTGCCAAGGAAAGGGGTGAGATAAGACTCCTTTGCTCCTGCCTCTAGCCCTGCTTTGCCGAATCAGCCTGGGCAAGCACTGTAATTGATCCGTTATCTCCCCAAGCCCCAAATTACTTGTTCAGAGGGTGGCAAATCTTTTTGTCTTAACTACTTTCTGTAAAGATTGATTTGTGTTTAAGTTCTTTGATACATTTGGAAGAAAACCAGAGAAGCACAGCAAGCTGACTAAGCTTGATTGTTTCCATCAATTTTTATGTAGATGATGGCAAGCAACTACCTCGCCTGATTTTTTCCATTATTGCCCCAAAACCAGTCCAAATGTGGCATCTCTTGGCAGGGACAACTGACTGAGCTTTCCTGTGCATTTAGTGCAGCACACGAGTCTGGAGATTTTAAAATAATTTTTGTAGCTCTTGGTTAAATCAGCATTTCATGGGCATCAGCATCTTTTAGAGGAATGTTATCTGAATTTTTCTTTGTTCATGATTTCCCATGGCAAATTGCTGGCTGATAGCTTTTTCTTTTTCCTTTTTTCTTCTCTCTAGAATTATTGACTTGCTCTGTGTGGTGTCTAGTCCAGCAAAGCCTCTCAGCTGCAGGAGAGCGCTGGCCCATGGCATCACTGCTGAGCTGGGAGACTTTTCCCATCTCCCTGGGGCGGTGTGTGACGGCAATAGACATAATGGACTCATTTGGATAATTTAGTACTGGCTCAGTGTATCTGGTTTCTCTAGTGACACTCTGATGTTCATGCTTGACTTCCCCACCTCTCAGATAATAAATGAAAGAGGTTTCACCTTGTTGGCAGCACTGGTTTTTGGCCCATTACCTTTCTTGACATTGTGTTCTCGAGAAATTAAATTACCTGGCTAGCTCCCTAATGAATGCCATTAATTAGTATGTTTTTCAAAGGAGGATGTGTTTTTATTCTTAATCCATGGAAGAATCTCTTTCCTTGGCTGCCCGTGAGCAGGCTGTTTGCACAGGTGGGAACAGGTCGGTCTCTCCATGGTTCTCTCTGCCCTCGGTGTCCTTAGGCTTGTGCACAAAGCTCCGTTCCTCAGGGAAATGCCAACTGGGGATGTGGGAAAGTGAGAGATAGTGAATTATGGGTGGGAAGTGCTAGCTGATTCCCCCTCTCTCCCTCCCCATCTTCTCTTCTGCATCAGTCTCTAGTCCCCTGCAACCAACCCCTGCCCTAGCAAGGACAGCAGGCAGTTGATGTTTCTGCCCTCTTCACCTTATTGTTTCTTATACCCAACCTTAAAATTCTCTTTTTGTGCATCTTAGGCTGATGCTGCTACACAGCGCAGTCACCATTTGCTCTTGGGTCCTCTCCAGCCTTTAAAAGAGAAGGGAAGCTCAAGTGAAACAATTTGCAGAAGACGTGTCCTTCTCAGTGCTAAACACGCCCTTTGGTTTGAAACTTATTTTATAGCACTTCTCAGTGGAAGATCTAGTCCCAGGAGCAACCAGGTTAATGAAAAGGTTTATTATCTCTGCAGGTGATGGGCCAATGTATCAAAGACATTCTGCTTTCGATGCAGCTACAAGGTGGGTAGAAATGCAGCCCAGTGCTTTGGTAGGAACTAGCAGGAGAGTGTGGATCTGACAGCCTCCCTCCCTTTTTTTTCCTCTTTAAATCTCCTCTCCCTGCTGGAAGTGGCAGCCCTGCCTGGGTACAGATGGATATGGGGCTGTAAACCCAAGCTGGGGAGAGATGTGAAATGCATGCACCTTGTTGATCAGGGATGGTTTTGGTTCTTCTGGATGGAGAAAAAGGCACTGAGCTGGGATGCAGAAGATCAGGGCTGGGGCAATGGGTCCTCTGTTGGTTGTGGTATCCATCTGTCCTTGCTGAAGAAGGTACTGGAGTGACAAGGGGGAAGCTTGGGGTGCTGGGGATGTTGGGCTAGGATGGTGCCTGCCCTCTGCTGCAGGCAGTAGGTCATCAGGGTGATATGGGGTGACTTGATCTAAGCTCATATTCCCACTTATGAGCCTTCCTGGTGCCTTGGTAAGGGAGAAGCTGAGTAGGACCTGGTGCTGCAGCTGGTTTCTTGAGCCATGGAGGCTGGGAACTGGGCAGAAGCAAGCAGAGCTGTGCTTGAGCTCTACAAGGAGAAGCAGCCACATGAAGGCAGGTGGCCCTGGCAAGTTCTGTGCCACTGGAATGGGAGAAAAGCTCTCCGGTTTGCTTGGATCTGTTCTGGTTCAGGTGGGGCTTCAAGCATCAATTGATCCCGTTGACTTCAGTGTTTCTCTTCATGCCTGAAATCTCACCGTTCTCAAAAACCTTGAAAAACCAAATCCTTCTGGTTCTTTACCCCTGCTGCAGTGCCTGAAGATAGCTGCTTTTGTCCTCATATCCCTGCTGCCTAGTCACTTCTGCTGCTGCCTCTTGTTGTGATCTGAGGTGTTCATTGGGGTGAAAGAGCAGTGTCCTTTGAAATACTTAAAGCTGATGTGAGTCACAGTCTTTTGTGAAGAAGAACGAGTCACTGGATTTTGCAGCCTTGTGGCAGAACGGATATGTCAAAGTTTTAGGATGCAAGGAGGTAGGTTGATCCCTCCTGGGGGGGGAAAAAAGTAACTCCTGCACAAGATGATGAAAGAGTCTCACCATCTGTGGGGATACTTGATGCAGAAGTGGCTGGTGCTCTGAAGCCCTCCTCCCAATTTTGGTGGCTGGGCCTAATGTATGTTATGAACAAAAGCAACAGATGAATCTCAGTCTTGGGGCTGAATCTCTCATTCTTGCGGAGTCAGCAGGACTTGAACTGTTAACTTTTAAGGAAAAAGTCGCTTCAATAGGAAACCGTGTGCGATACTAGTAGTTGTAGCTAATGCCTTGGTTAGGGCTGGCTGCACAGCTGGCTTAAATGGAAATAATGTCCTTGAAGTTCAGCTGATAGCCTAGTCCCTTATGCCTTGGAGTGTATCTACTTGCACCTGAAATTCCCAACTGCTTTGGTGACAGAGTTTGACTTCTCAGCTTTGAGACCTGTGTTTATGCAAAAAAAGCTGCAAATAGAGATTTTTTTTGAACTTGTATTTGCTGAGTACGTGCAGGCTTAGCTTGACTTTCTAAGGACATATAATCATAGCCATAATCACAGTTAAATCTATTTTCAGTTGTCGCTAATTAATTCTTAGCAGTGCTTAAACCTTGTGATTTAAACTGATAAAAAAAGAAGAGCACTTCTTTCACCAGCCTTACACACTTGTTGTTGTAAGAGCTCTATTTTGTACTAGCAGCATTAAGAGGCTATTTCTTCCTGGGCTTGTGGCTCATAAAACAACTCACGGCTGTGAATAAACCTTAATGGATTACTGCATGCATAACTTGCCAGCTGTGGGTATCTGGAGCAGATACTACATATTGGACAAGAGCCCTGGCACAGGAGGTACCACAGCCCCAGGGAAATGTAGATGAGGGCATCGCGCTCTCCCAGCACCTCGTTATTTCAATAGGAAGTGTCATCAGTGTAAAAACCCCTGGGAAACACTTGGGTGTGGAACCTAAGTAGTGCTCTGCGCTCCTGCAGCTCCTCTGGCACCTGCAGCTGGGTAGGCAATGTTTAATGCCTGCTTGGTTGTGTCCTGGGAGGTGCAGGTGGGCTCCAGGCCATGCCAGGGATGATGGTGGGGTCTGTGCTCTGGTGCCTGGTTGTCTGAGCGATGGGGGAGACTTCTTTCTTCACTGTGGAAGAGTGACACAAATCCCTGTCTTGACGTGGATCTAGGAATCCCCCACTTCAATCACCTGTTCTTGAAAGAGCTGGTATGTATTTCTTTCCAGGATATTTCTGTTAAGAGCCCTCATGCTTTATTCTTGTTTTCAATACCTCTTCTTAAGACCTTGAGTAAAGCAGTTTCCCCTGTGCTGAGTTTGAGACGGGAGCAGGAGCTGCTGTTTCAAGGCATGGAAGCGCTCAGGGTCTACAACTGTATCCCTGCTGATGGACACCTGTAGCTCCTGGGGACCAGGGGCTGCTGCTCGTCCCCTTCTCTCATGGCATTTGCTAGGGAAATTTTTCTCTTGGCTAAACCCCGTTTTGCCAGCAGAGGCCGTCATGCCCATACGCTTGAAGGCAGCGAGCTCCCACTGAAGCCTGTGGACATATTAAAGCCTTTCCAGCCTGTCTCTGAGATGGATTGGACTCTGTACCCCCGTATCCCCAACCGCCTCTCGCTAAGCTGATGGGATTGCAATGCAGATGCAGATTCTTCTTACGTGAGTTAAAAAAAATAAAGCAAGTAATGAGCAGTCAACTGGGGCTGGAAGAAGAAGCAAAGCGCTTAGTAGGCACCGTGAGGTCTGATTAAATTTGTAATGACTGGTGCGGCAGCACCAGCAAGTGGCTCCCCCAGCACCTCCCCTGCCCAGCCTGGTGTGATCTTGTGCATTACTCACATAAATGGGAGAGAAATGAGACGGCTCCATCAAAGGAATCCTCTGGTATTTATTTCTGTGGCATTAAATACATTCATTTTCTGAAGGAGATGGACTATGTGTGTGTATATATATGGTGTGCTGGGATGCAGGGAGTGTTTTCAAGGAACTATACTTGGCAGTAGGGCAGGATCTACCCCCATCTCTGGATAGGCACAGAAAAAGAAATGAAACCCTGTGGTACTGAAGCTGAGGCTGTGCCCCTGGGGCTGGCGGGAGCCCTGGGCAGAGCGCCGCGTGCTTCAAAGCCCCATGAAGCTCCATGACCTGTAGTGATTCAGCTGGTGTCCAAGGATGCCTTTTTTTACTGAATTAAACCCCAACCTGAACCCCACAGGAGCAGTACAGGAGGCGGACTCGAACAGTTGGTCCATAAAACTTCTGGAAAACTGCTTTGCCTATATTTGATCTATGTCTTGCTGTCTGTCCTTCACAGCAGCTTTCTTTACTCTCATCTTCGTGGGGAGTGTTGGTCACCAAAAGAGCATCAAAACACCAACCATGCATTTGGGCACCAGCTTTTTCTTTAAATTACACCCAGACTGTGCAAACAATGGGGATTACAGTTTTCTTTAGCCATAAACGCAGAGCAGCACGTATTGAAAAATAACCTCTCCTGAAACCAGGGGCTTCACTGCATCTGCCTTGGGAAGGAGATCAGAATGAATGCTTCTTTGGGATGTGTCAGCTGTGCTGCACGGCATCTGGATTTTATGGTAACAGGTCAAAGTGGGAATCGCATAGAAGAGCATGAACTAGAGAAAAGGTGTGTTCCTGCCTTGCCTAATATTTACCCGATAATTATTAATAATATTAATATCATTACCTAATAATGGGATAATTCCAGGTTAAGCATAATGGTATAATTCCAGGTTACGCACTGAACAGGTTTTGGCATCCTGGGAAAAAAGGCTTACGGGTGAGTTAGGACCTCAAAAAGCCAAATTCTGACCTTTTGTACTCCACCAAATTTGTTATAATTAAAGATTATGAAATATAATTTCAGGGCTCTCCGGCAGGTTCTGGCCTGGGTCTTTTTTGGAGGGAGGATTTGGTGGAATCTCTTGCTGAATGCAGGGTAAGAATATAAGCCCGTATAAATACTGTTGACAGTTTTAACTAATGGTTCTCACCAATAGCTTGGTTGCTTTCCCGGTAGTTCTTTATGCACCAATAAACCCCATTGTTCTTCTCCCAGCTGTTATTCACAGAAAGAACAAAAGCGAGCTGGAGCGTTCTGGGCACATTTCTTTTTAATTAAAACAACAGACAAAGGGAGCGTATGGAGCAAAGTTTGAATGAGACTTGCTAAATATCTCTTCTCCTTCATCGTTTTAGCCCGTTTGATAGGGGTGACTTATTTCTGGCTTGTACCTGAGGTCCTGCTCCGCTGCACCAGGAGAAAGCGAAGCGAGAGGCTAGAGGTAGCTCAGAGGGGTGGTTCTCACCGGGGCAGCTACCGCGGTGTCCCACAGGTGCTTTCTTCCTGACACGAGTCCTTAACTGGGGTATTTCTGCAAAAGTACCTGGGGTTGATGCACGGCCTCAGCCCTCGTTAGGGCTCCGTCAGCCTGAGGCGGCTCCCAGAGCTGCCCTGAGCATCCTAATACTGAACGTCCCAGCGCGGGTGACTTCTTCAGGGCTGGGGGTAAGCAGGTATTGGGAAAGCTATTTTAGGGCCAGAAGGGACAAATCTCGCACCTGGATTACTCCTCCTGAGTAATCACAACGCTGCCTTTTGGCCTTAGATGTTGATGCTGTCGGTATTCTGCTGCGTAGAGCTGGAGCCTTTCGGAGCAGCAGCGCTTGGGGAACTCTGTTCGATGAAGTGTTTACCTTGTGACAGTGTAACAAGGATACGAACTTTGCTTTTCTGAGAGATCCTCTGGTTTTTCTTGTTCTGAAGGTGTGTTTTGTTCTGCTCAGTGGGATATTTTTTTTCTTTTGTGGCAAGGGTTGGATTTTCTGCAGCCATAACCTAAATCCAGTTCCCAGCTTTAAGCCGAAATGTTTATGCCTGTGATTTCTACTGTGGGCTAACGGCTGTCCCAGAGAGGGGAGGAGTAACAGCTAGGAGTATAGTGCACTGCAAAGAATCTGGCTGAGAAAATGTGCTGCATCATCAAATATCTCTGCAGGATTCCCGAGCTCCTCGGGACTGGCAGCATCCTCATGCCTGGACCGGTTCCCTTCAGAGCCGCGTGCCCTTGGTGCCTGCTGAGCCGACCGTCTAGTGATCGCTCTCTGAAATGCCACGCAGAGGTGCACTATGTGCCTTTCTGTGTTCTGCTTTCCAGAAAATGAAGCACTGAAAGTGAACAGGGGATTTCGGGCAGGGTGCAGGTCCTGTGGTGCTGATGTCCCAGGAGTTTGGCAAGAGAGAGCTGTATCATAAGGAAGGACAGTGATTTTTTTTTTAATTTTTTTTTTTTTCGTGGTTTTAAGACCTTGGAAAAGCCATTCTTGTGTTTCATCCCAAACCTGTGCTTTAACCTACTTGGAAGCTGTCCCTGAATAATTCACTTTGATGCTTAATAGAAAGATTTCCATTCAGCATCAGAGGCCATAAAAAATTCAGTGGTTTTGTGAAATTGTTATTCACATAAAATGGCTGGAGACTGATGCCAAACACCTGCGAAGGAGGATGGGACCGACCCTCACCAGCCTTGGATCCTCTGGGCCTGGTTCTCCCCATCCGCTCCTGGCCAGGGCAATGCCGCTGCTGTCCTGCTCAGGCTGCCCAGCCTGCCTTCGGAACATTTGTTCCTTGTGTTCCTGACAACCCACCACTGATGCCACCCGCCCTTCCAAGCTGGCTGCTGGAAACCCCCAGATTTATCTAGGAGGAGTTTGAAATCATGTGAAATAACGACTTAGCATGGCTGAACCCTCGGATGTACCACACAATCACAGAATCCCAGCATGGAAGGGGTTGGAAGGGACCTCTGTGGGTCACCCAGTCCAAACCCCTGCTGAAGCAGGGTCACCCAGAGCAGGCTGCACAGGACCGTGTCCAGGCGGGTCTTGAATGTCTCCAGAGAAGGAGACTCTACGGTATCATTAACTTGGTCAGTATGCCATCAAGCAAATCGCACTTAATTCATCATTTGAGGAAGCTGTGGGCTGAGTTATCCCACAGGCAGGGAGGATGGTAACAAGAAGCTCTGTATCATCATCCCACAGTCCTGCCATAAATTCAGCTCTCTCTTCTTCCATTAGTGTGATTTAGTGCCAGGCTGACTGTCCTGCTTCGTTGACGTACGCTTGAGCTACACCAAAGAAATTCAGCATGGGTCTTTGTATCACAATTTTTAGTTAAACTTCATTTTACATTAAAAAATCCATAACAGCATCACTGCATAAGAAGAAATAATTTTTTTTTCTTTTCTCTTTCCTTTCGCAGTCAGACTTTAATCATCTGCTTCTGACTGCAGCTGAGACTGACCCGATCTCATGGTGTTTCTCCTGCTTTTATCTGCCACGAGAGCTTGCAGAGCCTCAGCAGGGCTGAAAGCCAACTTACTCCTACCCCATCATGCAGCTTGGACCACAGCTGTGCTGGTGGCTCAGGGGGGATAAAGGACCGTTGCTGCCTTCCTATCTCCTGCTGACATATCTGCCTCTGGGCATGAGAGCGAAACCCCTGTTGCATGTACTAGATGTTACCTGAGGCACATGCTGATATCCCTGGGCACAGGCTGGGTGCTGAGCATGCTTCATGCTGTAATGTCCTTCCAACAGTGATGTTACCTCATTTTTTTTTTCTCCTGTCCTCCACCTATCTCACATCAACATTTGCCTGTGAGAGCTGTCTGATGAGTGTATTTGTGCTTGTGCTCAGTTATTAATCTAAGATTTATTTCTCTTTGTTTGGCCAAGATGGGCTGTTGTAAGGCCACCTTGTGTGAAGTGTATTCAGTGTCTTCTGACTGTTGTATCTGTTTACTGAGCTTCGATTTTTTTCATTTGGTTGGAGGTGCAGTACAGTAACTGGGTGACAGAGGAGCTGGATACAGTAGTGCATTGCTGATGCTATGAAGGTCTCCAGACAGAGATCCTGGAGGTGTCTTTTTTTTTTTTTGTTTGTTTCTTTCTGGTCACTGGCCTGGCTGGTCAAAAAAACAGAAGTCCATGTAAAGTTGAGACCTTTGTAATCAGTAAGGTGATCCTGACACCATGAATAATGGAGAAGAAATGCAGACCAGTGCGATATGGTTGCTTGGTGGGTCTCCTTTTTCAGCTGCCCATCTGTCTTATAACCACACGACTTGATAGCACTTAGTAATTTTTCATGAGGCTTCTGAATCTGCTACATGTTATGAGGAGGAGAAATGCCTCCATTTTATCCTGTCCAGAGCTGGCATGTGAAGGACAAGAAGTGACTTGACCATATGCCCTCATCTGACCAATTTTCCAGGGAGCTATGACCTTGATTGGCAAGTCCTGATACCATAGACCCAGACTGTCAACTGACCCTGAGCAGCAGTTGAGGTGGCACTGAAAAAAGGAGGAAGTTCTCAGCATAGACCAATGAATAAATAATAATAATGAAAAGGAGAGAACCCAAAGACTAGGAGAGACGGAAGAGAGAGGAGGGTGCCTCAGTCAAGGAGGTAAAGGAAGGCAGGAAGCACCAGAAGGAGGTGAGCTATCGGCACCAGTGGGTTGTGAAGGACAAGGGACTCCAGGACACACCTGTGCTGAGCCAGGGAGGAGGAAGGACACAGTGGAACGAGGGCAGCCAGCCCTGGGCAAGGAAAGGCTGGTGAAGCAGCCAGCGTAGGTGGCAGACATCAAGTTAATGCAATCATAGAGCATTACTTAAAAGTGTAGGGGTGAAAAACAATGACATGAAAGAAAAGACCAAAAAGAACAATGTAGAAGAGGAGGAGGAAGAGGAAGAGGAGGTAGTGGAAGAAGTAGTTGAGGAGGTAGTGGAAGAAGGTGGGGAAGATGAAAGCCAGGAGAAAAAAAGCAAAAAGAAATCAAAGTCTGAGGACTCAGAGATTGATGGGGAAGTGAAGAAAAAGAAAAAGAAAAAAACCAAGCAAAGAGAATATAGCAGTGAGGATGAGGATGACTATGAAAGCAGGAAGAAAAAGAAGAAAAAAGGCAAAAAAGGCAAAGAAAAGAAGAAGAAGAAGAAAGGTGACAAGTCCAAGAAAGGAAAGACAGATGAAAATTTTTTGGAGATGTATGAACAGGAGCTTCGGGACTACCATTCGGACTCCTCCAATGCAACAGAAGATGAGTACAACAAAAAAAAAGGTCAGCTCCATCGTTTCTAATCTCCCCTCTTGAGCAGGCAGTTACGCTGTTGGCCCTGCGGATGCCCATCTTGGGATCCTTCCTGGGGGTGCAGGTACTGGTCATTCCTAAGTGGGGAATATTTCTAATTAAATAAGAATTTTTACTATGTGAGGTGGCACTGTCTGCATTAGCTGTTCAGTTTATGAAGTTGCTTTGTCGTGTGCTTGGTAATGCTGTAATTGCATTCTCCTAATTAATATTTTCGTTGTGGTGCCGTTCAGAAGCTGCCATCAGCAGACTCCCCTTGCATAAGCAAGATAAGTAACAAAGATGCACAGTCCTGTTCAAGCACATGCGGCAGGAGCGTGCCTGGCACGCTCCTGCCGCATGTGCTTGAACAGATGAGCAGGCAGTGGACCCTTTGGGTTGATGTAGAAGCAGGAGGTCTAGCACTCCATCTCTCTGGCTGTTGTAAGTAATCAAATAGGTTGGGGAAATACTGCTAGTCGTCTCTAAACCTTCATACCATGTCAGTAAAATGAATAGTCCACTTGTTTCATAAGCACAGGGTGCTTTGGTTCAACGCCTGGTGAGCTGTGACTTAAGGTTTAGACGATGCACCCCACTTCATTAGAAGAGCGTGGTCTGGAGAAGTATTGCAGCCATCAGCCTGGCAAAATCTAGGCAGCTCGTGGAAAAAGTCTGCAATTTAGCATTATATTTGCTGGGTGGCAGCCAGTAATCCGCCCCTCCCCAGCCAACCTGCCACGCAGCGGCAGAGAGGCGAGGAAACTGCAAGGCAAACAGCAAAGACCCACGGTGCAGCTCCATGGTTAAAAGAAAAAGCCCTTAATAGGTAGAATGATGTTGCCAAGCACAGCAAGGTTGTCTCCTTATCAGAGATAAGGTAGATAAAGGCAGGGAGGCAGCAAGGAGGTAACTGGCTGCTGAGGGGTGACTCTGGCCACCCATTACGTGTGCAGCTGGATCTTGATGTGACTGGGGCGAGACACTTCGCCTCTCAGCGCTGTAGTTTCCCCATCAGTTAATTAGAGCAATAAAGCGTCTTGTGTGCCGCAATTTGGACAACCGAGCACGTCTATGGAATCTTGTGAAGCATCTCACACTTGTGGTTATAGGTTAACTATAACTGCTGCCTTCTGTAATGGTGCCATAGGGCTCTACTGGGAAAAGAGAAATGGTTCAACCGCTCTGAGGCAGGAGAAGCAAGGCCCTCCCGTATACACCGTATTTAGGCCATGCACGTACCCCATTTCATTTGTGATGGCTCAAATCACAAATGAGATTATGATTATCATCACAATGAGATGCGGTGGGAAGACATCACATCTCACGTGAGGGAGAGAGGTTGTGTCCCCTAATACCACAATCTTTTTATAGTAGAGGAATAACTGCTGCACTTTTAAAGAAGGATCTTCCAGCAAATGTCTGTAATAATCTCTTTATGGCGTTCTGTGGTGTTTGTCAATAGTTCTTGCAGGGAAGGTAATGGCTTGTGGCAGAAACACTGGGGAATGAATTAAGCAGGCCCTTGTTTCTTATAGTCTGTGTCAGAAATTCAAAAATCTTGGTCCAAAACTTGCAACACTTACTGTCACGACAGCCCCAGGACCTCCAAGAAACTTGTCAAGTGGCCAGAACTCCCAAGGGCGAACCACTGGTTGCTCCCCTGGATCAGAGACTCTCCTTGAGCCTTTGGCTCAGTATTTTGCACTTTCATTTTCCAGAGATTTACAGAAGTGTGTGCACACATAAGTGAGGGAATAAACAGAGTGCAAGGGAGAGGAGGAGTATTTTGGGACATACACAATCAAAAAGAGCCACGGAGCTTTTCCACCAGTGAAAACCTGCTACTGGGACCTTGTGCACCAAAAAAGCAAAAGTTCAGGAGCAAGCTCTAACTGCCCTATCCTCTCGCTAGAGTTTCAGCTATTCCCTATGCCATCTGCTGTGCTGCTGCTCTTCATACTCTGACTCAAAACAGCAGGTTTCTTGTGTTTTGTGACTTGGTCCTGGAGGCCACTGGTGCTTTTCTTCCAAAGGACCGTTGAGTGAAGGGACAGTTGTTGGTCAGGCTTTTGAGAAACGTGTACCTCTGCAAAATACCTCCCAGAAGCTTGGGGAAGTCAGCTGCCTTTGGTACAGGTGAATATTCAGTAGATACACATTTCAGGCCACAAGCTGTGATTCTTTTTGCTGTAATAAGAAGACAGAGGTGTAAATGTTTTATAAGCAGGGAACTGAAGGTGCCTGTGTCATTTGATGTCCTCTTTATCTTACTGTATTAACAAACAGGAGAAGGGATCCCCCCATCATGTTCGATCGATGACTGAAGAACAAGGCAAATACGGCTCCTGGGGACAGGAAAATAAAAGAGATGGAGTGACAGGGTGTTAGTGTATCTGAGAAAATTATAGCAGAGATGACAGGTGTGTTTAACTAAATTGCAGCTGTTGTCCATTCCTGTGAGCATGGTGTTAATGAGAGTTATTTATTAATAAGTATTTGAAAAGTTACTTCTATGGTACATTACAGAAGGCTCCAGGGAGACCTTACTGTGGCCTTTCAATACTTGAAGGGGACTTAGAAGAAAGATGGGGACAGACTTTTTACCAAGGCCTGCAGTGGCATGGCAAAGGGCAATGGTTTTAAAATGAAAGACAGTGGGTTTAGACTGGACATAAGGAAGAGAAGTTTTACAATGAGAGTGGTGAGGCCCTGGCAGATCTTTCCTGGAGAAGCTGTGGCTGCCCCCTCCCCAGCAGTGTTCAAGGCCAGGTTGGATGGGGGTTTGAGAAACCTGGGCTGGTGGAAGATGTCCCTGCTCATAGCAGGGGGGTTGGTGTAGGTGACCTTTAAGGTCCCTTCCAACCCAAATGATTCTGTGATTCTACAATCTTGAATTGCCAATAAAAGTGCAAACAGCGCACACTGTATAATGTAAACTTTATCGGTGGAATCAGCAGATTTAAAGTGCAGTAGGCATCCTGAGGCTGTTCATATAGCACCCTGGCTGCCGAAACCATCATTAAAGCTTCTATAGGTACCAGCTACCTGAGGCTCAGCATGAATGTCTGAGACTTGAACCCAACCCTTTGCAGGAACTTCACCTATTTCTTTCTCTGTACCATTCTCTTGATATCTCTAATCTTGTCTGTGACAGGGAATAGGGAGACTGGCATGGTTATTTATCCTTCTGCTCAGGTGTGAGGTCAGAGAACCATGAAGTAAGGCACCAAGTGTCACTTACCTGTATTCTGGGTCAATTCTGCCAAAGCCATGGATATCTCTGAGTAGGCAGGAAGAAAGAAGAGGTTTTCTTCTCCAAACTGGCTTCTGTGCCATCAACTGAGACTTCCCTCTGGCTGAGATGGTAGATGCTGGTGACTGCAGCCCCAAGACATCCATGAACTCTGGCAGATGGTGGAAAGCTCAGCCCTGGCTTTGGAGTTGTTTCCCTCTTGTACTGTGTCACAGTAAAAAACTGCTGGCTTCCCTCTTTCCACAGCTGTAGCTCACTCAGAGACATATCTCATTTCAGAGGAAAACAATCTTTTTGGGGTCCTATTAATGATCAAAGCATTTTTTTTTTCTCTTCTCTTCTCCCCTCTTTTTTTCCTGCTGAGTTTCAAATTTGAATATTAAGAAGTGGGTATCTTTCTTTTCAAGAACAGCAAATACTCTACTGGATTTTCCTTGTCTCTTGGAAATTTTACTGTAGCATGTAGTCAGACCTGCTGCACTATGCTTGCTTGGTCACCATCTCCAGGGCCAGGGTTCTCAGGACTATTTCACAGAGGTTGCAGGAGAAGGCACTTCCATCCATGAAGTCTCTTAAATGGCAGATCTGCATGACAATAAACAGCCAGGAAAGGTTAGGTGACTCATGGTGATAAAGACACTGTAGAGGTCCATGAGAAACCTACACTGCCATGCAAGGCAGCGAAGCTTGGGTTAGCTCCCAGGAGGTGCAGTACTTGGAGGCTGCAGCCATCTCTTCCAGGGGCAGATGCTGAGCTCCTTGTGTGCGACACTGCTGATTTGTCCATCTCACACAAAGGGTGAAGCTGGGCTTCAGCGATCTTGGCAGTGCTGATAATAAATATAAAATGAAGAAAACTACTGAAGAAATGCATGTTTTTGTTAATGCATGGTCTCAAGCCGTGATGGGAGGGAAATGGCCACTGATTTGTAAATAGATAAGCAAGCCACTCATCATTTTTTATGTGCACCATCCGTTTTATTGTGTGACGTATGCCACTTCATGTTCCCTTAGCAGCTGCAGCAAGGGGTTACACAGAAAAAGCATTCAGGACACACCGAGTTTATTGCTAATTTCTGTTTAACGTGATTTAGCAGAGGAAGGGAAGAGGAGAGCAAGCACTGTGTGGTCGCCAGCTCTCTCCCTGTGCTACACACAGAACTGGAGAGATGTATCACATACTTTTGTGATAGATGATCATCAATAGTAAAATCACCTTATCTGTGCCCTGTACCCACTGATCTTCCCAAACTGAGGCTTTGATTAATATTCCAAATTGGAAGGAACAAGGACTCCTCTTTGGAAGACAGATTTTCTTTTTCCTTTCTCCTTACTGCTGAGATGAGCTTTGGTTGTAGGCATAAAACATTCAGAAAAGAGTTTTGTACCAGAGGCAATTTTATGTCTTATGGTCCAGTGGGACATGCAAAGCATGCTACTGAGAGAATGTGGTGCTGCACATCCCTTGGAGATGTGGTGGATCTTACCTGCTGGCATCTCGGCATTTTCCGTTGTTACGGATGTTCCCATGAAATATGAATTTTGAAAAATTTCGATTACTTTCAGTGTTTGTTAGATGAGTGTACCGAAGAACTATCAGTTTGTGAGGCAGAACAAGCCAACACTAAACTACTTGCGATATTAAGGTGTTGATTATGTTGCAGGAGCATTTGCTAATCTTTTTATGTAGGCACTGAACAATCTTTGGGCCTGACTACAAGAGAACCCCCACTACACACCGGTGTAGTCCCACTAGAAAGTTAAAGTTGCCTGGAGGTGTCGTGCTGAAACGGGGTCTTACAAACTGGAAATGAGTATTTAAAATGCTGTGGATGGGGTTTTGCAAGGAATCACAGCGGCTCTTCATCTTTGACCTCTGTGGTCGGTTACTGACCTGCAGCAGGGCTGCTGCTAGTCATTGGTATGGAAAATCGGTATTGTAATGCAGGTGAATGCAAATAAACTTCCCGGAGCAAGCTCTCGCTGGGATCTGGAGGTTTAGGCCCTTGCAGAGGTCTCCTCTCGCTTGCAGATGTGTGCTGAGAGCGTGCAGGTATGGGCCCGGGGTCAGCGAGCACTTGCATACCCCCCGCCTCTCCCTGGGCAGGATCCAGCAGCCCCAAGCATACGCAGAAGCCATCCTTGTTACACACACACGATCTGTTTGGGATGGCTCAGCCCAGCTGGCAGCACCAAAAACAGCATCGAGGAATAGCTGTAGGTGCCTGGCTGCCAAACGCACGGTGTAGCTGATGTGTCGGGTGTAAGACCCACGCTCGTGAGGGCTGCAGCTTTCCAGTGCTGCCGCTCTCCTCATACCCAAAATACTGAAATCTGAACGGGATGGCAAGTTCAGTTTTATATCCTTATTTTTCTGTGGTTACCTTTTAGACTGAATGTTTGGCTTTTGGACTTTAACAGAAAATGTTCTATGATTGTATGATTCTAAATGAGGGTGGTGAAACATTGGAACGGGTTGCCTGGAGAGGTAGTGGAGGCCCCATCCCTGGAAACATTCAAGACCAGGTTGGACAGGGCTCTGACAACCTGATCTAGTTAGTGGTGTCCCTGCTCGCTGCAGGGGGGTCGGACTAGATGACCTCTAGGGGTCCCTTCCAGCCCAAAACTTTCTATGATTCTAAATATCTGAGAGTTCTTGAAGAGAAACTGGACAAAGTTTCACTGAGAAGCAGATGTTAAGTTCAGATCAAGATATTAAATTCTTGATATATTCCCCCAACACAGGAGCCCCATCAGCATGGATTTAATGAACTGTAGCATCCAAGGTGTAGGGCAAGGTGTCCTTGCTGAGGAAGGTGAGCTTTAGAACGTCAGGACTAGAACTTGATCACTTTGGAATAGTTTAAGAAGATCTGAGAGGTTTTTTTCTTGCTTTCCTGTTTTTGTTTTTTTTTGTTTTTTTTTTTTTTTTTTAAACCCTTAAGAAACTAAGGAAGATTCCTGTGTGTTTGGAAAATCCAAGATTTGCCTGGGTAGATCTTTCATTCTCTGCCAAAAGAAAACTGAGGAGCTGCTGTTGCTCACAGCTATAACAGTTCCCTCCGCCGTCGCATCAAATTCCCAGTTTCAGCACTGCAGTGGTATTTTAAGGATCATGAGTTTTGTTCTCATTCATACTTTGTTAAATACATGTCTTCCAGGCTCTCTGTGAAGCTGTTGATCACTATGACCCTGGGTATTTGGACAGCTATCTGAACACTCTGCCATTAAGACAGCGGAATTGCCTCCATTCAGATGGAAAGTCTGGGCAGAAAATTGTACAGAGCTATAAGGGACCAAACACAGACAAGGGAACCAGGGCAAGTCAGATTTTTGTTTCAACTGGAGTCAATCCCCTGCACGGCCTCAGGTGAGGTGGTTTATCTGTGCCAGCCCCAGGAAAGCAGAGACTTGCAGTGGGGTTGGTGTTCAGAGCATCTGACTCCTGCCAGCATGCTATGATTTACTGGGGTTTTCTGTGTCAGCTGTTCAGGATGCGACCAGGACGCAAATTCCAGGTTCACAACAAAATTTTTATCTGGTTAAGGCCTCCTTTTGGCTGACTATTTCTGCTCCAACTAAAATGTTTTTATTCTCAGCGCCTTGTGGGTGCCAGTGTTTCCCCAGACATTGTCAGAGGAGTTTTTTCTTCTGCCTTTGGTTTTCCTTCCTTGCTGGACACTGCTGTGCAACACAATGTCACAAATACCTGAGTGGCAACAGTTAAAAACAGCCTGTAAATAATAATTGTGGCTTTTGTTGATGCATTTATATGCATTGCAAGACTCACTGGACACATCTCACAAAGCAGTTTTTCATCATTGCTGTAATCAGATGTGGCTGTTAGAAGCCCTTGGTCTTTATGGCACTTCACCCCCTGATGTTAGGATCCACTAACGTCAGTTTGGTGTTCTCCATTTTATAGACACCTGTACAATGGTAGTATCTCTGTCACTCTTTCTCTGTGAGCTGCAAGTGTTAACCAGGAGAGATTTGCAAAGAAGGAAGAGGCAGGAGGTGGGAAGGTCATAGTGTGTGTCCATTCATATTTGTTTTTTTTATGAAAAAAACTTTTCTAAGTTGCTAGTTGGATAGTAGCAGCTGTCTGTCATGAATGATTAAGTCAGAGTAATGATTAATTCATAATGACATCTAACAAGGTGCGTGTAGACGTAGGTGACAAACATAACTTGTACTTATAACAAGTTTCTGACAGGTATCAGTCCCTGCTTATGCCATGTGTTGACCTGAAACACAGCTGGAAACTGGGTTGCAGGAGCAAAAGGTGCTGGTTCCTCAGCTGAGAGCAGCCAAGGGCGCAGCATCGCCCTCCGGCTTGCAGATAGTGTGCCTGCTGTGGGGCAACAGTCCTGGCTCACGGCACCATCCAGTCCTTGCCTGCTGGTGGATTTGCAGATGTTGACTTGATGGCTTTGCCAGTTGTTGAGTCCTGAACAGGATCCTGTTGGATTCACTCCCTCAGGCAGAGCGATTTTGGAACATGTTGTTGTCAGTGTGTTCTACTCTGCAAAAACCTCTCGGCCGTTCCCCAGAAATAAACTGGGAGAAATGCCTTGCTCTTGTCAGGGAACATCCACCATCCAACACCCGCAGTGCCTCCAGACCAAGGATGCTGGGGGTTCAGCAAAAAAAAAAGATCTTTTGTGAAATTTCTCCTCCCGCTACCTGGTTACTGGAGGTCAGAGCTGGCAGCAAAGGAATGCATCTCTCCTTGGTCTTGGTTGTCCTGCTGCCTAGACAACTAGAAGAAAGTTGGACTCTTCTTTGAATCTTGTCCTAGGGTGATGTGATAACTGGCAGAGAATTATTTCCAGTTGTGTTCTACAGACACATTGCTTTACCACAGACTTTGCTCAGTTCTGCAGATAAAATCAATATCATATTTTACCCAGGCTGCATTAAATGCTTACCACTGGACAGCAATGTCTAATGTTGATGTCCACAGCTGTGATTCAGAGAGACGCTGTGTCCTGGCAGGCCCTTCTTGTCTCCAAAAGATAATGAAAGAAATGGAGCAGGTTTTTCTTGCAAATGCTTCTCTTCCCTGAGGCATAGCATTTTCCCCCAGCGTGACTTAAACTTGAATAACAAAGATGTCGATTGCAAAACTAATTCTACTTTGCTGTTCCAGAAAAGAACTGAGACATTTGGTTGTGGTGGTGCTAAGGCAAAAGCACTTTTAAGTGATAGTTGAAGCACCAGAAGAATTGAATTTGGCTTCCTACTGTGTGTGAGAATGAAATATTTGTTTTGCAATAGCTGATGAAGTAAAACAAACTCCAAACCACTACTACTCTGCCTATGGGAACAGATGGGACAGTATTCAGCTTTGGGATTTATATTTTAAGAGATAAATGATGTTTCAGAGCTCAAGATAATGCTATTTGTTTGTACTAGCGATAAGTTTGCAGGAAACTTCCCTAATTCGTGTCCGTGAAGTGTCTCAAAATGCAAGACACTGCTAGTTCTACAATTCTTTGTATAATCTGTGAATACCAAAACGTATAACAGTGTGCAACTGGTCCAAATAGTCATGGAAAAAAATCCTTCTCTTTTGCTTTGAATAATTAATTTGGCATCCATGCTGGACTCAAAAGCTGCTTTCCCTAAAGCACATAAAGAGCAAGCAATCTCTTTTAGTGTGCGAGGCCCTAATCTGCTCACAGTTTTGCCAATACGAATCCAAAGTCATTGTGCTCAAGCCAATGGAGTTAGTCAGGATTTGCCCCAGAGTGAATGAGAGAAGAAGCTAACTCAGTTTGTGTACGACAAGATTATCGCCCAGACTGTGGCTTGATAAAAACAAACAAGTGCTGATTTCAAAGGTCCATACCGTGGTGGGTTAAGGAAGGTCCTGATAAAACTATAACCATAATGAGTATTTAACTGGTGTGTTTTTGTGCATAGAGCATCATTTTGGCAAGCGTAACCTGTAGCAGTCAGCACAGACCCTTAAGAACTTCCAAGCATTTTGCATAAGTGTCAAGGGACTCTTTGGGTGTTCCAAGACAAACATACACTCAATTTCTTCAGTAGGAGCCAGCGTGATCGGTGCTTTGCATGAATCAACATTACGTGAATATTGAGAATAATCAGTGAACTCACAACTGGAAATAGTGAAGTGCAAACAACCATTACCACTGCTGAGGTAAATGCATCCTGCTAAGCAGGTGCATCTGAAGGTAGCTCTGATAGCTTCAGAGAAGTTTGTGTTGGTTTGGGTTTGTATTCAAGATGAAGACAGCGTCTCGCCGGTTTCTTCCACTGCTTTGATATAGGAGAGTTTGGCTCTTGCTCACCTTGTGCAGGCAGCCTGGAGGTATGGCTTTGCAGATGTCTTTGAGGAAGCAGGTAGCGATGAGGGAGAAGAGGTTTGCCATGGGTGTAGCGTATGGTAGGATGTGATAGATCAGCTCAGAGAGGAGTAAAAAGCAGAGATACTGGAGGGCTGCAGTGCATTTCGGGCTGCCTTCAGGACACTGGTGCTTCTGTGCACACTTGGATGCTTCGTGTCTGCAGCTACCTTGGAGCTTTCACCCCCTCTGTTTCCCTGCCCATGCTTGCAGCATGGCTCGGCTCTTGTTATTGCTTTCCCTCTTCCTTAACCAAACTCTTTGACTCCTCCCTAGCTTTGCTGTCTTATTCCATCTGCTGAATCTTTATAGTAACACAACTCTTAATTTTATTTTTTTTTTTTTTACCAAGGAACGCTCTTGCTACACAAATGTTAAGCCTTCTCATGAGCTCCAGCTCAATCCTCAATACTCACTGCATGAGAATGTGACCTGAACAGATCTGCACTCGATGCCATAATTGGTGCTAAGCAGTCCCATGTTGCTGGAGTCAGAAAAACCTGAATTTATCAGCCAAAGCACTCTTCTGCCCTAAAGATATTCCTTCCTTGTGGAGCTAAGGGAATTTTGCATGCTCTTAGCTAGAGGATTTCACTCTCCACTTGACAGTCTTTACAGCTTTGCAAAGATTTTAGCAACTATTTTGAAGTGAGTGTTTCTCTACTCCAGCCATTGAATGGATGAGTTTATAATATCAGTTCTTTCTGCAAGACAGAGAGATGGATGTAAGTTCTTCCAGTAACGCTGCAATGTATCTTGATACTGATGTTATGCTGTATCTATCTTGTGCTTGAAATTACTATTTTTGAATGCTTATTTTCAGCAAAGAAACTAGTGTCTATTATATCCTTTATTGAGCTTGTATATGCCTATGAAAAGCAGTAATAGGTTGGCAGTCCATAGCAAATCAGTTCTGTTTAGCCTGCTGAAACTTTGACTCATTTCTGAAGCCTTCACGCCAGATAGTTGAGCAGTGGAGTCAGCTGGGAATTCAATATCTACCAGATGAGAGAAGTGAACCAGATGCCACTTCACTGAGATAATATCTGTAACAAAAGAGTCTGTATCAGTGGCTGTATTAAAAGTTTCGTATTGACTCTGCCCATTGGGAGAAAAGCAAGGTTTGGAGACTGGCCTGAAAGTCAAACATTCCCATGATAACACTGTAGCTTACTGTAACTTGGCTAGGTTCTGGGCGCTCAGAATAGACTTACCTTGACCTTGGGGGAGAGAATGTTTACCAATTCAAAGCACCTAAATGTAGGTGTCTTCCTATAAGCAGTGGCCCACGCAGCAGGACAGTGTTCCAACTGGGATACAGTACTCTCCCTTTTGCTTTTGCAACCTCTGTTTGGGGCCCCTCTACCCTTAGTGTATGATGAACTAAGCAAACACTGGTAGGATAAGCATTGAGGAGCATCACAGAGGATGGGCAGGAGCATCTTAACACTGGCTTTATGACCTGACCAAGCAGCAGCTTGGGTGAAGAGGCATGGCCATTTGGGGCAACCCCTCCATGTTTGAAGGGAGGGAGATGACTAATGCCAGTATTTGACATGACATGGGAATGTCCTGGTTTGCACCTTACGTTTGACCAAGAAGGAAATAGGGGTGTGGTGGGTGCAAAGCTATCCATCCATGGAGAGGTTGAGAGACCTCTGCCAAAGTACAGCTCAATGGGTAAGACCAGAAGGAATGCATATAAGGAGTTCTTGTTCACATTAGGGAAGCTGAAAGTTATTGCAAAACTCTGAAGAAAGTTCGTATTTCAAGTGCTGATGACAAAGACAGGAAAACCAGAAACTCCTGAGGTGCACAGCTGGTAAACTATTGCAGTGTCTGTTTAGGGCTGGTCTCTCAGCTGACCCTGTGGAGATGTCAGTGGGGTCGAACCGGCCCTCTCAAACTTCACCTTGAGAGCAGATCTCTGTGAGGAGCTTAAAGGTTCCCCACTATAACTCTTACCAAAGTCAGACATCTAAAAGCAAAGCTGTTGCGTACTGACATCTCATAAACTAGTAAGGGAAGAGGGAGACTTTGTATATGCTCTTGGAAACTTCAAAGATAACCATAAAATCCCTGCAGATGCTCTCTTTATTTGCATTCAGTGATTGCTTCCATTGAGGAGGAGTCTAAACAGTAGGATACAGCCAGATTTGGACTAATATACCAAAATCTCATTCTCTTCTGAAAAAATGCTAGAATTTGTCTTTTGCTTCTGGACCAAGCAACAGCCCTGAAAGAAATCCTGAACTGATTATGTGCATCGATGTCAAAGGAGGGTGAAACAGCAACCTTTGTATTTCATTACTTTGCAAAAAAATATTGCAGTTTTGTAGTGAGTTTGTTTTTTGCCCTTCCACTTGACAATATAAACTAGATGGATTATGCTTTTCTAAGTTTGCCTTATAATAAGCATAAATTCCACATGAGGATTATGCAGATGGAGGATAAGAAAAGTGAACAAGCAAGCGGCCAAACTTATTTACACACTGCCACCGTTAAAAATGAATTGGGAGATTCTGGATAATTTGGGTAGATATTTTCCATCAGGGGAAGGGTTTTAAGGGCTGGCGTCTTTGCACCATAGGGGCAAATCTTTGGTGAGCGAGCGTTACAGCCTGTGATCCTGAGAATGTTCACAGCAGTAATGGAGGTGGATCCTCAGGAGGCAATTCAGATCTCGAGTGGTGGAGAGGGGTCTGAAAAATAAGGACTCAAAATGAGGAGAAGATTGGAAAGCCCATGAGACCGTCCAAAAAGAAAGTAAGGAACTTCGTGGGGAGGGAAGACCTAGCTTGCATGATAAAACAGATATGATACTTGAGATATTTAACTTCTGTATTTTCTTAGTCTTCCCCTTCGCAGCTGGAGCACTAAAGTAGCAAAATTGATCTTTCTATCCCCAATTCCACCCTTGGTTAGAAGTGTGACTTCCACAAGAATCCAATTTCAAGCTTTTCAGATAATTTAGCTTTATTGTCCCAAATCACGAAGTAGATGATGTTGATGCTTGGGATTTGCTAAGGTTGGACATGTTCTCTCAGAGCCAGAATATCCAATTATTCAGGAGCAAACTCCGGGGACGGTTAAGAAATGTCACTAGTCTACAGTTCTTGTCATCTTTTAATCATGGATGCTCTTCCCAGCAAAGGGGCTTGAGGTACAAAATGCTTCTCACCCCCTCCCTACCCCCCGGCCCAGCATGGTAGCCTTTTCTGCCTGCTGGGTCCTCAAGCTGCAGAGATGCTCCCAGCAATGATGACACCCATCAGCTGAATAAAAGAAATGCAAAGAAAGGAAACAATCCTGGATCCATACTGCTGAATTTTCCATGCCGTTGAAGGAAGTGTCTAAATAAGCTGCATTTACCTCCAGGTGCCATTTCCCAAAAGAGCTAGCATCAATATTAGTATGAAACTTCCTCCGCAGGAAGTCACGGGCGCTGCATCCATGACGTTGCTGGAAGCCCGTGATATCATCTACTTGCACTGCTATGGTGCTGGAGAAGGGGCGGCAGGGCTCCTTTCCTCTTCCAGGAGTGCACCGTGGCACTTGTCAAACGCGGTGACATGCTGGTGTCGCCAACCCGGCCTCCCTCGTTTGTCCCTCTGTGCAAAGTTAATTGAAATGGTGCTAACCACAGCGTATGCTTGCTAGTGACATGTGCTTCTCAGGCAAGGCTCAGCACATCTGTCCTGGTAAAAACTGCCCATCCGTGTGCCGCTTGCTCGCTGCGGTGTGTGGAGGCTGAATGTGGGGTTGTGAACCTCAAGTGCAAATTAGTACACATCCATGGCTTGTGTTTTCTTGCAACTGTGAGACTCCCATTGTGGGAATTAAAGAGTTTTGATTTATAAGGGGGGAGTACAGTGGCTTGTTGATGATGTTGTCCTGGAGACTTAATTTCCTTGTATCCCATCATCTTGTTGGTTAAGAGTTGGAAAATGGAAATAGATCAGTCTGGCTTACATCTTCCCTAAGGAAGTTAAGGTTAGATGTATAGATGAGGTGAAGCCAGCACCCAGATAGGTGCAGCAGACTGGTTCAGGAATGGGCTTCACTTGATGTAGCATGGGCAGATGTAACATGACAGACTCTGCTGCCACATATAACTTCTTAGTCCTAGCACTTTTCTAGCAGTGGAAAAAAAAAACCACAACAAAAAACAACAACAAAACCTCACTAGAAAACCTGCCCGAGCTTTTGAAAAGTCTCTGGGAACTTAGCATGTTGTGAGGACCTTTTTTTTCTCCTTTTTCATGGGGAAAAAGCCTTCAGCCACATACCTGCTGGCATGAAGCTGGGCCCAACTTGTCTTCCTTCACACCCTGAAAGCAGGAACAGGGCCAAATTTTGCCTGCCCTCTATGGGGAGAGAGAGAGGCAATGAGTCAAAGGTCCGTTTCTCAAATGAAAGCTAGCAAAGGGATGCTCAACTCTGTCATTTTGGCAACAGCTATAAGATGCTCTGGCAGTGAGAATTACTTCCATGGTACAATGGCAATATGCTTTGAGATAGCCAGACTTCAAAGGCTGTTATAAACGAGTGCAGCAATATTATAACTTCACGCTGTCAGCTGGGTGTTTGCAAAGCAGAGTGGATACAGCGCCGAAAACCATGAAGCAATTAGTGGTGAATCACTGGGGCAGGCTGGATTACGAGTCTTCCTCCTGTTAATGACTAATACGAGGATGTCGTCTGTCTCTCTGCGCTATGCCAAACATCTCCCGTTGGCATGCGTGAATGCTGAGAGGAAGAAGGTGAAATGAAAACATTGTTCATACGTATTACTCATATGCAAACTGTGGATGTCATACTTTTTTTTTTGTAAAGCAGTCTCCTCTTCCTTTGAGCCCATTAATGAAATACACCAAGCCAAAGGTTTCCCAAAATTTAGCCGAGCATAGATCAAAAGTTCGTATATTTATTATGATAATGTCCCCTTCCTGTCCTATTTACATTCATGGAAAGCTGAGGTTAGGAAAATATTGCGGTATTTTTTTCTGTCTCAGTGCAACAGAGCCACTGGAAATGAGTTGTTTCTAATCAGTTTTACATGAGTGGCCTGGGGTTTGCTCTAGCACTCTCTCTCCACGCTTTTCAGTTAAAATGGTGATTTAACTTCTTCTCTGTGATGCTTTGAGGGAAGAGTGCTAGTGGGGAAAAACACTTGATACTTAGAGTATAGTCCCAGTATGGTTCTTGCCTCTTTGGAACATATACGTGATGTAGTAAGGGAAAGATGGACACCAACAAAATTTGTAACAGTTCTGATGCATCCATGAATAAGGACATTTTTACAGCATTAGTTCTGAGAAATCACACACTTAGTCGTCAGGCTGTGCAAGAGGAAATGATGAAAGCTTAGCCTTTCCTCCAGCTTAGAGGTCTGAGCCTGAAATATCTTTATTAGCTAATGACCATCACCTGGTCTAAAGCCAAAAAGGGTCATCAGGATGCTTGGTGTGGCCATAAGCAAAGTTTTATAATTTCCTTCAATTCCTGCTGTACAGAGCCCAGACGTGTCCTTCAGAAAGGTAACCTGTTTTCAAGCCTGAAGTCTAGTTCCAACTTCACTCATCATCCTGCTTAAGAAATTTGTGTCTGACTAATTTGAATTTATCTGACTTTGCCTTCTGGCCATTGGATCTTGTGAAGCTCTTCTCCATTTGACTAAAAGGCTCTTTTTAACTTGTGTATCTCCCAAGAACATATCGATGTGCGGTAATAAAATCACCACTTAGTCTCCTGCTTGGAAAGATAAATTGATAGAGCTTTGAGACTCTAATTTAAGCATTTTCCTACCTTATTTTCCTCGTGATTTACCATTTGCTCTCTGGTAAAGTCTCTAGAACAACTGAAATGCAAGCTTTCTGGCTGTAGTGATTTCTCAGCTTTATAAAAATATATGATCAGAGAAAACAGGGAAGTGTGTGTTAACATGTGCATAAACGAAAAATGGCTCAACAACTTTAACACTTCACATAAATTCATCTGCTATATGTAATACATACACATGCATTACGGTAGGGGAGGCGATGTGTTCACAGACAAGTGCTTTCTTTTCAGCAAAATCTCTCCTAACTCAGTCCCTCTCCACCCATGTAAAATGTTTCCAGCAGTTTGTTTCATGTGGTGGTTTTCACCCGTAGTGTTGATCCTTAGCAATGATCACACCCTGTCTGAGAGATTGACTTTTCTTTTTTTGTTGTGGGTGCAGAGATCTGTCTCCGGGGTCTCTATTTCGGCTTGGGTTTAGGGATGAGAAGTCTAGAGGGACCTTGACAGGCTTGAGATGTTAACCTATGTGAACCTCATGGAGATCAACAAGGTGAACTTCAAGGTCCTGCCTGGGGGTCGGGGCAATCCCAAGCACGAATCCAGGCTGGGTGGAGAATGGATTGAGAGCAGCCCTGAGGAGGAGGACTTGGGGGTACTTGTGGATGAGAAGCTCAACATGACCTAGCAATGTGCACTGGCAGCCCAGAAGGCAAACATATCCTGGGCTGCATCCCCAACGGCGTGGGCACAGGGTGAGGGAGGGGATTCTGCCCCTCTGCCTAGCTCTGGTGAGACCCCCCCAGCAGTCCTGCATCCAGCTCTGGAGCCCTGGGCACAGGACAGAGCTGGAGCTGTTGGAGCAGGGCTGGAGGAGGCCACAGCAATGATCTGAGGGCTGGAATCCCTCTGCTGTGAGGAAAGGCTGGGAGAGCTGGAGCTGTTCAGCCTGGAGAAGAGAAGGCTGCAGGGAGACCTTTGAACAGCTGCCAGTACCTGAAGGGTCTGTGAGAGAGCTGGAGAGGGACTTGTGACAAGGGCATGGAGAGACAGGACAAGGGATAATGGCTTTAAACTGAAAGACAGAAGATTCAGACTAGACATAAGGAAGACATTCTTTATGATGAGGGTGGTGAGGCCACGGCTCAGGTTGCCCAGAGAAGCTGTGGCTGCCCCCTCCCCAGCAGTGTTCAAGGCCAGGCTGGATGGAGCTCTGAGCAACCTGGTCTGGTGGAAGATGTCCCTGTTCATGGCGGGGGGCTTGGAACTGGATGATCTTTGAGGTCCCTTCCAACTCAAACCATTCTGTGATTCTGTGATGACTTGGTTCTAAAATATGTAGGGTGAGGGATTTCTCCTGTTGTCCTGATTTTCTTGTCTCCTTCCACAGTTTACGAAGTGGTGACAGTGACAGGAGATGTCCGGGGAGCAGGAACCGACGCCAACGTCTTTGTTACTCTCTTTGGAGAGCTTGGGATTACTCCCAAGACTCATCTCACAAGCAAGTGAGTATCTGGAAGGAAATCTGTATCTTTGAGGCCTGTTCTTCAGTACGTTTTATTGCATTTTGATGAAATGTAATATTGTGTAATATGTGGAGGGAATAAATCTAAAAGGTATTCCGAGATTTCAGGCAAATCTGAATTTTTACCATTGAATATTTCTTATGAAATCCCTTGCAAACCTGCATTCCTTGCTGTAGGTGGAAATATGTGTTCAGATCCATGTTATATAAGGCTCACACTTGCAAGGTGTGGGGATACTTGCTTTTCTTAAAGCTTAAATTAGGAGCTCCCAGTTTAGGAACTGAGAATATTCATCAGTTATTGGAGTGGGCATGGTGGGCCTTGTTCACATGCCTAAATCCCACTGAGGTCTCCGTGCTAAGTCAGGTACAGAGATAAGTGTCCTTGAATGTTTCTAAAGAGTAACTCAGTGGGTTTGAAGTAATGCTGTTGATGGGTAACCACCCACACCCGGCTAGAGGAAATCTGAGACAAGCAGAAATAGAGTAATTTAAGCAGTTTCTGAATTTCGGCTGTTTCCATTTTATCTGCTGTGTGCTTGGTTGCGCATCACTGCGGTTGCGCACTGTTGTGGTGGCATTGTTCTGTTTTCCTCCAGCTGATGCCAGTGCCACTCTCTGGATGCAAGTTCTCAATTCTTACCACAATGTTGAACTTACTGGAAACCATATTTTATAATTTAAGAACCTACTATGAGGCTTTTGACTCTCTCAATAGATTTTTTTTTTTTTTTTTTTAAAGTGAGCATCAGCGCCAGCAGGTGCTCAGCTCCCATGAAAGCAAGGTGACTTATAACAAAGTCCCAGCTCTGCATATACTAATTTTCCCTTAGCCAGACACTCATACCAAGATTAAATAGAAACACCTTCTCCAAGGGGTCTAGGAGAGGCTGTGTGTCTCTGTTTTTCGATGTTCTTATTGTTCTGGTTTTCTTGAAAATGTGCTTCAAAATTATTAATCCTGTGCTAATGTCACAAGGTAACTTCACATTTTCTCCATTTCTACAGCACCGACAAGAGGTACCTGCAACTATTTTAAATTTTACCCTCAAAAGAGCTTCTCTTCCCAGTGAAGCAACTCAAACATGAGAGTCTGTAAAGAAAATGATATGGGAATGGTAAAGAAAATACATGAAATTTCAGCCCTGTTTGCCATATTTGAAATTCAGAAATCAGAGCTAAGCAATGGAGTTTTATTATCCCAGCTTCCTGAGAAACACCAGGGAGAACCCACTGATTGTATATTGTATATCTATACAAAATGCCTTGTCTCTGTTCTGTGATTTTCATTCAGACGTCTCACTGAATTTATAAAGTGGAATACCATTTCTCTTGATTTAACAGAGAAGGAAACTGAGGCAAAGAGGCAAAAGACGGCATGGTCCCATAGCAGGTCAGTGGCAAAGCTGGAAGCAGCAGCAGTAGCTCTTCTGGGGGAAGAGCTGCTAGCACCAAACCAGCCTTGTGGTATTTGGCAAAGCCATCAAGGCAGCATCTGCTTTCCAGGGATTTTTCTTGTGGTCAGCATTTAATTGTTAAAGTGCTCTTCTGCACATGGCTATTGAAAGAATACAAATACCACTTGCCCCCTCAACCCAACCAAAAAACCCTTTATGTCCTTTAGGGGAGAAGTCAGGAGACCCCTATAACAGATTTCTTAATCAGCTGTGACCTTAAAAGAGCTACCGGTTGTAGAAGTCATCTTTGCTGGCACACTGGTGAATGCCTGCTCTTCCCTTCTGTATTCACCGCTTTTTTTGTGTGAAAGAAAGAAAGAAGGGACACTCGGGGATGATTTTAGGTTGCAGCAGCAGCAGTCTGAGCTTGTTCAGACCTGGGTTAGCATTTTGGGTTTGGTCCGTGCTGCCGCAGAGAGCAGATGGCTGAGGTGTTGGTAAGCAAGGATGAAAGGCATGGGAAGCCAACCTGCTGCAATTCAAGGTTCTTAAATCTGGTCCCTTAGGAGATGACCGCTAGAACTGCAACTACAGCTTTCCTGTGGGGGTTTCCCAAACATCAGCAAAATTTCTGCATCTCTAAGCAAAGCCTGGTGCCTTACAGTGCTTCATCGAGGAACAGCAAGATAAAAGCTAGCCCGAGTGTAGAACTGTCTGCAGATCTTCTTAATTGATAGTCTTATCTCCTACATATGAAGCCAGCCATGAAATAGCCAGTTTGCCCCCAAATTTATTTATGCAGCTTTGTGAATATGGCAAAAGGATGGAATCTCATGCATCTTTCAACTAAATGTTTACACGAGTTCATTTATGACTGCAAATGCATGACATTTTATAGGTGTTTACATTTCCTAGTGTATGGCAGAAAGCTAAAATATCATGCGTTGCCTAAAGATGGTACTATCATTTCAGCTTCTGGTTAGAATAGGTTTTTCCTATTTCTTTTGTGATTGTGTGCTGGTAGTGAAATACATGACATTTCAGAAGTTTTTGTCACGTGCAGTAAAGGGAAGACATGGCAAGCTGATGAAATGTCATGTGTTTTTAACATTGGCCAACAATAAGATAACTGTGAAAAACAGACACAAATCTTCATCGTGACTTGTCAGGGGGAACATCAGTTCTGTAAGTGGCAGCACCCAAATTCTGTCCCAAAAGACGCACTTATTTAGGGCAGGAGGTTTAGCCAAGTGTTGTTTGGATCTGTGAGGGACTGGAATAAATCCTCTTTTGCAGTTGCTGTCTGCCCTTTTGGGGGGATGGTAACACCTCCCCGTTGGTGCTGGGGGTGGTAGATGGGTGCCGGCAAAGCACTGATCAACCCCAGCAAAATCCTGCTTAAAAACCCAGGTCACGAAACTCTCCAGATCCTCACTTGCCATCCTGCACCTGCTACAGCTCAGCCAGAAGGTAAAAGCACTACCAAAACCAAATTAGTTTCCACAGGGTCTGTCACGGACTCATGGGTGGACACCAAGGCATTGCTTGGTGGTTTTTTGGCAGTCACTGAGGCCATTCCTACAGGCACGAGCTGCTTCTCCATGGTCCAGTGTCCACCAAACAGTGCTGATCCTCCATAACGTTTCATTTCTCCTTCCTCATGTGCCTTCCCCCACGCTGGGGGCTGAGGGCTGAGTGCAAATCTCAGCCAGGAATGCTGCTGCCTGCTCATGCAGCATCTGGCTTACCTGGTCCAACTTGTGACAACTGCAGTAAATACTCACGGGAAGATTTTTCCTTTTTTATTAAAAGAAGAAAAGACAGAAAAGGTGTAGCAATTGAATACCTTTAATTGGCAGTCCCTTCTACCTGGTCTTGGGTTGCTATACAGAGCTTTTCCTGCTCCGAATGCCAGCAAATATAGGTGAATTGTAGAGTACCTACGTGGTGGTCTTCAGAGGACATTATTGTCTGTAACTCTGCTACAGCTAAGCCATACAAAGCTGCAGAATATCTGATTTTATTGTTTAACTGCTCTGGAATAAATAAACAAATACAGGGAGGAAAGATTATTTACTCTGAATAGTTAATACAAGAAGTTAGGAAGTGTTTAGGAAGTTGGTCTAGAAGGGACTGTTCAGGCTAAGAAGCAAACGAACCCCAAGTGCAGTGGAGGAAGATTTCTTGCATCACTGCTGAAGCACTTATTCAGAGATGAATTGTAATACTTTTCCTTTAATGATCCAGGATGCTGCTTATTTTAAAGCTACCTATGTATCTAACCATACTCTGATTTATGCCCATACAAATCTGCAGCACCTCTACTGCACTCCGAAGACTTCATGATCTGGGGCAGCGCTAAGTGATGGCACACTTCAGAGTCTGTATTCACTTCTGAAAAAGAAACAGGGAAATTTCTTCTCCTGCTTGCTCAGGCATACTGGCTAGCCCATGCCTAGCCCTTCAGGAACAAAAACACTTGAGAGGGTGCTTAGTGCTGTTCAACAACTCAAAAATAAGAGTCAGTAGAAATGGTGTATGTATAAATCATAATCCACTTGAACCTTCGCATGTAGCAGCTGGCAGTACCAACTACAAGGAAGGTCAAGCCTTCAAGGGATAAACAGGAATTTACTGAAAACAGGGAGACTTTTAAGGGAATTTAGCTGCTAGACCAGGTTCCTGCTGATCAAGTCCCAGCAGCACTTTTCAGACTGGAAAATCTGGCCAATTTTCCCATGGGACGAGTACAAGGTGCCTTCCTGGAACAAGCTCAACGTTTCTGCCTTGCTCAAAATTCTGACCCTACACCCAGCTCATTCATCTCAGTCTTAGAAATGTCTGAGCTCCTTAAAATTTCAAAAAATATTTCTCCCTGGGAATGGGATAGAAATTTTCAGCAGAGTAAAATTTGCCCCCAGATTTGGCAAAGCAGAAGCAATTCAAAGTGTAATTTTGCACTTGGAAACGCTGAGCAACTTTTGCACCAGTATCGATGGCGCTATCTCCTTTGTATACAGTTCCTCCAGAAAATTAACAACCAAACTGCCGATAACAAAGACATAAAACATAGCTAAGATTATCTAAACTAAATACCACTGTTTTATTTTCTGTATGCAAAGAGAGATGAAAAATTGGTATTAAGATAGTGCTGCTCCATGCAGTACAAAGTGAAGGAAAACACAGCCAATGTGTGCCATGAAGGCTATTGAAATCTATACTGGGAGTGCTTGTGGATAAGGCAGGGGCTGTTTCGGCTCTGTGGCATTTTGTAGAGTTTCTGGGTAAGTTCTGATAAGGACTCTCTCAGTTTTGGGCTGGTGTTCGGCTCCTGGGTGTCATCACGCTGCTGCACCCCTGAGCAATTTATCTCATTCAATTAAATCCTTTCAAGCGGGATCATTTCTTCACCGATTCTGCGCTTGTTTAAGCAAGGTTCCTTTTGCTGGTCAGGTTATTAGCAGAAAAAAGAAAATGATGTCCTTGGTATAAAGATGTTTGCAGTCGCTGTGCTTTTCGGCTGGTATCTTTTCCATCTGGAGCATTTTCGGACGCGTGCTGCCTTATGCGGTATTTCCAGCCACCTGCTGACTGATGTTGTCAGCTTCATGTCAACAGCCTTGGCAAAATATATGCAGACCAAACTCCCTGGAGTATTCTTTGCTTTGAGAAGGAGGTTAATGATGCTACTGTTGGAGCTCTGTGTTAAGAGTAAATATGGTCTGCACATATGGATTTGTTGCAGTTAGGCTGTCTGTAAGTCCATCCGGGCCAGCGTCTTCTCTAGAAGTCATTGACGCTGGATCACAGAATCACAGAATGGTTGGTGTTGGAAGGGACCTCTGTGGGTCACCCAGTCCAACCCTCCTGCCGAAGCAGGGTCACCTACAGCAGGCTGCAGAAGACCTTGTCCAGGCAGGGCTTGAATATCTCCAGAGAAGGAGACTCCACAACCTCCCTGGGCAGCCTGTGCCAGTGCTCCGTCACCCTCAGAGTGAAGAAGTTCTTCCTCATGTTTAGACAGAAACAGATGAAAGAGGTAAACACATTGTAAGCATTTTTCCACTGTCTTTTTCCACCTTGTGGCAAGCTGCAGTCTTAGCCAGAGGCCTGATAACACAGATTCACCCAGCCTGTGATGTATATTGCATAATCTGAGGATGAGCAAAGCTGTCTGTTCTTTCAAGCCAAGAAAAGAACAAGGATAGACCAGTGCTCCTCTGTGCCCCTGTATAAGTTAAAACTGTGCTGCCCAGCCCTAGTCCACAAGAAACTCGTCTCCTGTGAGACAGCAGGTGATCCAAACCGCATTATTTTTTTTCCTAGTGAGTGACAGGCTGTCAGATAGTTTTTGCCATGTGACCTTCTGAAATCACCCCCAGTACGCAACTCCCTCCCGCTGCTGCTAAACGTCAGTGGCAGGAGCGGGCGGACCTGCAGGCAGGGATGCAGGGGGATGCCACTGACTCTTTCCAATGATTTCATGGAGCATCTTTAAAATTTTGTTTGAATTGACATCCATGGTAAGACTTTGTGCTTCTGTGCAGCCCTTCATGGTTCTTCTGAAGGCAGGCCTGTGTGTACAAAGCATTATCAGATAAAACACCTAATAGAAAGGCAATTTAAATGAACTTTATTGCAGTGATTCAAAGTTAATTGGTTCAGGTTACTCCATCACTGCTAAAGGTTATTATTTTTACGCTTCTGCTGTGATCAGTACCCAGGTTTTCCCTCTGTTCTGAAGAGCTCAGCTCTGGAAAGAGTGTTGTTAGCTGATCAGAAATAAAGACCATTTTCTACAAATATTAAAAATTTCAATTTCAAATGTGACTTTCATTTAGGTCATGGGATTAGCTCATGTTAATTAGCCCCCCCTTTTTTTTTTTAAAAGGTGATTTACTAGTACAAGTGTTTATTTTATGAACTCTCGTGCCCAGCAACAGGACAAGGGGCGATGGGCACAAACTGAAGCAGAGTAAGCTCCAGCTGAACATGAGGAAGAACTTCTTCCCTCTGAGGGTGATGGAGCCCTGGAACAGGCTGCCCAGGGAGGTTGTGGAGTCTCCTTCTCTGGAGATATTCAAGACCCGCCTGGACAAGGTTCTGTGCAGCCTGCTCTGGGTGACCCTGCTTTGGTAAGGGCGGTTGGACTGGGTGACCCACAGAGGTCCCTTCCAACCCCGAACATTCTGTGATTCTCTGAAAAGTTTCTTGTTGTCAACATACCAAGTAGCAGCAGCAAAACTCTCCTGGCACTGGCTCTGTTGTCGGTGCCAATGGCCTACAGAAGAGATGCACGCAGAGATTTATAAACACTGCTCAGATATTCACCAGTTCTGGTGGTGCTTTTTGGCAACGTGACTTGCCCAACCAGGGGACATAGTGCTCTAAATCGTTGTATGTTTGCAGCACCATGAGTAGTGCAACCTGCAGGCAATCACTCAACCAAAAGAATCTGAGAACAACTTCAGATACAAAAAATATTTGAATACTTCATATACTAATATTTGGTGAAGTTCTTTGGATGTTTCTTACAAAGCAATTAGGTAAAACACTACAATGGACTATAAAAAAAATAGAGCTGCTAAAGCTAATTAAATTAGAGAAGTGAAAAGAACTGATTGAAACATCTTTCTGAAGTTGCCCTAGCCTGATATCCCTGTCGAACAGTAGGGCTCCAAGTGAAATTCTGGTGAGCTTCAAGCGTTTGCTTATGGGTAGCCATGCTCAGTCCCTGGGTCTGAATCCGGTCAAGCCTGAACACTGGAAATCTCCTGCTGCAGTTTCCAAGTCAGATTTTTCCCTGCTTTATTTTTCACCGCAGCTATGTAAGCCAGCGTGCTGCATTGGTCGGTGTAACGAGTTCCTCATGGTAGTCAGGTCATGAATTTCTTACCCCAGCCTGGACCAGATTCTGACATGGCCCAGCTGTAATTTCTCCTTTTGTCTCTCTCTCCCTTTCTTTTTTTTGGTTAAACTTCAGTATAGCCATTCACCATGGGACACTCCCTCACTCTCCCTCTTCCCACTTAATTGGCAATGCTAATACAGTCCAAGAAGGAAGAGTTGGGTTATTTGCTTAAAACATTCCTTGTTTTTGTGCCTCAAGGGAAGAGACTTGTCAAATTCTTCCTACCTTTTGACAGCAAGAATTCCCAGGAGTTTGACTCCTCTACCACAGCTACATTTCTCACTGCTTCCCCGCGTTCTATCAAGATGCATGAAGCATCTGCTTGATGGGCACTTTCGGATGCCCACTCGGTGCACCTCCCCACCACTCTCCCACCATCGCAGCAACCAAAACAGCCCAGCCCAGTGGCAGGACTGCCGTAAACCAGCAGCTGCCAGGACCGGTGTGCTGAAATCTCTGGGTTAATTGGTCTCAATTCTTGTGTGCCATCTCCGTAGCAGTCTGCCAGCACTGCATCGATCTCTGGAGCCAACGCGGGGAGAAGCCGCTGTCATTACGATGTTCACTCAAGCCTGACAAACTAATTGCCTCGCACTCGCTGACTGTTTTCTCTCCGACAGCCACGCTGGGGGAGGCTGGGCTGGATTTAATTGTCTCTTGTCTTCACAGCAAGGTTAACCATTTTAGCCTTTTCGTGTAATGGTGATGCTCCTGGCGCGGCATCTGAAATAGCAGGACGGAAGAGGAGGAGGGCTGCGCAGTCATTTGCGAAACACAGAAAATGAACTTTAAACAAAGGCGCATGCAGATCCTTCAGTGATGTGGAGAAGAGAGCCGAGCAAAACTGAAACCCCTTGCTCAGATTATTAATATTCATTAACTTTCTGAGTACAAGCTGCTTGTCACTGCGGCTTTATGCTGCTGAAGTGCTGTGGTTTCTTGTTCATGTTAATACGACTTCTGGATTTTGCTGTGCTTAATCATCTGTAGCGATGCTTAGCGGTCCAAGTGAAATGAGGGTCCATCAGCAAGGGCAGGCGAGAGAGGCTGTGTCTTCAGAGCAAGCATGGGTTTTGCCTTGATGTGATTCATAGTGTTTTTGTGGAAAATACGAGCTCAAAAAGGATGGACTTGCCAAAGATCACACTGCAGGCTAGAGGCAGAAAGGGGAAGTAAATTCTACGTCCCCTGACCCAGGCCAATATACTTTATACTGCCTTCCACTTGCACCTGTGAAATGCAAACTGCACACTTTTAACTCTTCACAGAAAATCAAACTAGTCCCTGTCCTACGGCCGTTTTGCTTTGAATGAGATACAATTCATAGGAGAAAGCTGCAAAGGAAGTTTCAGTAGTCATTAAAAAAAATGTTGGAAGATGGGTGTGGAAAGAAGCCTTTGATGCAGGTGGATGCTTTTATCTCTGGCTGAGCTCTGGGCAGATCTGTGGCTCCGCAGGAAACTCGCTGGGCTGCAGAGCCCCTTTGCTCCATCACCAAGAGCAGGTTTGCTTGAGGCTAGGATGGCAGAAGAAGACAACTCTGGGAGTAGAAAACAGGGATGAAAAACATATTGAGGGCCTGTAGAGCAACTGAGGTGGGTGTGCAGGGATCCGGATTCACCAGGGCCTTCCATGTCAGTTGGCTGACACAGGCTGGTTGACAAGTGCAAAATGAAGCTCAGATTCGACCACTCCAGATGAGCACTTTCCAGTCACCCTGGAGGGGAGAAGCTGACAACTTCCCTGTGTCTTTTGCTGTTACCCCCATGTTTTAGCAGCCGATGGGTGGGCTAGCAGAGCTGAGGAACCACACAAGTGGTGTTAGCAAAGAGTAAGAGTTCTTCCTGTAATTTTTGCTTCATTGATGTTATCTTGAAGTAACTTCACCAAAGATTACTTTCAGAAACCTCTGAAAGCCACTCCCTGCTGGGAAAGTCTTACAGACTGTCCCAGCTTTTATCCCTATGGGTGATTAGCTGAGGATTTTGAAAAACCTTTGTCATATTTTATTCTTGGAGGTGATATGGAATGTGATCCAAGGTTTGCATCTGCTTGGGCCAGCATTGCATTTCCCCCAAAGCTTCCATTTCAGCTTCTGGAAGGACTCTTAGACCTCAAGAAGGGAGAAAGTCTGTTCAATGTCAGTACTTAGAGCATCTGAAACTTGTCATGGGAAAAAGGACATTGAAAAGTAGGATTTTCCAGTGCTAGGAATTACATTTCTTCATCCTTAAACACTAGCGCTCTGTCAGACCACCACATGTGCTTGCTGGCAAGGTTGTCATTTTCTTACCATAGCTTTTGGTGCATGTGTATTACAGGAGCAGCACGGCCTTTGAGAGGAGCAAAACAGATGTATTCCGAGTCAAAACCAACAACGTCGGACAAATAAAGAAGATCAGGTACCCGCACAAACTTACTACCATGGTACCAGCTCTGTGAGGTGCTAATCAAATGACGGCCTGTAGAGGTTTTAGCGTTGCCATGTTTTATTCATTATTCATTAACAGGCTTCTATCAAGGTGAAGTTAAGGGGTGGTAAAATCTTGTTTACTGTCCAAGATTTTAACTGAAGCGTGAAATCACCTACGGTATTGCTTATAACTTTCCACGCTTCCCACCAAGGACTGTATTTCTGTCACATGCAATCACGGAGCAAGGCCTTTAGGACTGTTTTTCTGTCTGGATGGAGGTAAATGGGGTTTGCTATCCTCTTTTGCTAAATTAGTATAATGTAAATTATGATTATTTTCTTTAACCACCATCTGACTGACCTATGTAAAATTAAAAATTAGTAAGTAGTACAAACAAAGCTGGGAAATGGGAAGAGGCGGATAAAACAAAGCAAGAAGAGAAAAGAGCAGAAGGGATATAGGGTGGGAGGAGAGTCACTTATGTTTTAGCTTTGCAGTATAAGGTTAATGAATGAATATGCTGAATGAACACGCAGGTGTGTGTATGTTTGTGTGCATCCCCTTGCAGACAATAGCCTGCATATGCCCCTATGATATCTGCACAGACACATATATATAAAAACAAATGTTATTTACAAAATACCCTGTGAAAACCCGTAAATCCTATGAAACACTTTGGATAGCTAGGTATGGTAGGCATTTGGTGTATAGTTGTGCCTAATATAAGATATTTCACAAAATTATGGTGCTGCTGGCCAGTCTTCATGAAAATACTAAATCTAGGGTTGTTCTTCCTCTAGGATTGAGCATGATAACACCGGACTGAATGCAGGCTGGTTCCTTGACCGCGTGATCGTGACTGACATGAACCGACCTCACCTCCGGTTTTACTTCCCCTGCAACAACTGGCTGAGCAAGGAGGACGGCGATGGACTGTACGTCAGAGACCTCATCGGCAGCCTGAATCCCATGGATGTGCCCAAAAGTAAGGGTTTTCCAAAAAGCTCAACTTTCCGGTGCCTTGTCAGAAAGGACAGGGTTGCTTTCACACGACTTCAGCCACATAAAAAGTAATCATGTAGTCTAAGCTAATCTGAGTTTTCCTTATAGTCAGTGAAGAGAGAAACAGGAAGATGCAAGGTGCCTCCAGAGGGTAATTCCTTCTTCCAGTGCCAGTCCTGACATCTCAGGGTGGGATTAATCACTATTTGGAGAATCTCTGCTCACTGGTTGAGTTCTGAAGGATCCGCGATGAGTAATTTAAATTAGACTAAATGGCTACACATAGATAGGAGGCATCCCATCCTGGAAGATTCTGAGCCATCAGAAGAGGCAGCATGGTTGCAGTTCTTTGAACAAAGTTAAGTGTGTCCAGGCTCTGGTGACGACCCACAGGAGATTTTCATAAACAAACCAACTCCCTCGCTGTAATTCTATGCTATTTTACTGTATGTATATGAAATCCATATTGAACTGGTGCCCATTTTTCAGAGAGGTTTTAAGCTAATGATGTTGAAATGAAGCCAGGACAGCTTGCAAACCAGACATGTACTCCCAAACTGATATCAACGTGTAGGCCATGTGGTGATGTATAGTGCGCGTAATGTGAGTGGGAGGACGACGGAGATGTGAAAGTGGAGCCAGCAAAGCAGCCTCAGGTGGTATGTCAGCAGTTTATCTGCAAGTGCTAATGAGGAAACCGAGTCGTGTTTTCCTGATCACCTCACAAATGCACCGCTCCTTTCTGGGAGCTGAATTTTGGGCGTGAAAAGTGAAGTACCCCCGCCACTAGCCACAGGGCTGGGGGAAAGGAGAGGTATAGTTTGGTGCACACGAGGGGAAACTTGTGGTTTTGATAGTATCACATCTTTTTGAGAGTAAGTAGTAAAGTTCTTGCACTAGTGGTGTTGATACAACCACTTAGGAGCTTTATTTTGATAAAAATAGTTTTTTGCCAGCCTTAATACACTGCATTGAGCATTGCTAGGTGCTCTAAAAGGGCAAAGTGTTTTTTTTTATACTGAGATTCTGTTTGAAGTTAACAATGTAACAATACACCGTGACACTGTTTGCCCTAGAATTGTTAAATAATTTTGACCTATTAAGATATGACCTCCTAAAACAGTTCCAGTATGTTGAAGGTGGAAGTATTAAAGGATACTGCGTTTGAGTTAGCATGCACAAATAATATCCATCAACAAGAAATGTATGTGGGAGCATTTTATAAATGCAGGCCTCTCTAGGGTAACTGTCTTAGGGGAATGAGGTAACGTCTGGAGATGCTCTGCCAAAACCCTACCCAGTTACTGCTGGGGCTGTGTGTGCCAAAGTCCTTTGCTGCTCTTTTTTCCTTTCAGTTTGTGAAATGAAAGAGTTAAGGGCACTCGAGGGGGCAGGAGGAGTCCGGAGAACGTAGTGGATGAGTCAAAGCAATACACAACTAACTTGAGGTTCCCTCGAGTAGAAAGTCAACAAATCAATCTTAATAGATCTTTAAATTATGTAAGTCTGTCTGAATTTATTATTGCTCCTGCCTGGGAGAGATGATTCAAAGGAGGACATGCGATTTCCTCCATCCTGTTCAACACCTGTCTCTCAGCAGGAAAAGATTTGTGGGCTAAACCCTCAGCTGGTGAAAAGCAGTGCGGCTCCAATGAAATTGCTGGAGCAACTTTGCATATCACCAGCTGAAAAGCTAGTCCCGAGCCCTTGCTCTTCTGGAGAAGTAGTTTTGGGATATAGATCAACGGCTCACTATGTGCTTGGTCCAGGACAAATGCAAACAAGATTGCCTCCTGCCTTAAAAGTATGAAAGAAGAGATTTAACCGGGCATTTGTCAGAAATGTGTCTGTTTTCATCGCCTTTGTCAGATAGAAAAGCCCACTTTTGAATGGCACATGCTGGATGTCTGTGGCCATGTGTACAAAGGCAGGGAGCTGGGCTGAGGCCAGAAGCACGGGTGAAGGGTTGGATGCCTTCCAGGTGGCAGGTCTGAATCTGTAAGAGGAGAGGGTTAGCTCAGATATCTTAGGTTGCAATTCCCCTTGAACCATAATTAATGAAAGATAAACATTCCCAGGCTGCTGAGGTGAACTGTCAACTGCAAATATAAATTTATCTGAATTCATTTGGCTCTCTCTGGATCCATAAAGGTCTGAAACGAGGTTGTGATATGATTTTCCTTGTACATACAAGTCCTTTGCTCTAAATTTGGTTGTTTTTTTGTTTTTTTTTCAAATGGATTAAACAGTGGTGTTTACTCTTTGAGTATTAATATTCTCTAGGCTACTTAGACAAATGAATAATAATGTGGTTTGGTGATTTTATGTGCCTGTAAAGAAAGATTAGTTACTCCCTCATAAGTCCATGCTCCCATTAGCAGTGTTCAGTGCCATACTCTTCTCCTTTTGGATCATGTGTCTTCAATCACTGTTCCCCTTTTTTCTTCAGTTCTTCTTTGTAAACCACCGTGCACTCTTGTCACAGACCCTAGTATTGTGCTTTGCTTTCATGCTCCATTTAATGCCACAGTCTGGCATGTTTTTGGAGGTAACCAACCAAGTTTCCTCCATGTTCCCTCCCTTACAACATCTTCAGCTTTTCATCTTCCTCTGGAGAGCTTTCTCATCTTTGTCATGAGGAGCTACCTTCCTCTCATGAACTGGAGGTCACTGCTGGGGTGCGTGTCTACTCTGTGATGTGTGTGGGATATGGACTAGAGAAAAATTAAATGTTTTTTTTGTCATATGTTTGCTTTGTTGAAGCTCTGTAGAGGCATTTGAAGCATATTTGAAGGGGATTGTTGGTTCTTGGACCAAAATCTACCAAGCTATGGAGAGACTCAAAATCTTTCTTGGTGAGGAGCACAGGCCAACCAGAGAATCCCTGAAGGACCGTGAGTTTTGAAGAAGTTAATTTAAAGGAAAAAAACAAAGGCATTATTAAAAAATATAGAAAAGAATATGTTCCAAAAAATGGTCAACATGTAACTGAAAAATTGGACATGCACGCAAAACCAAAGTACAGTTCTTTTCATGATCCAAACAGAGTTACCAAGGATGACAGAAATACTCAGTGATTGCAGATGTCTGAGTGATTTCGTTTACTTATCTGAATAAAATGGCTCGTCTGGTACCCTGCTGAATGTCACACATTTCGCAAGGAGAACAGGTTACATTTTAAGTGTTCCTGCATGAATGATCCTCTATTGCCTGTATTCACATCCACGGCATCATATACCCATGGCCTTTTGACAGTGATAGTGCCACAGATTCTTATTTACTCAGCAGCTGCTATTGGCAGCCTGGATTAATTTATATTACAGGTATTAATTACAAGGAAGGGCTATTATTCGGCCTTATGCTACTTGGCTTGAGTTTATGAAACCTTAGGACTGTATGATTGCAGCTGAACCTCTATGCAAGGATGGTTTTCCTTTGAGTGTTGCAGGTTTTGGATCTCTCTGAGGGTGTCTGATGTCCTACCAAAGCGGTGGGGGAGGAGAGCCTTCGTAATAGCTTGTAGCTGTGCTGATAAGAACTACTGACCCAGCAGAGACGCAAAAGCAAATGAAATATGGGAGCCAGTTTCCAGCCTGATGTTTGATATCTGCAGACTTGTCTGCAGATCTGAATAGCTTGTACCACTCTGTGGAGAGACCTTTGTGTCTCCCACCCCATGGTGACTCTCACTGGACTGGACTTCACCCTGCTTTCCCTGGCACTTTGCAGCCCCAGTCTAAGCCCAGATTGTGGCATGAGCACCATGATGGGTATCCCACTGGAGTGAAAGGTATCCCTTGGAGCCAGGCATGGCACTGCCCATGGAAACCCTCTGCACGTGGGACCCTAGGGCCATGTCTTTCTCCATCCCTTTGTGTGTGATGGCTACAGCTTTGAACACCCAGCTGTAAAACAGGGAGTCCTGAGATTTGGTCTTCAGGTAGATTGAAGGACATCCCAAGATGTCATACCGGAATATTTTTCCAGGACTACATTTTGTCCTCGTTCATAAAAGAAGCTGAGATTTGGTCAGGTTAGGTGATATGTTAATTATCTAAGGGTCATCTTCTCGCTGGGGTAACGGCAGGCTGTTATTACTATCTAGCTGGTTGAGGTTAGTCCACGCTCTCAACAGTGTGACCTCCAGTTTTCCTCAGAATGGGGGAAAAAGTTAGGTTAGGTCTCACCAACATGTATTGACTGTTCTTGATTAACCTTGATATCTCTCCCTAATTAAAATAATTATCTGTACTCACTCTTCTATTGAGAGAAAGCAGCAATATTTATTTGCAAAGGGGGCTTTTACTCACTTGGTCCTTAAAACCATGTTCAAGAGCACAGGCACCTAAAAATTAATTCAGACTTCAGTGCAATTGCAATTTATGCTAACCTGTCAAATTTTAGTCAAGTCTTGCCAAACTGCCTGTTGTAAATGAAGTTCGGAGCCAAGGGCTGATTTCCAACTGGCTCTTTGGCCATCAGCACCCTGAAATTGTTTTAAGATTGGGCACAATGGGCTATAAATGTGCGTGGGACCGCAGCTCATGTCAAACTCTTCCAAGGCTGCATATTCACAGTAGGACAGAGCTGTGTGTGTGACATCAGACTGTAAAACTCTTCAATGCTCTGCTTTTCCTGGGTAAAGGTTAGTCTTATTTGGCCCATCAATAACGAATGTGTTTACAACGGCTGCGTTACACAGCGCAGTGCTGAGGACCTGGGCAGTCACAATGCATGGCACATCCAGACCTTGAGAATGGGAGCACCCAACACAACAGCATTGCCTTTATTTTTTCCATACTTAAAAGTACTGGGCTTTGGCTACCTATTGTTTTTTGCTATTATTAATATAATAATAATATAAGCCTGTTCCAGGGCTCCATCACCCTCAGAGGGAAGAAGTTCTTCCTCAGGTTCAGACGGAACTTCCTCTGCTTCAGTTTGTGCCCATTGCCCCTTGTCCTGTCAGGTCACCCCTATCCATTAGTCTTTCACAATTTTTTTGA